>NC_089756.1:9672475-10013725 GCF_040412425.1 Macrobrachium rosenbergii | reverse complement strand
GTGTGGCACAAACCGCGACCCCTGATTGGTCAGCTCGACTCAAGCTCGGCTTCGATTGGATAATCTCGCTGGGCCTGGCTGAAAATAATATGCGCAAGTGTTTTCTGCATGACTGTGCTCTAAGCTATACAGGGTATAAAAACATGATGCAATCAATTCTTTTTATTTATTGTAAGCACTGAAGGGTCGGAGAGTACATTTCGCAGTTCTTGGAAAGAATAAATGAATAAAAACTCCATTAAAGTCTTCAGATCCTTTGTAAACTAGAGGACAGAAATTTATTTTTGAATGATTTATGAAATTGTAAGTGATTATACCTACATCAAAAGATCTTTGCAATAATACAAAGGTATGAAATACAGTATTGTTCATATGTATGCATATATATACAATATTGAATTTTATTCTTTACTTGTACGATCTATATTATATATATATATATAATATAATATATATATAGTCTAATTATAAATCCGTTCAGTTACTTATATATAATTAATCAAGGAATAATTAAAATGTTATAATTAATCTGGAATGAAAAAGTAAAGCTTGATGCAAAATTTAGTCAACATCCTATTTGACTATATAAGAATTGTATTTTAGTTCACAGTAAACGGATTCTCTAAGAAGTTTAGGAATTCATAGTTAGCACTGTAATGCATTGATCTTAGATATTCTAGAATAGCTAAAAATTTGGTTTTGGTTGACAATACAAGGATTTTACATAGGCTGACACTAAACGTGAGTCTTAAACTGTAGTTTAAACTCTTAAAATGAACAAAATCTCTACGGAAGGGAAACACCTCATTTCACAAAACCTTCCCAGGACATAGCACATTCAAGTTAAGTATACCTTAGTTTTACCAGACCACTGAGCTGATTAACAGCTCTCCTAGGGCTGGCCCGAAGGATTAGACTTATTTTACGTGGCTAAGAACCAACTGGTTACTTAGCAACAGGACCTACAGCTTACTGTGGAATCCGAACCACATTATAGAGAGAAATGAATTTCTATCACCAGAAATAAATTCCTCTAACTCTTCATCAGCCGGCCGGAGAAAATATAAACTAAAAAGATATCTATACAAATCAATTATTATTATTATTATTATTATTATTATTATTATTATTATTATTATTATTATTATTTAGAAGATGAACCGTATTCATATGGAACAAGCCCACAGTGGCCACTGGCTAGAAATTCAAGCTTTCAATAATATGGTGTTCATTTGACAGACGAAACAGAAGGTAATAGGAAATACAGAAAGAAGAGACCAGTTATTAGAAAAGAACAAACAAATTAATAAAGTAATAAATAAATAGATAAAAATGTAAGTAAATTACCAAAATACGAGAACTGTTTCTGAGTAGTAATACGTTGCATCTTCGCTTGAACTTTTGAGGTTCCAGTGGCAAAACATCCTCTGCGAAACTGTTCCACAGTCCAATGGTGTGAGGAATAAAGGCCAACAATATTCCAGTAAAGGAAGTACAAATGACCTAAAACAGGTTACACTTATTTTATCACTGTTATAAATATACGAGACCTGACGAACAATACCTAACTTTCGTGCGGCATTTTGCTGAAACTTTCACTAGATGTTTCTCAAAAGTTAGATGTGAGTCAAAAGTTACACCTAGAATAGTTAAAGCTTCAGACTCATTCAGCAAAGTTCCATCCACCTGAAGGGGAGGATGGGCTGGGAAATCTGTACGAGATCTGCTAATCAATAGTGTTTTCGTTTAACTGGAGTTCAGCCTCATACCACACCGACTACACCATTCCCAGACCCGGTCCATGTCCCGATTGAGGCTGAGGGCAGCTTCATTTCTCATAAGTGGAGACTTCACTACACCCACAAGTGTTCCATCATCGGTATACTGAATAATCTTGTTTTCCAGGCCAACAACCATATCACTTGTAAACACTAAAAATAACAGTGGACCAAAAACACTGCCCTGTGGAACTCCAGACACAATAGGTTTTAGTTCACTTAAGATCCCGCCCACAGCAACTCGCTGCTGCCTACCAGTAAGGAAATCTTGAATAATCCTAAAACATATCAACCCACTCCAAGATTCTGAAGTTTATAAATAAGAGCCTTGTGATTTACTAAACCGAAAGCAGCACTAAAATCTACCTGAATTACTCTGCACTCAAAACCCTTATCAAGGTTCCCTTGCAAGTGGCATGCCAAGTCTAAAAGAGCATCGCAGGTACCTAACTGCTTCCTGTATGAATACTGACTACCAAGTAACAATCCTTTAGATTCCACATACTTATGTAATGGCTTAAAAATATGTTTTTCAGCAACATTCGAGAGGACAGGGAGAATAGAGAATCTGGTTGTTCTCGCCAGGAAGAGAATAACAGGGATCAAATAAAAATGAACTACAATATCTATGTGAAAACACGATTATTATTATTATTATTATTGAGAAGATGAACCCTATTCATAATGGGACAAGGCCACAGGGGCACTGACTTAAAATTCACGCCTCCAAACAACGTGGTGCTCATTAGGGAGTAAGAGAAGGTAAAGGGAAATACAGAAAGAAATCTCACTTATCGAAAAGCAAAAATAAATCAATAACATAAATCGATAAAAATTCATTAAAATGCAACGAGAATAGCATTAGGGTAGTAATGAATTGTATCTTCGTTGAACTTTTGAAGTTTCGGAAAAAGCAAAACAATGATTACACCATTAAACAAGTAAAAAATGAGCCGAAGTTTCTTCGGTGCAATCGATTTTTCTGCACAGCGTTTAATGCAGTATGAAACTCTCAGCCACGGCCCATGAAACTCGCAGCCGCGGCTCATGTGTTGTTGGCACCTATAGCGGTGCCAGACGCATGATCATTGTTGACTTTAACCTTAAATAAAATAAAAACTACTGAGGCTAGAGGGCTGCAATTTGCTATGTTTGATGATTGGAGGGTAGATGATCAACACACCAATTTGCAGCCCTCTAGCCTCAGTAGTTTTTAAGATCTGAGGGCGGACAGAAAAAGTGTGGATGGACGGACAAATAGCCATCTCAATAGTTTTCTTTTACATAAAACTAATAAAAATGTGCAATTTCCGTGCATTCCCATGACCTATGCATAATGACCATCTTGCCTTACATCATAACGCAAACTAACGAACGACCTACGTCAAAAGTAAAACTCTTTTGAAGCTACGAGTGTCTGACATTTTCCTAAGGAAATAATGATGCCTGTCTGACGATACTTCATTCTTCACACTTACCAATTTCTCTAAAAAAGAATTTTTTGAAAGGTTAAATGGTTATGACTGAGAACGGTTTGGCTTCTATGCAAATAAGTGGCCTGTATTTCATGTGCATCAGTGTTTGTGTAGCGTGTGCATACATACACACATTTAAGATTATTTATATATATATATATATATATATATATATATATATATATATATATATATATATATATATATATATATATATATATATATATATATATATTCATATGTGTATGTGTGTAATATATACAGTATATACATATACATATACATATATATATATATATATATATATATATATATATATATATATATATATATATATATATATATATATATATATATGTATGTATATGTGTGTGTAACATATAATATATACAGTCGAACGGTAAGGGTTTAAAGAAGCCACATCATGATTTCAAAGAACGTCCCGTAACTGTTCCGTTTCACTGGGGAATCGAACCCAGGGCTTATGGCTGGTGAAGTTTGAGTCCCACAGATATTGTATTCATAAACTAAAGCAGAAATACAAAACTCCAAGTCTTGAAGACAGAGAGATATAATCCAGTAATAGCTACCTTAATTACTCTTCCGCAGAGAGAGAGAGAGAGAGAGAGAGAGAGAGAGAGAGAGAGAGAGAGAGAGAGAGAGAGAGTCATAATCCAATAAAAGCTACCTCCATTACTCTTCTAGAAGGTCATGCTGACCAATGACAGGAGGTTTGAATATTAGATCAAGTGAGTTTTCCTCAAAATGGTCTGAATACTCTGTATTTTTCTTCACTAGTTTTTTATGGTCTGCGCTACTTTACATTTTTTCTTCACTCGCTTTTTAGGGTTTGAATTACTTTACATTTTTCTTCAATCTTTTTTTATGGTCTGAATTATTTTTCATCTTTTTTTTTTTTTTAACTTTTTATGGTTTGAATTATTTTACATTTTTCTTCCCTCGTTTTTTATGGTCTTAATTACTTTACATTTTTCTTCCCACTTTTTTTTTTATGTTCTCAATTACTTTACATTTTTCTTCAATCTTTTTTTTTATGGTCTGAATTACTTTGCATTCTTCTTCCCTCGATTTTAGTTTTCTGTAACAGAAAACTATTGTGCCGGCTTTCTCTGGCCGTCCGCACTTTATTCTGCCCGCACTTTTCGTCCGCCCTCAGATCTTAACAACTACTGAGGCTAGAGGGCTGCAAATTGGTATGTTGATCATCCACTCTCCAATCATCAAACATACCAAGTTGCAGCCCTCTAGCCTCAGTAGTTTGTATTTTATTTAAGGTTAAAGTTAGCCATAATCGTGCTTCTAGCAACGATATACGATAGGCCACCAACGGGCCGCGGTTAAAGTTTCTTGGGTTGCGGCTCATACAGCATTATACCGAGACCACCGACAGATCTATTTTCGGTGGCCTTGATTATACGATGCACAGAAAACTCGATTGCCCCGAAGAACTTCGGTGCATCTTTTATTCGTTATGGTCTAAATTACTTTATATTTTCCTTAAATTGTTTTTATCAACCAGTATAATAATAATAATAATAATAATAATAATAATAATAATAATAATGTTTCTAAATATACTATAACGATTATCAATTAAGTATCTACTTTTCCTTGTAAGTGCTCTTCCACAATGATCTAAGTTACAATGACGTAAACAGATACTGGTTGGAACCTGTTTAAATACGCCTCGTTCTGCGTGACGTCTTCTCAATGCAAAAGTGTTTTCCTTCTTTTACGCTACATCAGGCTTTTAAAACATATAAAGAGATACTTATTAATAGCAGTGGAGCTCACCTAGATACAGTTCGTCATTATTATTATTATTATTATTATTATTATTATTATTAAGATGAAACCTATCCATATGAAACAAGTCCACCGGGGCCACTGACTTGAGTTCCAGTTAACCGGGAAATTTCTGGTTTTATTTTAATAGTGCCCACGTGATATATCATGTTTGTGGCATCCCTTTTTTTCAGATAAGACGTAGAAAAGTACCAGTCAGTGGATAACAATGTTCATTCCAGGTCTTACAAAACTGAAATTCGTTAACGCTTTTTTCAATCCTTGTCAAATCCTGTCCTTTTATTTAAATACTTCACAATAATGTCAGCTGATATGCGTGCGAACATACACACACACACACACCCATATACATGTATGTGTGTCTGTGTATGTACCTCGTAGATTCAAAGGTGATTTGTAGGAACTATAGGAAGCCATTGTCCTTGTGATCAACTTTTACGTAATGTGTAAGAGTACATCTGTGACATTGAGTAGCAGTTTTGTGTGGGATGTCGAAACAATAGTCCAGCGTTATACTATTCTAGCCGTCTGCGCATTTATTTACCCCTGGTCGTTACAAGATTACACAGACACACAGATCTATATATATATATATATATATATATATATATATATATATATATATATATATATATATATATATATATATATATATATATATATATATATATACTGTAATTTAAATTTTATAACTTTTTTAATCACTGTCAAATCCTGCCCCTTAACTTAATTACTTTGCAATAGCATTCACTGATAATATATATATATATATATATATATATATATATATATATATATATATATATATATATATATATATATATATATTACAGAAAAAAAAAAAACATACAAAGGCAAAGTCAGAACATAAAAAACGACAGTCGACTTAAAAGGGAAATTATTTTACACAAGGGACACCGAGGAACAGGCAAAACACTGAGAAATTAATTAAAACAAATAGAACGTATAAAAGACAAGTAAAAAATATATATATTTAAAATATTTATGTTTTAAAACACTAAAATTTAAAATCACATTGAGAAAACAATCAACAAATAAAAGTGACTAAGGGTATGGGGCCAATCTGTCAGTACGACACAAACACAGAAAATGAGGTCTTCGAAAGAGAAACAAAGCCACAAAAACATTATTATTACGACAGGTATAAGGGAACAGCCGAGGTCTGAGTGTTCAATTTCGGAACAAGCTGTTTTATCATCCGAGACTCGAGTATTGGTAGTTCCAGTTGGCTAGAAGTTCGACCCATTATGCAAAAATCTTTGTTTTCAATGAGAGTTTTACAAATAATAATAATAATGCGAAATTTTGTAAAACTCCCACTGAATATCAGAAAGGCTTGAAAGCAAAAGATTTCCGTTCTATGTCCCGGAAGTCTGAATGGGAAAAGCTTCACAACTGAAATTAACATAAATCGGCAAAACTCAGAACCAACAGAAATACTGCACCATTAATAAGTTAAGTATACCTTAGTTTAACCGGACCACTGACCTAATTAACAGCTCTCCTAGGGGTAGCCCGAAGGATTAGATTTATTTTACGTGGCTAAGAACCAACTGGTTACCTAGCAACGGGACCTACAGCTTATTGTGGAATCCGAACCACATTATAACGAGAAATGAATTTATATCATCAGAAACAAATTTCTCTAATTCTTCATTGGCTGGTCAGAGAATCGAACGCGGGCCCAGCAGAGTGCTAGCGAGAACGTTACCAACCCGTCCAATGAGAAACTTACCTTTAATAAGCAAATAATATATACCGGTATATATATACATAATATATATATAATAATTATACATATTTTTATATATATAATATATATATATATATATATATATATATATATATATATATATATATATATATATATATATATATATATATATATATATATATATATATATATATATATATATATATATATATATATATCTATAAAACATACATCATTCATCAGCAAATTAAATAAATCTATCTATATATCTTTCTATATACTTATATATAATTACATACATGCACATATATATACTATATATTTATATATATCACGACCGGCCTAATAAAACACATTAAACTGGTTTTAATAGTGATGAAAATTAAATTTCTCCAAATTTTATCTTTAAAATTACGGGTAAAAATTCACACGCATACAAATGTCCTTCCGTTCTGAATACAACGTAAAAAAAACAAATACCGCATTCGACTAAGTGCATATTTGCAAACTCTTCAAAATATAATACATAAAAGACCTCAAAATTCAATATAACTGAAATAAAAAAAATCTACCTCTTCAATAAAACTGTTACGTAGGCATAAAAAACAATTAACCCAATCAATATAACTGCAACTGATAACGAAACACAAGAGTGGGTTGCATGTCAGAATTAAAAACACAAGAATATTACAAAAAATACATGCTGGTGTTACACGAGAGGTAACGCCGTTTTTAAATGGTTGAGAACTAGGGTCTGAATACCTCATGACAAGTAATGCTTAAGAACAATAACAGAAAACGAAAACAGGGATTAGAAATTTAATAACGAAGTAACAAATGGTTCTACGTCCTTCATCGAAATGTCATACAAAGAATTTCCTCTGAATCAACATATGACAGCTGTGGCAATTTATTCTCATGGATAAATAAGAAGGTGTACTTAACATACAGACGTCCTTTGTTTACTACAGAAAAACAATGGCTGAGCCTGATACAACTCCAGAGAGAGAGAGAGAGAGAGAGAGAGAGAGAGAGAGAGAGAGAGGAGAGAGAGAGAGAGAGAGCATCAATGCACATCCCTTCAGATCATACTAGAAAAATATTGTCGAATTTAATCAGAAACAACACTGTACAGAGAGAGAGAGAGAGAGAGAGAGAGAGAGAGAGAGAGAGAGAGAGAGAGAGAGATTGCTTCCAAAAGTGAATGTAAACAGACGCATACCTAACCTTAGAGAGTTGATCAGTTGCACCAAAAAAGAAGAAAAAAAAAGGGAGTACATCCGGGAACACAGGACGCCTTCCACTGTCAGCTATCTATGCACAGTCACAGCTCTTGGAGAATTTTAAAAAAATGGTGCAGGTACACGACTGGGTTTAATTTATTCCATGAACAAGAAAGTCGTCTAAGAGTAACAGACCACTCTTACGCATCCTCCTTTTGAGTTTTTTAATCAAAAGCCGTCTGTCAATAAAAATTCGCCAGCACAGTTTTCTTTGATTTCTACGCAGACTTGTACACCACTATTTTTCAAAGAAACCAAACCCCCCCCCAAAAAAAAACTCACATTTTTAGATAAATATTTTACTAAGAAAACTCTCTACCTCACTCGGTTTCTCTTAGCATAAATTCCCAGTCTCTGTTTCTTTAACAAATTCTCCCATAACCCATAACTGTTTATTCATGAAAAATTCCCAGAATCACTGAATTTATTCCCAAGAAAAACCTCTAATATACTTGGTCTTGGCATTTAACGGTAAAACAAAAAATCAAAGACGTCAGATGTGCTTCATTAGTCTTCATTAGTGAACGAATTTCTAATCATAAACCTTGAACCACAAAAATAAAACGCCACATATATATGTATACATATATATGTATACATTTATATGTACATACACACCTGTGACTGAGTGAAACAATTCTCGACCTACATTTGCTAGGTTCGTGGTTTGCTCACGATCTCAAAAGGAGAAAAGCATACAGGGGAAAGATCAAATATATATATATATATATATATATATATATATATATATATATATATATATATATATATATACATTATATTTACTGCATATACAGAGAGAGAGAGAGAAACAGTACAAGTACCCAGTATTTTAATATCAACAGTAAGCTGCAATGAACTATATTTATAAAATATAAAAATTTGGGGATAGAACCACACTGTGCTACAACTGTACAAAGTGAAGGTATGGACTGAAGGATCCAAGATTCCAAATTCAGCTTTATGGGTGAGGCCTCTTTAACTTTTAAGACTAACTACTTGGTCCAAATTTTTATATCATTCATGATAACTGACGCACTGTAATAAATACCGGATGCTGAAATATTATAGCATTGGCAATCCTCTAACACTGAACATGGGAATTTGGACCCAAGACATAAATAAGAACTACCATGACCTACATTAGCTTCCCCACAGTAATCATATGAATTCGATTATTAAAGCTAATTTAATATTCACAGGCTGCCTTCCCATAACTGCTTGGTAAAAGATTCCATTCATTATCATACAAAATAATGAATACCATATTTTATGCTGCAGTCTGCTGCTTTAAGGAAGTTTGGACCTTCAACATTTTCACCGTCTTTATGTGTG
This sequence comes from Macrobrachium rosenbergii, assembly GCF_040412425.1. Lineage (NCBI taxonomy): Eukaryota > Metazoa > Arthropoda > Malacostraca > Decapoda > Palaemonidae > Macrobrachium > Macrobrachium rosenbergii. Next base: position 10,004,292 of record NC_089756.1, on the reverse strand, counting down.
CTTACAAAACAACAAATACAGAACCCAGATCACATGTTCAGTCAGGGTTATGTTCTTTTATGAAGAGAAACTGAAATTGGCAGAAAAAAGTTTCTTCATAGGACAACATTTAATAAAAATGAAATAACTCTTCAGTGTAAAATAACTCTTCAGTGTACTGTTCATGTGAAAAATGAAACAGAGAAGGCAAACAGGCCTGCAACATGACTTTGAGTTGGGGCCTAGATCACAAATTTAGAAAGAAGGCAAAGAATGAAATGTTTCATGGTAGTACATAGTTTAGAAGCTATTACAGAGAAAAATCCAAGCTAAAACGTACAGCTAGGACAAACAGAGGAAGTTGGTCTATGCTGAGAAAAAGGTCATCCTTATGATTGAAACTCAAGAAAATAATAAGGAAAATAGGTATCAACTGGAAACAACGGACTCTCAGTTCAACTCTGTTAAAGATAAATAAAAAGTATTCAGGTAACAAAGAAAAGATGACTGGGGAAATAATAGCCTAATTACTATTTTCCTTGGCCTAATTAAACTTTGCCTAAGCACATTAATGAGAGCTCACAAAATATGAAAAGGATTGAAACAACTAGGGAAGTAAGAATGAAGTTATTGATTAACCTCGGAATAAATACAACTTGTCCACAAGACAAGAGAAAACAAGTACTGTACTACATATAATGGTAGAAATAGATACTGCCTCAAAATATTCAGAAAATTAATGAAATATATTTTTGATGACTATCAAAAAAACTTCCACATATTAATCATAAAAGTGCACAACATTTTTCAAGAAAGTACCTCACAGTACTATACAGTAGTACAAAAGCATCACATAATAATAATAATAATAATAATAATAATAATAATAATAATAATAATAATAATAATAATAATAATAATAATAATAATAATAATAATAATTGCCATCCATACACATGACAAAAGATCACATACTATGTATTTTATTTGGGAACTACCAAAAAAGTTTTTTTTTTTATTCTGACCCACAGAGCATTTAACATACATATCATAACATATTATTAGTACTAAAAATAGTCCCTCTCCCATCATCCACTCCCAATCAACTGAGTATAAAATTCTATTTCAATAAAAAAAATCCTCAACTTTGGAGACAAGAAAATATAAGACCTATTCTGTAATGTAGCTAAACCACAGTGACTTCACTGGGCTCAGAGACTAGCAGATAAAGGAATTTCCACTCGAAATGTGTTCTTTATTCATGTATTAACAGGAAAATACATGAAGTTTCAAATCAAATATCCTTTTGACGATATTTGACCAAAACTGTTAAAATAAATTCTTCATGCCGTCCTAAAACTTACCCCTAATCACAACATTTAGCTTTAAGCATTTCATAAGAGTCTATATCATTCTAAACTACCCAAAATTTTAACTAGCACATCAAAAATATTTGATCACCATCTGAATTAGGCTACAGTAGTCAATTTTATGAGCCCTCACTTTAGTATTATACTATTACCAGCCATAACATACCACAAAAAAGTTGATGCATACAGCATGCCTTCTGCACCATGTTTTAAACACTTCTGCAATTGCAGCACCCTTTTTGCCAAAGCTAGATGCTGTCTACCTTCCTTATTCCATCAGTTTTGACACTTAAGAATAAATCATTCAGGCCATCATGGGAGGAGTCTAGAAAAGTGCCTCAGTGGCCTAGCTAAATATTTTAATTGTTATTACCATTATTATTACTGTGTTAGTCACATCCTTACCTCAAGACATGCATCCACTGAGGAAATTAGAACAAAAACTCATCTACTACTTAGCTTTGAAGAAATATCCCTTTCTGAAGGTTTCTTTCTTGATGAAACTACAAACTAGTAGGTGCTACATGCTAAATCAAGAGTAAAAACAAAACTTTTAATTCCTTCTGTAGCAGGATGACACTGTAAACAGATGAATGTCTCTGATACAAAAAAGTAAACTACTGAATAAACAAAAAACATTAACATATCAACTTGAACTTACCATTATCATACTGATTGTATTGAAGGCTGTAAAGATGGCCATAAAACCCAGACCCAGAGCTATGATGACAGCAAAGCTCTTAGGGGTCTGTACTCTTTCAGATTCTACGTCTCTTTCTGGATCCAAAGGCTCTGATGCCTCACTTTCAAATACTTCTGAGTCTTCATCAATGAGAGGTTCTGTCTCCCCCATTCTGTCAAGATTGTCACTCCAACTCTTTCTTTTCCGAAAAGTCATCTTGCTACTCTTCACCAACATTGACCCACTGCACTACACAGTGCTTCATTGCAGAATTTCCTCTTTATGACTATACATAAAAGTTCTAGCTTTATCTGCATTTCATAAAAGACACTATACTCTTACAGACTTGTATAATTTCAACCTGCTTGGATCACTGTTAATAGCTTTAAAAATGTATCACTGTACTGTATGTCCAATGACACAAAGACTTCTACCTATGATATACTATTCAATAAAAAGAGAAGTATGTACAGTAAAATGAAATCTCATAAAAAATATCATAATTACATTAGTCTTACAGTTGCTAACTACCATATAATCTAACATTCAATACAAAAATCTACACAAAATATTTAGGATTGTGGTCCTAAATTGAATTATCCAAAAGTCATAGAATATTACCTGTTATCTATGAGTAAAAATTCTGTCTTGCAAAACTTAGTTAACAAACATAACTGACAAAACCATAACCTTCCTAAGGACAGCAATGAGTTTCTGTACCGGTACCTGCTAAGTATGTGTGGAATCAAATCAAGCATAGTTTCATGCCACAAAGTACTAAAAATAGAACTTGAAAGTGCCTCATTTAAACCACATTTTAATTGTCTTTCTGGAAAGAATTATACGTAACAAAAAACTAACCCTACAAATTATCAAAAGTAATTCACTAGCTCTCAGCCATTACTGAACATAATCTAATAGTAATAAACAACAAAGGAAACAAATTGCTTTCATCCTATATTATAAAACAGCTACGGTAACTGATTTATTGGCAGATCAAACTGACATTAAGTTGACTTTTCCTTCTACAGGATACTTTTCTGCATACTTAACCCAATCCTAAGCTAAGTAGGCCAAATGATACAAGAAAATTCTATGGGCTAAAATGTTGGGAAGTGTGGTTATTACAAATTATAACTTCTTTCCTTGCTTAACCTATTACTGGCTGACTAAGATTTAAATGCAAATAAAATAATAATTCCTATATTATGCAACCCAAAATAGAAGTAATGACATGAACGGCAAACCATACACCTTACACACAACTTTATGCTAAGAAGATTATTAAAAGCATATGTTTTTCGTCAGCCTAACCAAACATTATTAGCCCATCCTAGTTGTCTTGTGATAAAACAGGTTAGAATAAGCTACAGAAAGCATATGTAGCCTTACCAGCTTGTATGCAAGTCTCACTAGGCTATAATCAAAGGGGTAATACTGATAAAAGATATACAATACTGTAAAGCTGTAGCCTTACCTACCTATCGTCAATACACTATGCTTGAAATTATTCACGCAACGGTAAACACAAAACCCTGAACCATCTAGTTATGTCTGCTCACCATTAATAACCTACACTGATCAAAGGCTAAAAAAATTAATTGTAAGCAATCAGAATAAGCCACGTCATATCGTAACTCACTAATGCAGACTGGGCCTTGCCTAACCCAGGTTTAACGTCACTTCCTTGAGTAGCCTGGTCTCGTATAACTACCAGTAAATTATTTTTGATCACTACAATAAGTTAGGTTGTTCTGATTTAGTTTCGGCTCCTTATTGACCTTCAAATTTGTACATAAATCCAATTTGATCACTATTTCATCTTTTAAGTGTCAGTAGCACTTCACAGTCACTTAATTTGACAGATCAGGTCGCTTAAGCCTCGTATCTCATTGTTATTGAAGTAACCAAAACAAACTTTAAAATTCGTTAAGAAAGTTATATTTCAATAACCTGTTATAATAAATTACATTTCAAATTCTCCACATACTTATTACTAATAAATAAAATTTCGTGATAACTGCAAACATTTCTTACCATATTACGTAGTAATACAAAGATGTTCGTAAAATTATAAATTCATTCATGTATGAATGACAATGTGGCGCTAAATTTAAAAGTGCCTGATACAGTGTTCGCAGTAAATAAACTTATCAAGGACTTACCTCAATGACACTCATCGTCTGAAATGCCATGAAGGAAAACATGTAAGCTAATCCAAGTAATAGCACGCACATAAACCGTCGATCCATGTTTAACTGTGATAGGAGGGAGAGATGTGGAGAGAAAGACACAAGACATGGAACTAAACTCTGTGCCTCGTAAAAGGCTACCAGCTCTCTAGTGACTGACCCACAAAAGCAATGGTGCCATATTTGACATCGTTGGCTCTCATTTTGACTGCTGCATTAATCAAACATTTCCTTTCCGTTAAGTTTACATTGCAACGGGTTTGTAAACATCAGAGGTTAGCAGCAAAAACTGCATAAGGCAAGCTTGAGATTAAATCAAATTAAGCCTAGTTGAAAACCTTTCATTAAGTCAGTGCAAAGATGCTGTTAGCCTTCACAGAACAAACATACGCAGATAACGATAAACTGATCAATTGTTACGATAAGAGCAATGGGCGCTGAATTAAATCCTTTGGAACCAGATATATTTTCATGACAGTACTCTCTCTCTCTCTCTCTCTCTCTCTCTCTCTCTCTCTCTCTCTCTCTCTCTCTCTCTCTCTCTCTCTCTAATGTGGAGTAAACACGAGCCTTAAAAGACAAACAAATGTCAATATACTAAAAAAAAAAAAAAAGGTAGTGACTTGCACTTTCGCTTTAGAGCTTCTGAAGCAAGCTTAAGTAAATCGTCGGAAGTTACCTAATCATCGTCCTTAAAACAAAAATTGTGAAATCTCGTGCAAAAATCTTTTCACAAAATGAAAACGAAAAATGGGTGAAAATGTACAAAACAAAGAAATTAACAAGAGAAAGTAATGGACTGCGCTAGAAAGCACGGTCTCCGAGAAACTTGTAAAACCTAAGTGGGGAAATCAGCAAAGTAAAAAAAAAAAAGTTTCTTAAGGTTTTAATTAAACCACTAAAATGAACTATGAAGATAATACATGGGTAACTATCTCAGATACGTGCATCACTATAAATACGACTTACGTTCACCGGGAGTCTCTCTCTCTCTCTCTCTCTCTCTCTCTCTCTCTCTCTCTCTCTCTCTCTCTCTCTCTCTCTAACACTGAGGTAAGTATTGGTGGAAAAACCATCTCCTGTGATATTTACTTTGTGGTAAAAAAAAACATGCTACCAATTGCCATTTATTCCGTCATTGTTAAGCCATTGATTTCTCTTTATCTTAATATAAAGTTGGTAATCCACTTCTCCCTGCCATAATAGAGCAGCCATGCGCTCATCACGTGACGTGTTTGTATAGATCGAGTTTTAAATGCGCCCAGGTTTAAAGACCTTGGATAAACATTCACCTTCAGCGTCTCCTCTGGTGCAGATTCCGTCACAGGGTACCTTTGGCTCTCAAGCTGACCTGAAGTAATCTTAGAGGCATGATGGTTCTAAAGGTGTGGTTACAGATGAATTAAAGAAGCAACGTTTTCCTTTTTGTTATTCCTGCAAAGTAATTATCTCGCTCATAAAATGTGGCTTACTTCAATGAAGATGATTTGATGGTACTATGGTAGCGCATCATGGTTTCATATTAACTTTTCATGGGTTGTTTTCTTGTGGAAACCTAGTTACAGCACTAACAAGGGATGACAGTTTCAAATGACCCAGCTTTGAGGCTACAAGCATAAGATATATTAGTATTGATTAGCTGATACGGTTGTTCTTCCTTTACTTTTCTCATTTATATCCCACGAGATATTTTAATTGTAAAATTTGAGTTGCAACCCCCCAAAATACCATTTTCAAATACCCCCATTTTAGGCCGATAAAAAAGAAGCAGAATGTTATTGAACTTTCAGTTCCAGAGGTTGAACCAATGATGTCCACCTTTTGGACAATGAAAGGCAAATCAATTAATTATTTTTTTATGTTTGCCTGTTATCATAGAGCTGACAATACTTATGCGAATGTGAGATAAATGTTTGCTTCTCAAGTTTCTAATCAAACGCCTAATTTTCCAGAAAGTGAAAACCCTCCCGATGACGTTTTCTGGTGCGATCTTGTTTGAAAGGTTCGCTTCTAGTCCCAACTCCCCTACGTGAGAGACCGGACTGAGCCACTCTTGGCATCTGATCCTATAATGAATATTCGCTCATAAAAGGTCACTTGAAACTCATCAAGGGCTAGGGAGGTTAGACCCGGTACTTACACTCTCCGATCCCTTGATAAAGTTGCACTCTTTGTAACCGGTCTGGGTTTCCCTCTCAACTCTGTCAGTCAAGATGGATGTGAACTGTCGTTTCGTAAATTAAAACGCCGTAGGAATCGTGGTCATTTTTACGATATAGAGAAGAAAGGAAAGAAAACTTACCTTGCGGGTCTTAGCTGCATTTTTGAGAACTAGGAAACAGCCGCCGCGTAAAACTTTTGAGTCTCACAACGTAGATGACACTCGTGAAAGCCCTGAGCACAAAACTTGTTCTGGAATTCGGGACAGTTTACTCTGACGCACCATTCAAGTGCTGGAAATGATGCTCTCTCTCTGTCTCTCTCTCTCTCTCTCTCTCTCTCTGTGTGTGTGTGGGGAAATTATACTATTACCTGTTTAAAAGTAGATTGCGCACTGCACTCGGTGTAAAGAGTGATAAATTAGATGCGTTGGTCTATCACTTTTGACCATTCTCTCTCTCTCTCTCTCTCTCTCTCTCTCTCTCTCTCTCTCTCTCTCTCTCTCTCTCTCTCTCTCTCTCTCTCTCTCTCTCTCTTTCGTAGTACCCTTGGGAAGAGATAATTACTTTTGTCAAAGTATTTTGCATCTTCGGTAAAAATACATTTAATGATTCAGGTATCCAGTGCACTTAGCTGAGTAGAAAGTTATGCGGTTTGCAACACTTTTAGATTTTAAAATAATCTTTTTCAGCATCTGGCAACCACAAATAGCGACTATACCGCACGATCGAAGGAACGTTTTAAGGCATCTCTCACGTAAATTTCCCAAGAAATAATCTTTGTTTATTTTTTCTGTCGTTATTTTCTTCCCCAACTTCACAGGAGCCGATCATTTCAGTTTTCCGATTATCGCACTCTCTCTCTCTCTCTCTCTCTCTCTCTCTCTCTCTCTCTCTCTCTCTCTCTCTCTCTCTCTCTCTCATTTTTATTAGGATGGTATTTTCATAAAAAACAAAACATTTCTTTTTACCCAAGGTACCCTCTTTTTCTCTCTCTCATTTTACTAGGATGGTATTTACATACAAGGAAAAATCATTCTTTTTACCCAAGGTACTCTCTCTCTCTCTCTCTCTCTCTCTCTCTCTCTCTCTCTCTCTCTCTCTCTCTCTCTCTCTCTCTCTCTTATTCTTGTTAGAATGGTATTTATGTAAAATAACAATAAATGTCTTTTTAACCAAGGTACTCTCTCTCTCTCTCTCTCTCTCTCTCTCTCTCTCTCTCTCTCTCTCTCTCTCTCTCTCTCATTTTCATTAAGATGGTATCTGCATACAAAAATCTTTTTACTCAGGTACCCTCTCTCTCTCTCTCTCTCTCTCTCTCTCTCTCTCTCTCTCTCTCTCTCTCTTTTTATTAGGATGATATTTAGATACAAAAACAAAAATGTCTTTTTACCTAAGGTACTCTCTCTCTCTCTCTCTCTCTCTCTCTCTCTCTCTCTCTCTCTCTCTCTCTCTCTCTCTTATTCTTATCAGAACAGTTTTTAGGTAATAGAACAATAAATCTCTTTTTGACCAAGGCACCCTTTCTCTCTCTCTCTCTCTCTCTCTCTCTCTCTCTCTCTCTCTCTCTCTCTCTCTCTCTCTCGCTTATTCTTATTAGAACAGTATTTATGTAATAGAACAATAAATGTCTTTCTAACCAACGCACCCTCTCTCTCTCTCTCTCTCTCTCTCTCTCTCTCTCTCTCTCTCTCGTATATGATAAAAAAATGTGTGAATAGGCAATAAAATGTCACATTGTCCGAAATATCATCTCTCTCTCTCTCTCTCTCTCTCTCTCTCTCTCTCTCTCTCTCTCTCTCTCTCTCTCTCTCTCTCTCTCATTCTTCAAATTCCTATCAGAGAAAGCATTTGGAGACAAAGGTTGGTATAATATCTCATTACAGCACCTGCACTTAAACGTCGCCATGTGAAACATCCATTATCAGTCAAACTTTGCAAAGGTGAAGGTTAAGAGGGAGATTGAGATACGGTATTCACTTTCAAAGGAACGCGCCTGGACCCCCGTGCGTGCGCGCATGCTCTCTCGTACCCAGGAAAGACCCTGATAGGGAGCCGGCCGTTTACAAAAGCCAGTAAATCAAGAGGTATGAAGGTTAATTTTATTGTTGGGTTTATTTGTCGTTAATTAAAATTGCCCTGTATGTATGTATGTATGCATATATATATATATATATATATATATATATATATATATATATATATATATATATATATATATATACACATATATATTTCTTCTATGACTTGTACAGAGAAATTGCTAACGCCTTGGACTCTCACTTGAAAGACCGGGGTTCGGTCCCGATGTGAGTCAGAAATTTATATCTATATATAAATATATATGTATATATATACATGTAAATATGTATATATATAAAGGCAATAAATCAAAGAGTATGAAAGCTAATTTTATTGTTAGCTTTATTGGTCATTGACTAAACTTTCCCTGTATGCACGTATGTATATATATATATATATATATATATATATATATATATATATATATATATATATATATATATATATGTGTGTGTGTGTGTGTGTGTGTGTGTGTATGTATGTATACACACGTACATTCAGTAAAGTTTAGTCAATGACCAATAAACCTAATAATGAAATTAGCTTTCATACTCTTGATTTATTGCCCTATATATATATATATATATATATATATATATATATATATATATATATATATATATATAATATAATGTATGTATATATACACATATATATTATATATGTCTATATATACATATATATATACATAATATAAATTTCTGACTCACACTGGGACCAAACCCCAGTCTTTCAAGTAAGTGTCCAGGACGTTAGCAATTTCTCTGTACAAGCCATAAAAGAAGTTGGAATCTAAGTATTAAGTACCTGAGGTTTTTCCCTGGCAGCTCCAAGTCCTTTTATGACTGCTAATGCCCAGGACTCCGCCCGGGAAAAACGCCAGGTACATAGCGCTTAGGTTCCAACTTCTTTTATGGCTTGTGTGGAAAATTGCTAATGCCCTAGACTCTGACTTGACAGACCAGGGTTCGATCCCGATGTGAGTAAAAAATTTATTTCTGTGAAACATAGTCCGATGTGTTCATTTCCATATATGTATATATATATATATATATATATATATATATATATATATATATATATATATATATATATATATATATATATATATATATATATATATATATATATATATATATATATATATATATATATATATATATATATATATATATATATATACATATATATGTGTGTGTGTGTTTGTGTGTGTTTATAAGTGTAGGCTACACCTTAAGTGAACCAGAATATTTTGTCAAAATGGGTCCCAGTTTTGACTAGTTTTCTGAGAATAATGAATAATAAATCTGAAAAATCAGTACCTTTGATTGATTTGCAAATTAGAAGATGAGAAGCCTGCAGCTGAATAAGAAGAGGTAGAAAAACAAATGAATAAATGACAAATGGAAGGACAACACTTGCTGAGTTTGTAAGAGGAAAACCAGGTACCCTGACCGGCACCTTTTAAAAACATCATTTCTTTTAGCTATGCCTGGCACTGAGATCGTCCTAATGAATTTATAGAAACATAAACACACGTGTGTTTATGTGCGTGTGTATACAGCTACATGCATGAGTGCTTGTGTGTGTGCATTGATCAGCCGACAGTGACCTATTTCTGCCAATGAGATAATGGATGGCACCACTATATCTAAGTTTAGTCTCTGCTTCTAAACAACTTATCACACTTCATCGCCATGCACGTGATATCTGAGGACAAATGAACCAGTCTCTTAACTAAACAGGATATCCTCTTTCTCCGGTAAACATTATAGTAAGGAGCAGATTTATAGAACAAATTGAAGGGTTGGAGGTTTTAGGGTTATGGAGAAGATGCATTCTGTCATTTGAAATGTAAAAAGAAAATGTATCTATTATTTGAAATAGAAAAGAGAAAATATATTCTGTTATTGGAGATAGTAAAAGGAAAATGTATTCTGTCATTTGAAGTAGTAAAATGAAAATGAATTATGTCATTTGAAACTGTAAAAATAAAATGTGTTCTGTCATTGGAGATACTAAAAGGAAAATATACTCTGTCATTTGAAATAGTAAAAGGAAAATGTATTCTGTCATTTGAAACATTAAAAGGAAAATCCATTCTGTCATCTGAATAGTAAAGAGAAAATGTATTGTCATTTGAAACAGTAAAAGTAAAATGCACTCAGTCATTGGAAATAGTAAAAGGAAAATGGGTGCTGTCATTTTAAATAGTAAAGGGAAAACGTACTGTAATTTGAAACAGTAAAAGGAAAATGTATTCTGTCATTTGACATAGTAAATTGAAAATGTGTTCTGTCATTTAAAATAGTAAAACATAAATGTATACTGTCATTTGAAATAGTAAAAGGAAAATTTACCCCGTTATTTGATATAGTAAAAGGAAAATGTATTCTGTTATTTGAAATAGTAAAATAAAAATGTATTTTCATATGAAATAGTAAAAAAGTCTTCTGTTATTTGAAATAGCAAAAGTAAAATGAATCACACCATCTGAAATAATCAAAGGAAAAAGGATTCCGTCATTTGAAACAGTGAAAAGAAAATGTATCCCATCATTTGAAATAGTAAAATAAAAATGTATTCTCATTTCAAATAGCAAAATGAAAATGTATTCTGTCATTTCAAATAGTCAAAGGAAAATGTATTTTGTTATTTGAAATGGCAAAAAGAAAATGTATCCTGTCATTTGAAATAGTAAAATGAAAATGTATTCTGTCATTTGAATAGTAAAAGGAAAATGTATTCTGTCATTTGAAATAGTAAAATAAAATTCTCTCTAAGTACTAAAAGGAAAATGTATGTATCCTGTCATTTAAAACAGTAAAATAGAATGGATTCTGTCATTTGAAATAGCAAAAGGAAAATGTATTGTCACTTGAAATAGTTAAAGGAAAATTTATTGTCATCTGAAATAGTAAAAAGGAAATGTTTCCTGTCATTTGAAATAGTAAAATAAATATATAGTCAGTCATTTGAAATAATAAAAGAAAAATGTATTCTGTCATTTGAAATAGTAAAAAAAAGTCTTCTGTTATTTGAAATAGTAAAAGGAAAATAATACTGTTATCTGAAGTGGAAAAAGGAAAATGGATTCTGTCATTTGAAATAGTAAAAAGAAGATGCATCCCATCATTTGAAAAAGTACAATGAAAATGTATCTATCATTTGAAATAGTAAAAGGAAAATATATTCTGTCATTTGAAATATCAGAGGAAAATGTATTCTGTCATTTGAAGTATTAAAAGGAAAATGTATTCTGTCATTTGAAATAGTAAAAGGAAAATATATTCTGGCATTTGAAATAGTAAAAAGAAAATGTATTCTGCCATTTGAATTAGTAAAAGGGAACTGTACTCTGTCATTTGAAATAGTTAAAAGAAAATGTATTCTGTCATTTAAAATAGTGAAATGGAAATGTATTGTCATTTGAAATAATAAAAGGAAAATGTATTCTGTCATTTGAAATAGTAAAAAGAAAATGTATTCTGTTATTTGAAATAGTAAAAGGAAAATGCACTCTGTCATTTGAAATAGAAAAATGAAAATGCTCCCTGTCATTTGAATCAGTCAAATGAAAATTAATTCTGCCGTTTGAAATAGTAAAATGAAAACGTATCCCGTTTTTGAAATAATAAAAGGAAAATGTATTCTGTTATTTGCATTTGTAAAAGGAAGATACAATCTGTCATTTGAGATAGTAAAAGGGAAACGTGTTCTGTCATTTGAGAAATGCCTTCTGAAATTTGGCAGTAAAAGGAAAATGTATTCTGTCATTTGAATTAGTAAACGGAAAGTATATTCTGCCATTTGAAAGGTAAACGTGCATTTTATTATTTGAAATAATGAGAAAATATGCTCTTTTACTTCAAAAATCAGGAGAATGTATTCTATCATTGGAAGGAAAAATACAAAAGTATTTTATTAGCTAAAATCAAAGAAATAATACATACTATCATCTTAAAAAAAAGAAGAGAATGTATTCTATCATATAAAAAGGAAGTAAACTTATTTTGCCATTTGAAAGAGGATGAAAATAAATATCATTTGAAATAAAAAAAATATTTTATGATGCTAAGGGAAGAAACTGTATCCTTCTTCACGGAAAGTAGGAAAATATATTTCATGATTTGGACTAAGAAATGATGCATTCTGTCTCAAATAAACACCATTTTTATTTTGAACCCATTTCGCCTTTAATGTTTCATGTGATGCCTGCTTCTAATTGTTAAGTAAACTATTAATATCAATTTAACTTATCCAAAAACAATCTAGATAATCACTGGCTTAACACGCTAAAAAAAAGTGTATACGTATCTTGTTCGAAGTAATTCTATCGATATTTTTATTACAATGAAAATAACCAGCTTAAGTATATAAATCTCTTAAAGACTACTGGGTAACTGAGCATTTGTTCATGATTCTGAAGTAACCAAATACACTATGTACTAAGCCTATTTCTTTGAAATATTTGCATTTAGAAATTTTCATAGTTTCAAATAGCCTAATCGCACCTATTGAAAAAATATCTCGCCAAGATAAGAAAATACCTCCAGGTAAATAGTGTCGGTTCAGTGCCCTTTAGTAAACACTGACATACACATTACCCGAGATAAGAAAGATAAGGATAATAAGAGCAATTTGATATAGAAAATATGTACTACTAGCCTGAAAGCATTCTTCTTGCAATTGGCATGGTTCAGTGCTAACAAGAAATCATGAAAATTTCAATAAATCAAGAACCAAATTAGCAAAGATCGAAGGGGAAGGTTAATGTAGTGCCAGGACAGGTCATCTGAGTAGGTCAAAAGCCTCTATCTCTCTCTTTCTTTCTGTCTCTCTGAGTACACCAGGATTCTCTCGTTCTCTGTGGGTACATTATGAATTCCTTTCTCTCTCCGGCGATAAAGATTTAAGATTCTCTCTCTCTCTCTCTCTCTCTCTCTCTCTCTGAGTACGTCAGGATTCCACAAAACGTAGAAAATGAACCCAACATAACATAACCATCCAACACATCCGGCATAAGACCTTGGGTAGATAGCCTTCTGGGAAAATAACCAGTGATGCCCACAGAAAACAGACAACGACCAAATGAACGGTTAAAGGGGGGGCACGTTCAACTGGAAGAACGGTAAAAGAGATAAAGAGGCTGGCGCGTTTATCTGGGAGAAGGATAACAGAGAAAAGAGAAGGGCGCGTTCATCTAGAAGAGGAATAACAGGGAAAAAGAGAAGGGCAGGTTCTCCTGGAAGAAGGATAACAGGGAAAAGAGAAGGGCGCGTTCATCTGGGAGAAGGATAACAAGGAAAAGAGAAGGGCGCGTTCATCTGGAAGGGTAAAGAGGAAAAGAGAAGGGCGCGTTCACCTTGGGGGTGATCACAATAAGAACATTTTCCTTTTCATACCCTATGAGCGATGTGAGTGGTCAAAGCTCATTTGATTAAAAGGGTATTTACTGTTTCCCCTTGCTTTATTAAGCAATGCACAAATCTCCTGATAAGTCCTTTCGTACCTACATCACTAATAATAATAATAATAATAATAATAATAATAATAATAATAATAATAATAATAATAATAATAATAATAGTTTAATTGTCATCAACATTATTATATCTACTTTTTTATATAAAGTTCTATTTATTCCAACCTTATCCAAAATACACCAACAAATGGCAACATTCATTCAGTTAGCTGTATGTCGTTTTGGCTCTTACGATTATCACTTCATGTAACCTTCGATATTCAAAGCTAGGACAAATGTCATCGTACATATGTACAGTTCATTTCAAGATTATAATCATTCTTTGATGTGTCTCGAACAATATCCCATATAAAAATAAATAACTAACTAACTAAATAAATAAATAGTAAAATATTCCTTGTACACTAGGCATAAATAGATAAAAATAAAAACAAATATCATATTCACGTGTCAAAAAAGACCACAAAGTAAAGCGGCTGGGAACAGCCCCCGGTCTATATAACCGCACGTACATATAATCACAACCACATTCAGCCTCCTTACTCATTAACTAATTTTTTTTACCTCATTATGACTCACTTAGACCTGTGCTTGAACGCTAAGGATTGTTGCAAGTCGGAGACTTAATACTAATCTGTCCTAACTTAAGATGCACAGAAAGGTATCCCGTATGGTTCTATTGAGTGGGAGTTTTTTGAAAGAACAAAAAAGGCAAATCAATCGAAAAATAGCTAAATAAGATTTGGAAATCAAGTAGAGGCACATCAAAATCAAAAGAAAAATATAAAGTTTACTTATCATTTGTAAACATATTATTAATAATTATATAAAAAGAAGCTGAATCACATTTTGGGACCCCGCACGATAGATAATGTTATTTACAGTTTACATTAACGTGATCATTATTTCATGAAAGTACGTAAGACTCTATAGGAAACTGTTTAACAATACCTGATAAAATCAGATTGGTATCTGATTAAACCCATATTCCGAAAATCTATGGTTAATTTGGTTTGGTCGACATGAATTCTTTCCCAATGCTACACTTTTATCACGAGGGTGGGAAAGTAACAAAGATTTAACGTGGAAAAGTGTAATTTTTGTTATTTCTTGGCCAATCTTTACATCATATGTGTTGCTAACACTAATTACTAATTATTATCATTTTCTTCAGCCTAGTGGTGACTTCAAGAACGGTGACTTCGGAAAAAAGAGGCATCAGTCACTGACACATTCACTCCATAAATACTGAAAGTCCACTAAAAGCGTATGATATAAAGTCGACAACTTAATCACATCACACATGTACACAGACTCATTTCAGCAGTACACCTATGTACCTAACACACACTGCAGCCTTCAGCTTCATATGCACGTCCTATCTGCTATCACTTTCCTTAATGACAAAATAGTATCTAGCGAAACTGTATGGAGATGAGAGACCTGATGACAGATCAGGAGATCCAGCTAAAAGCAAGGATAGGAATATGGATAGTAATCTGGGAACAGTTTTAATAAATATCGAGTGTGATCACTTGCAGTTGGGCGTACAAATCATTTCCATCTTCTGTAAGATTTTTTAATGTTCATCGAAAAATTGATGACGCACAGAGAGAAAGAGAGAGAGATTCCGACTACTGGTTATCAAAATTCTGTTAACCTGAGATCATAACAACCTGTGCTTTTCGGAACATCTTCACTCACACCTCTACTTTCTGCTCATGTTACTGTATCTTAGCAATCTAAGACGACTAACAATTCTCTGATACAGATACTGAATCGAGAGGACGAATAAATGAACGAATTTAATATCATCTACTTATTTCGGTCATGACTGACCCAGATCCACAACCGAGACAATGGGAGGATAGTCGTGTTGTTTATTATCCCAGCCGAACCGGGGAGAACTTCGGCCCTACAGAGTACGCGTTGTAACAGCTCTCCTGATAACTTTTTTAGGGATTTAAATATGTAATGGATCTTTGGCTAGCTTGATAAATTCACGAGTCCCTAGTGCACTCTGAGTTCTGCTATTTTCATTTAGCATATCTTGAAAAGAAAGACAAGAAAAGAATAAGAAGACCTATCTCGAAAAGCAAGACAAGAACAGAACATTGTGACCCCCAGAAGCGCTGGACTACAGTATGTAGGCCATCAACTAAAATCTAATCAGGACAGCAATCGTCCTTTTTTGGTCAATGACCCTTGCACCCTCAGTTCACAATATCCTTTGCACTTGAAAACTAGGACACAGTTGCTTCCCATAACCTACGTGGGATGTTTTCGTTTCTTGGCTTTTCAGAAACACGTGAAAGATTGTTCTTGCGTTGTTATGTTCTAGTAAAGATAAATTTTAAAAACAGTAAAACACGAGATATTCATAGAATTGTAAAAAAAAAAAACTGTAAAAAAACAGCTGCGTTTCCTAGATCTCTAAAATCTGAATAACCCAGTAACTTTGTCAAGAGGACATTAACAGGAAAATGCTGGTTTAGGATAGGCGCTGTGGGTAGATGGTTTACAACAATAAGTCAGAAGGACTGAGGTTTATTTTTATTCTTTTGGTAATGGAACTAAATATATAACTAAGCTGTTGAAGTGTTCCAACTTTAATGAATAAATTAATAATATGAAAACTTTGAAAATCTATATTTCTGAATTCTGAATACATTTCAAACAGTAATGAATGTTGGAGGAGATAAAATTCAGTTTTACTTTTTTACTTTGAGGACCAAAATGAGAGAGAGAGAGAGAGAGAGAGAGAGAGAGAGAGAGAGAGAGAGAGAGAGAGAGAGAGAGAGAGAGAGAGAGAGAGGAACCCATCGTTGGGTGTTCAGTTAGTATTGTGGAGGAAGAGGAAGTCATCAATTTCGACTCATTTTTTGCCCATCTCCATCTCGAGTGCTTGGGATGGCGCTTGGTCTTCTGGCTACTGAAATCAAGGACGACCACAACAGAGCGGAATCGGACCCACCAAATCCAAGTTATGCTGAAAGGTACAAAACCTGTTGCGCATATTCAGAATACTCGAGCTTGAGTGCGCATTTTTATCCCATTTAGCCTTTTGCTCGAAGCATGTGTCTATATATGTGACCGCGTGGTTACTTACACGCTTATCTGATTTATCGAGCCTCAGTATCATCCCTACAGCTTGTTGTAATTTTCTAAGCTTTGTTTTTCGGGTGATGAGGTTGCACGTGCTCCCTTATGCTGATAATTTCCTCAGTTATCCTAATAATGTGAACTCAAACATACAAATACGCTCGGGCGAGCACACATGTGCTCATATGTGCAAGCATAGATGTATGTGTTTATTTCTGTGTGCAATATCTTATACACACGTTTGAATCCAAAATAATAATTGTTTTTACCTCTTAACCCAAGATCTAATCCTGACATGGATGAAGAGTTTCTTCATTCCATTGACTAATTCAAGGTTTTCAGTGGAAGATATGTCCAGGAACATAAGTTCAGAGTTTATGACACAGGGCTGAAGTATTCATATAAATCAGACAGATGTCAACAGACACAACACACACACACACACATTATATATATATATATATATATATATATATATATATATATATATATATATATATATATATATATATATATGTATATATATATATATATGTATGTATGTATGTATGTATGTATGTATGTATGTATGTATGTATGTATATATATATATATATATATATGTATATATATATATATATATATATATATATATATATATATATATATATATATATATATATATATAAATACTTGAAACATTCAAGGAGTATATGAAGAAACTGATGAGTCAGTTCTGTTTTACACTTATGAAGTGTGGATGCAGAATACGAATGATATGAAAAAGGTTGAAGCGGTTGTAATTATTTATTATTTATGTATATGGGTCAGAATGTTTTGAGATGGTACGGTCAAGTGGAAAGAACGGAAAATACTAGGCTAGTAAAGAGCGTATAATTCGGAAGTGTTTGGATGGAAGAGAAAGGAAGACCTAGAAAATGGTGGTTATACGGAGACAAGGAGGTATTGGAAGGAAGGTGGATAATATCAATTCAGGAACTGCCAAAACGTACACAAGATACAGGTCTGTGTAAGGGCTCAGCAAGCTGCTGGTGAGCCTTCGTGTAGACGTATAAAATGGCTAATATTGTGGTAATTAAGCAACAGACTAAGGGATTCGCAACAATGCTTCAGGCACGCTCCATTAAATCAATTGTGGCCCAGTTGCCTGTTGACCTAGATAGAGATTTTTGTGTCTGTAGGTAGACAATTCTGGTAGTCTGCAACCAGGGCAAACAAAAGCATGGGCTAGCCCACGATGTCAAGATCTTTTAAGGTCTGTAGGCTTGAACTGAGCTCTGAATGTCAATACATTTTTTGCAAACGAGATTCGTTGAACAGTGAGCATGGAAACTATGATTTGGAGGTTCATAGGCCATGAAACCCAGAATCTGTAGGACCATAGACTTTAAAAACCGAGACATAAAGGTCTGCACGTATTGATACCGAGATATAAAGGTCTCTACACCTTGGAAATAGATGCCATGTAGCATGTTAAACTTCCTACCTTTTCGAAGAGGTGTAACGTATGGAAATACCATGAAAACAAGGAATGGCCATATAGGCTAAATAAGGAAACTTTTTTCTTGTTTTTCAAATAACGAAAGGCCTCGAATGCGACGTTCTACTTGCGTACATACACACTCACACACATGCAAATTAGATTGCTGTATCAATTTCGATCAAAACAGTAAAAGCAACGCTTGCCCATTAAGTTAATCAAGCTAATTAACATCACCGTTGTTTCGAAGCACTCTTTAAAATTTTGTAATATATCTCTTAAAAATGCTGGTTGCTATGTATTTTTCCTTTCAGAAAAGGCTGCTTTGATACTCATACGAAATTATACATGGTAATCCTGTATTTGGTATTTACTAGTTAGCATTAATTGTATTGAAGCGTTTCAAAAACTTTGTAATGTCTCTCATATATGCTAGTTGTAAAACAATTGTCCTTTTAAAAGAGTATGGTTTAACATGCTTAATGAATTATATATATCAGTTATTTATTTGGTATTTAACTGAAGTGATATGGAAATGGAGATTAAACAATATTAGAGAAACATTATAGTGTTGTTGACAAGTGAAACCTTCGTGCCTACGACCAGCAGACGTTTGGAACAGGTGGATGAGGTGATTCCGCGACCTCACCATGAATATACCTGCGTGCTTGTGCTCGAAGTTCCTGAGAGGATGTTAACAAGACTATACTTAAAGCTACAGACACGTTCGTAATTGTTGCAGTGCAGGAGTTTTGGTGGAAATGCCTTGTTAATGTAATGATATAGCCTGATAAGCTAGTAGATTGTTTCTTCTGTGTAGTCTTTGTAGTTTAGCGTACCGTAAGCCTATGTTGTTTACACTTTACACTTACATTCCCCCTGGGGCCACTCGTGAATGTAGCGTCTGTTTACCAGTCACAGAGACTCATTTACTTTAGGTCATATAATAAAAGTCAACACCTTCCATTGAATCGGCCTGCCGTAGAGAGGTGATTATGCAATAAATGACGTCACTGTAAACAAACGCACGTGGTGTTTGCAACTGTGAGGGATCGGCCTGTAACAGGTGGTTAGGCCTACCGTAAATGTTATTGTGGCTGCGTGTTATGCATTTATCAACATTTGCATAAGGTGGGTCGTTCGTATTGATGAGAATTATGGGTAGATCAGTCATATTTGCTTGGTGACAAATATATTTCCATTTTACAGCCGTTGTTGTTTACCTGAAGTCCTTATGGGACAGTATTGCATAACTTAAGTAAAGAATAACTCCTAAGTATGTATTCTGTTGATTATGCATGGTAGTACTGATTAGTTACTGATTCAGTGGTTTTACCCTTTTGGGTATTTCTTAGGTAAGAACTCTGTATGAACTATTACCTTGAAAATTGATTATGGTAAAACTTTACTTTAGTAGCACAGCCTGGTTCCCGCCATTTGTCGACTGGGACAGATTCTTTGTACATAAATAGACATAACCTTTCCTATAATGCCAAGTCCTGACCAAACCAGACATGATAAAACTTTACTTCAGTTGTGTGGCCTGATTCCCGCCAGTCGCCGATTGGGACAGGTTACGGCCAGGTCGGGGAACATTGCCCTAAGTTAGGTTTGGTAGGTACAAAGTACAGGTTTACCATTATTTTTCTTATACTTTTAGTGTTGATGTTTATTGTCAGTCAGTTATTATTATCTATTCCGACTCATTCAGAATAAGTATAGCATTTCAAATCGTAAAGTGATTATTTAGCCTAGAATGGTTTGAAATGCACTAACCTAATCATAGCCTAAAACACCCAGGTTACTTCAACTATATTTTCTAACTCACAATCAAAATTATATTGCGTTCTGTATATTATTCATGATGTAAATGGTACAAACTTACTGTTCATTCAAAGGCACATTCGACATTCTTAACCTGAATTGAGATTGGAATGAGAACAATCTTTACTTCGTAATCCTCATCCAGTGGGCACTCCAAGAAATTCACCTTACATTTAGATATGCATATCTCTTAAAGGAAATCTCCCTAAATGAACTTTAACATGAAAGAGAATAATTAAGTGAATTTGAAGGCACCAACAACTATGGCTGAATTTCCTGAGTCCTTCTTAAGTACACCTACACTGCGCCAGAGCTGTAACAAGACTGCTTCTCACAACCGACAACCGATACTTAAGCACTATTACACGTATACTGGTGCTTACAATTAAATACACGAAACAGCCAAACACAACTAAATACAAGCACAACAAAACATATCCTTCTTCCACATAATAACGTATACTTTACATAAGTTTAGAAAGAATTCATAAAACCACATCTTGCGGAAAAGTACAATCTCTCTTATCCAAGTTTCAACATACTCCCCTGCAAGAAAAACTTATGCCTACATTATTTACAATAGTCCTGTTCTTATCAATGCCTTTCTGGATTCTGCAGCTATTTGAGCAGTCCTTCTGCTCAGGCGGGGGCTTGACCGAATGTCTTCTGTCGCAGGATTAATTTCTCTTGTCTCCTGCCACAGTCCTAAGGGGTATAACTTAATTACAGGTCTCATGAGCTGGCTATGGGCCATTCTTAGAGTAGCCACTCTTGGGATCTTGTCTCGCCCCATATGTTACTTGATCACTTGGCCGAACTTCCACTTGCTCCTTGGCCCCTTGTTATGAATGAGGACTACTTCACCTACCCATGGCCAAGAGCCATGCACTATTCCTACTCGATGGGTCTCGCATAATGTTATTAAATACTCCCTCTCCCATCTTTTCCACAGGTTGTCATACAACTTTGATACAAACAGGAATCTTTTCACGGTGAACTCTCTCCGTCCATAGGTAGGATCACCAGAGATCTCTTCCCAACTTACTATTCTTGGGAAGGGCTTAAGCTTTCTTCCAAGAATCAAATGGTTAGAGGTTAAAATTTCCAATTAATTCAAATCCCTGGCCGTGTAACTTGATGGTCTATCATTGATGATTCCTTTTAATTCTACCAGTATACAAGTCAGTTCTTCAAAACTAAGTAAGGCTTGGCTTATGATCTTTTTTAGGCATGACTTAAGAAGTTCAATCAGCCTTTCCCTTATAGCACCAAACCACGGTGCTCTGGCTGGAATGAGCCTCCAGTTATATTTTATATCTAACAGATGTTCCTTTACCCTGGGATTCTCCGACATGGCCTTAAGATATTCCGATGCTGCTACAAATGTGGTGGCATTGTCACTCAACATGAGTGCTGGGAAACCTCTTCTGCTGCAGAATTTTCTAAAACTCGTGAGGAACGAGTCACAGGACTGGTTATCAACTACTGTAGTTCCGCACGCATGTCTCTGGTTATCGGGCGCATAAATAAGATGATATAAGCCTTCCCAGGGCTCTGTTCCTTGTCCTTTAACCCATAATGCCCTGGTGTAGTCCACACCTGTGGTATTAAAAGGTTGCTTACATTGCACCCTGAACTCAGGTAATGGAGAAACTATATTGGGCCTATTCAGCCTCCCTTGTGTACTCCTAAAAATAAAACAATGACGTAATATACTCTTAGTTAGTTGCCTTATCTGTGGGATCCAGAACTCCTGCCTGACACTCGCCACCACTGCATTTACACGCATGTGAGCATTAGCATCATGACGTTCTTTAATAATTACCCGAGTAACATAGCAACTCATTTGCAGTAGTATAGGAAACTTATCAGCTTTGGGTAACTGTTCATGTTCAAGCCTACCCTTACACCTTATTACCCCGTTGTCCAGGTAAAGATTCAACTGGTATACGAGAGCTAGTTTTGGTTTACTTACCCCCTTCATCAAACTCTTGTATTTCTCTTGGGAAAATTCCTTTTGCATGAGGGCAGTAGTCTTATTCCTTGTCTCTTGGAGTTCTTCCAAGGTCAAGTCACCATATCTCGCCATATTGGTTGAACTCCTACAATTATTCAAAAATTGTAGGATCCACACCGTGGTCCTATAGACCTTTTTAACCTTGCTGAATCTTTCCCAGTTCAGCAAGTGAGTATCACCATTCAGGTTGTCCCCTACAGTATTGAGCAAAATGTTCTCTTCCCTACCCTGCACGACTGATCCACCAACCTATGACCTATCTATTGGCCAAGAGGAATTTTTTAACCAAAGGGGTCCCTCCCACCAGAAAGAACTATCCAAGATCATTTCTGTCCTTTTCCCACTTGTCAACCAGTCACTGGGATTATCACCTGTAGGCACATAGGACAAGACTGCCTCTGGAGTTTAAGTTCATTTCCTGTACTCTAATTTTCACTAAAACAGGGAGAACACTTTTCGGTATTAGCCAACTTAGGGCGACTTTACTGTCCGACCAAACACACAGTTCAACAAACTCATCCTTCTGAAAGGATCTTTGTAACAAATTTGGCCATTCTTGCTGCTAGCAACAATGCCATCAACTCAAGTTTTGATGCAGTTAATTCTTTAATGGGCACTACACTTGCCTTTGCCACCAATAAATAAGAGTTTTCGTTTTTAACTCTATAGGCTACACAACCGTATGCTAACCCACTGGCAGCGCAGAATAGGTGTAAGGAGTCCCCCCCCCTCTCCTATGCTAGTACTGTACACGTTAAATAAATAAATATGCTGTTTGTACTTCGCGGAATTTCAGTTATCGCGGCTGGTCTTGGAACCTATCTCCCGCGATAAACGAGGGGTCATTGTATTCCTAGGAAAGGAAATATCAAGACATTTTTACAATCTTCGAATAACTCAACCCGTTGTTTCTGTAATGGGTCTGGGAGTTGTTCATCCCAATCCAGTTGTTCCTTGCCCTAATAGTAACAGGTAGAAGTACTCCTAATGGATCGTAAATCTGTCCAACAGTTCTTAACACTTCTCTTTTAGTCTGGCTGGACTTATTTATCTTAGTAGGATGTAATGTCAAGGTATCTTTCTCTTTGTCCCAATTCAGACCTAAGACCCTATGAGTTGTTTGTTCTCTGGCACCAATCCCATATGCTCTAGCAATTGTTTTCAGTGAGTCATTATTACTCGCCCTTGCCTTCAGCTATAAATGTGCCTGCGAGAATATGTTATTTGCTTAAAAGAAAAAATTTACCAGTCCATCATCATTGCTGGTGAACTAGTTATCTACGTCACCTTCTATCATAGATAGGTGTTCCTTAATCGTTGCATTCAGCAGAAAGGGAGAACATGTAGCTCCAAATAAAACAACTGGAAACGTATACACCAGCAATTTACTGGTAAGCTCTGTTGGATCTTCCACTAATACAGGGGAATGATTTTGTTTTAAACTGCAGTAGAATTTTGAGTAGGTCAGTTGTTATATGTGGTCCCGTCTACAAAATTGTGCAAGCTTAACCCACTTTTCCCCTGTCTGACTGAACAGTCAAATACTATCCTAATAGGGGTTGTTGCACTGTCCTTTTTAACACCATGATGTGCCAAGAAATGACAGTTTCCTTCAGTTTTAAAATATTCTACTCGCAATGAATCTCCTATCCTCCTGATCCTTCAGGATTTTCTGTTAGTGTTCTAGATACTGAGTGTCCTTCTGAAACTTGACACACTGTTTCTATAATCTGTTCAAAGCCAACCCAAAGTTGGAAGTTAATCTCCTTTTTTTGCCTTTCCAAGGCAGTGCACAACATACTGTTTGTCAATTTCAGAATAAATTAAGTACTCTCAAAGTTGTCCAATACTTTCTGTTCCTGTTCCTTTATCTCACTGCAGTCAGTGCCTAAATGATCTGAACTCCATAAAGTTTCAAGATCTTCCCTTGGATCCTTTAAATGAGTAGCCCCTTCAGCTGTAGTTTTGTTGTCGGTTTCCACTGCCAGTTTTAAAATGGAAACATGAGTCTCCTTGGTGGCAGGAGAGCTACAGGTTATGGTTACTATGTAACCAAATATTGTTGGTAGCAATACAGGCAGTCCTCAGTTATTGGCAGGGGTTCCATTCTGAGGAAGTGATGATAACCAAAAATCGGCGATTTCCACGCTTTTTCAGCAAATTTCGTGGCTTATCGGCGCCGAAAAGTGCTGATTTTCGGTTATCGGCATCTCTGTTAGGTATGTATCGGCACCAGTACCCAATTATCGACGCCGATAAGCGGAAGTCGGTGATTTTCGGCACTGAAAATTGCCAATTTTCGTCGCTAGACAAGCCCCGTAAAACTAGATCACTGTTAACCGGGGACTGCCCGTTGTAAATTTTCAAGTTTTCTAAATGTGCTAGAAGTAAAATGCTGTACACATTGTCAACCCCTATTAACAATTCTATAGGCTATTGTTTCTCTATGGGTAGATCAAAATCTTTATCACCCAGGCTGATTTTCGTTCTACACAAAGACCTTATGGTCTTCTTAACATCGAATTTCTTTGCGTCTTCTGGTAGCTCGTCTACCACTATACAGTCCATATTTATTAATATAACCCTGTGTGATACAGCGATGTTCACCATTTCATACTCCTTAACTGGTTTAGAGGTTAATTAACCTCTCAATGATGTAATGCGATCTCTTTTACCTTTTAGGGTTATAGTGGCTGTAGGTAAGATTGACTTCCTAGTCCTCTTATTTCCTTGTCCTGTAATTGTCAGAGAAAGCGTTACAACTTTTACCCCACCTACCTTAGACTTATTTGGTTGGTTTCGATTACATATTCTAGCACAGTGATGATGTCTAACAGTGCAGCCGTTGTTACAACCTTGCCTGTCACAGTAGGAATTGAAATGTTTATTGGATGCGCATGTGAAACACAGGCCCAGAGTTCTGCGTCGTCCTATCTTTCCTCCTCTGGTTACATAGGATTTACAGTGTGTCCATGTATGATTGCCTTTGCAAAGTGCACATCCTCTAACCTGGTTTACCTTGGCTTTTTTGTATTTTCTTTAGGCCTTACTGATTTTTTTGGGGGTCTCACAGATTGCCCTTGTTCTACTGTGTAAACAGACACTGTTGTTAATGTATTAGCTTTCACTGGTTCGGTCTGTGGAAAAGCCCCCAAATTGTGTATTTCTTCTTCAAGATATTTTTTAAAGGTGTCAAATTTAAGCCAATCTTCTCCACACTGTTATATTATTTCACTTACACTACTAGGTAGTTTGGTATAGGGCAAGATAGTATACAATTCACTTAATTCCAGCTGTTCACTATCCAATGATCTTATGCAGTATTCAGATTGCGCTCTGAAACCTTGTAGCGATTGTGCATCTTTTCTGCCATATGCTTCTTTTAACAAGTTCACTGCTTGCAAATATTTATCACCTAATTTAAAACCAGGTATCAGTTCCAGAGCCTCACCTTCCAACCTTCCAATAGCTCTTCAAATAGGAAAACTTCTGTATTTTCGCAAAATCAGTACTTTGGTGTACTGATACTTTATAAAGTTCCCAAAATGAATTCCATTCCGATAATCACTACGAAATGTTTGAAGTCTAATTTAGGTAACTTTACACTAGCTTTAACAGGCAATATCGATGCACTAGGTTCACCCCTTAGAACTAGAAGATTTGTGATGGAGGAGTTTAGTCTATGAATTTTAGTGCCTACCTTTAGGCTACATTCAGCTTGATTCATAATTTGGTCAGGTTGTCCAGCAGGATCCATTAGATCCACTATTTCACTATCCAGTTCTTGGATTTTCTTCAAATATTCCTTCAAGGAGTCTCTCAATGAAGAAATACTTTTGATATCACCAGTATCAATAGTGGTTTCAACCTTTTTTGACCAGTTAGTTATCACAGACTTAAATTCCCCCGTCTCCTCTTTAATTCGTCCATGTCAGACATCTTAGCCTATAATTTACCAACACCAAAATATATAAATTCTTAATACTAGAAAAGTGTATAAACTGCTAGCTCCATAAAAATATATGTACCGCTCTAGCAAATATGATATTTAGAAGTTGGCCAAACCTGTTCAAATCAATTAATGACACGTCACTACTGGTTATATTATATATATACTGTATGCCCTTGACTACATACATACATACATATATACAATTACAATATATTGTTTTATTTAAAATAAAATTTTACTTAAGTATCTCGTAATTGACCATAAACTTCAAAAAAATAATTTTATATTAATATTGCCTCTCTTCATTATCTTACAATTTACAAAGAAGAGGGAAAAAGTAAACAATTTACGAAGTGGAAATGCATCAACCAGCATTCGCTTAACCTAACTTAACCTAATTTCTGGGTTGGCATGAGCACAACCTAGTATTTACCAATCCTGAATGAAAGCATAGGTATCTGCTGCTTCACATAAGTGACTCGCCAGCATCTTATAACTATCATATTGGAAATACACTCTATTGCCAGCAAAGTCTCTTTCTACAAACTGATTGAAAATAAAAGTTATTTCTCGGTTTCTTTTCAATAATTGGTTTAGTAGGTTTTTTCGTGTGCAATATCTATCCCTAGGGATGTTTCTAGAAGTGTGAAGAATCTCTAGACTAACCACCAAAACCTTACAGTTATTAATACTATCCAATCTCTCTGCTAGCCCTAAAATCTTATTTTTGACCTCGCTTACCAATTCTGGATCGTTGTCATTTACATCGGTTTCGTGTCCTCTGATGTACAGGATAATGATATCTGGGGCAAATGCTATCAAGCTGGTCATTAGTACAGGATCCAGTTTATCACACACACTGCCCCTGATTTTCCAAAAGTGCGTTAATATAGGGGCTGCTTTAGCCTCATGTCTTTTACTACAGCATCCTGTCATAAAATGACTTAGAGGTTTTACGTGAGAATGTCCTACCACAGCAATCTTCCGCTGTATGCGGAATACATCCTGATGGGCTGTAGCCATTTTCTCAACTTTATGGAGTTACTATCAAAAGATCAGGCTTCAGTTAGGCCAGGCAGTGATTTACCAAGTTAATCCTACTACTTATCCATTTCAGGCTAGGCTAACACGTGACTAATTCTAAAATGGCTGCACCATCAGCTGGTCACGTTTTTATCCTTATCACCAAGTAACACAAAAATCCTTAAAATTTCAATAACACTGCTGGAACAACCAATCACTACGATCCTAGTCACAGCAACAAATTTATTCTGACTTGTTCAGAATAAGTATAGCATTTCAAACTGTAAAGTGATCATGTAACCTAAACGGTTTGAAATGTACTAACCTAATCGTAGCCAAAGTTTTATGCTATGACACCCAGGTTACTTCAACAGTATTATTCTAACTCACAATCAAAACCATATTGCGTTATGTATATTGTCCATGACATAAATGGTACAAACTTACTGTTAATTCAAATGGCACATTCAGTATTCTTAACCTGAATTGAGATTGGCATGAGAACAATCTTTACTTTGTAATCCTCATCCAGAGGACATTCCAAGAAATTTTCCTTACATTTAGATATGCATATCTCTTAAAGGAAATCTCCCTAAATGAACTTTAACATGAAAAGGAATACTTTAGTGAATTTGAAGGCACCGATAACTGTGGCTGAATTTCCTGAGTCCTTCCTAAGTATAGCTACACTGCGCCAGAGCAGTAATGAGACTGTCTCTCACGACAGTATTTGACCAACACCCAAACGTTTGACTAACAACTGAACCAACAAAACAACCGACAACCAATGCTGTACTGAAGCACTATTATACGTTTACTTACAATTACAGTAAACTCCCCATATTTGCATTCTCACGATTTGCGGACTCACACATTCGTGGGTTTCTCTGTGGAACATATCTACTTAATATTCGCGGAAAATTAGCCCATTCGCGGTATTTTTCACTGAGAAATATTCACTAATTACTATTTCATATAATTTTCATGAATAAATGCTCTTTTTGTGATAAACTATTAAAATACTCAGGTATAAGCATTTTTACAGGGTATTTCTTGTTTAAACTGTCAAAATGGGCAGTTTTTAGTGTTTTTAGTGGGGTTTTAAGTATTCACGGATTTTAGCTAGTCGCAGGGGGTGCAGTACGCATCCCCCACGAATTCGTGGGGTTTACTGTAAACACATGAAACAGCCAAACAATGCTTTTCACAACTAAATACAAACACGACAAAACATAATATCCTTCTTCCACGTAATACGCTTTTCCACTTTATGTAAATTTAGAAAGAATACATAAAACAATACCACAAGTTGCGGAAAAATACATTCTCTCTTGTCGAAGTTTCGATATCATCCTCATATCTACCCAACGTGGCTGGGGACCCTTTAGTAATGCGGGGTTTTATATAAGTGACTTACCAAGTAATTACATAGCTACTAGCTTCAGTCTAAAAAAAATTCAAATTTTGTGGTGACGCTACCATCGTTTGTGTAGGTGACAAGGCCCCACCCACATTCGGGACTGATAGGTACAACACAGCAGAGAGCTTCAATTCGTTTTCTGCCAGCTCCTGATATCATCGGTGGTTTTGTGCAGTCGTTGCTTCATCCTTTTGGGTATTTGTTCCTGTATTTTGGTGAAATATTTACTTTTATGTAAATAACTTACCAAATAATTACCTAGCTATAGTTTCTACTTTACGCGGCAGCTCAAAATTTGAAATTCGCGGTAGCGCTCTTTTGTTTTGGGTGTAGGTATGCTGCCCAGCCCACTATCGGGGAAGAATAGGTACAACGTAGCTAAAGAGCTCAGTTCGTTTCTGCCGGTTAATGACTGAGCACCAGTTATTAGCAGCTCTTGTTTCGCTTTTCGCCAGATGGCCGGAGATTGTCTTTGGTGTAGTACTGTTTGCTTTTGGTAGCACAGCTATCTGGCTTAACTAGAATTTTGGATTACTCCTTTGATTGTGACTTATTCAATTGGAATTTTGACCATTATGTCTGACTCTAGTTTGTCTAGCATTAGGTACTGCAGCAAAGGCTGCAAAACTAGACTCACGTCTGCAAAATATGACTCACATACCATTTGTTGTACTTGTAGGGAACAAATTTGTTCTCTGGAATTGAATTGTGATGAATGTAAAGACTGGGAGAAGGGTAAATGGAAGACTTTACAGACACACTTAGACAAATTACAGTGTGACTGAATTAGAAAAGCTACAGCTAGGGCCGAAGCAAAGGCTTCCGCTAGTGTAGGCCATTCTTCAAGGGATGATATTGATGTTATGCCTATCCCTTCAATGCCTGTGACAGCTTTTTCTCCCATTTCCAGTCCTCCAGCTTTTCCTGTCACTCGTGTATCTAGCTCTCATTCTGCTGAACCCAATGCCATTGCCAGCTTAGAAGCATGGGTAGATCAGAGATTTAATTTACTTGTCAATACTGTTTCCCAGATCGGAAACTGTGAAGGTCCTAATGGACAAATTTAATAGTGTAGTGTCGAGTGAAGTGTCAGTGGAGGGGGCGGCTGTTCGTCCCACCGATGCTCCTAGACCAAGGCCCCTGCTAAACTCCCCTTGCAAACATGGGAGGAAGCAAACTGGCAGTCCAAGGGAGGTTGGTGGGGTTTGCCCACGAGCAGTCGTTGCCTCATCTGAGCCTGCTGTCTGCCAATCCCAGGCTGCGGCCATTGTAAAGGTGTTCGAATGGATGCACATGCCCTTTCTTCAAGTGATTCAGGTTCTCCCACATCTAAGAAACGCAGTGACCATTTTGCAAGTGTATCTAGGCCATTGAAAAGGCCGGGGGCTTTAGTGAATTCAGATTCGCCCCCGTCTCGTAAGCAAGCTGTAGAGAGAGATCGTAGCCCTCTCCCTTCTTGTAGTGTTTGGGAGTCGCCAGCAAGAGATTCTTGCTCCCCTTCAGGTGGGAAAGTGCATCCCGTCCCCAAATGAGTGTGTGCCAGTCCAGCTCATGGGCGCCAAGAGTACGAGCGCCCAGTGTACGTTAGTGGTGTGCATAACCGCCAACTCGTAGATCGTTCAGCATCCGAGCTTTCATCTCTAGAGTGCCCATCATCGTCCAAGCACCCATCGCATGAGCATGCAGTTCTTGCCTTGCCTGTTCGTGAGCGCCTAGATTCTGAGTTAGAAGAGCCTGTGTTTGACCACTTGGAGCTGGAACGTCAGATCACCAAATGCCCATCCTTGCGGCACCAAGTGCCTGCGGACAATGCAGTCGCTTCCAAGGAGTCAGTGTCTGCTTCAACAGCAGGTGGGCACCTGTCGTTCGTGTGTCTAGTCGCTGGGGGTGCCTCTCTCGAAGTCCACCCCACTTCTAATTTCTTCATGACCCCGCAAGGAGAATTTCCAGTTCCAGACGCTGCAAGAGAATTTTTGTTTCTCAAGATCACTCATTGCAAGATCCCTCATTGGCGCCACTTCAACTCCAGCTTGATAAAGTGTTGAGCCTTCTTCAAAAGCCAACTCCAGTAGTGCAAGACACCGTAGAACCCCCAGGATCACGCGTTTTGTCCATCAAGGAACCTGCAGAAGAGGGGCAACCTGCCTCTCATTACTCAGCACTGCTCAGGTTTTTCCTGGTCTACTACCCGTCGTTCTTCTCTCCAGTCGTCCCATTATTGCCGGGTTCGGCCTACTTGATGCGACAGCCACCAGGTACCGCCAGACTACTGCGTATGGTGTTGTCTTCGTCGTCGAAGAAAGCTTTTCGGCTGCATGGATGCCTGTCTAGCAGAGAAGAGGAAAGTCGGGAAGGCGGTTTTCTGTCTTATGCAACTGGAGAAGCTCCGTCCTTGGGAGTTTCTGCCTCCTCTCAAGGGGGACTTCTCCAATATCATAGATGCTTCTCGTCGCTCTGCTTTCTCTCCAGCCAGAATTCTCTTCACCACCTGGGAATTAGACCATCTTCTTCAAGACATATTTAAAGTCTTCAAGATCTTTAGTTTTCTAGACTGGACGGTGGGGGCCTTAGCCAAGAAGATAGAAGACTGTACATCCCTTCAAGAGAACTTTACTTCGGACTGGCTAGGAGTACTGGGGTGTATGGATAGAGCCGTAAGAGATGGAGCACTAGAATTAGCAACCATCTTCACAACAGGAGTCCTCAAGAAACGAGATTTGTGGTGCTCGTACATGGCAAAAGGAGTCACCCCATCAGAATGTTCTTCGCTTCTTTTTTGCACCCCTGGACAAGGATAGTCTGTTCCCACAGGACACCCTGGAATGGATTTCGTGGATCTACAGAAGTCAACTCAAGACCTCCTCAATCAATCCACCAAAAGAACCAAGTTCGTTGCATGAGCCACTGCAAGCACAACTCCTAGAATGTCGTCACCCCTGCAGCAACAACCCTTTCAAGGTTCTAGAGGCTGTTTCCAGTCCCGCCCTAGAGCCAGCATCCGAACCTCCAGGCCACCTAGGAAACCCATTAACAAAACAACTCTTAGAAAATGAGACGTCTGTCCTCCATGTTCCAGTGGGAGCAAGACTTTTCTAATTCTGGACAGTATGGAAAGAGAAAAATGTGGAGCCATGGGTGCAGAAAGTATTAAGAGAAGGCTATGCAATCCCTTTCATGGAGAAACCTCCCTTAGTAACCTCTCCCATCAGCTTAGCAACCTACTCGGTAGACTCAGAGAGGTTTTCGGCCCTACCTCGGGAAGTGTCAGCCCTACTAGAAAAGAGAGCCGTGGAATTAGTCGAGGATGTAAACACAAGGGGATTTTACAACCGCCTCTTTATGGTTTCCCAAGTCATCGGGAGGATGGAGACCTGTCCTGGACATCAGTGCCCTGAACCTCTTCGTTCAAACAACGAAATTCAAAATGGAGACGAATTGGTTGGTTTTGTTGGCCATCCATCAGGGAGACTGGATGGTTATGATCGACATACAAGATGCTTACTTCCACATTCCAATTCACTGGGACTCCAGGAAGTATCTGAGATTTGTGTTCCAGGACAGTGTCTTCCAGTTTCGGGCACTTCTTCGGACTCTCCACAGCCCCTCAAGTTTTTACCCAGGTACTCGCTCCCCTAGTGAAATGGCTACATCTTATGGGGATAAACATCTCTCTGTACCTGGATGGTTGGCTCCTACGCTCCCCCTCGAGATCTCAGTGCACATAGGACCTGCAGAAAACTTCGACTCTCCCAAGAATTAGGCTTTTTAATGAACTTCAAGAAGTCACAGTTAGTCCCGATTCAGTCTATTCTATACTGTATTTGGGGATAGTGATAGACTCTCAGAGTTTTCGGGCTTTTCCATCCCAACAAAGGACACTAACTTGCTGCAGGAAAGTTGAGGACTTTGTAACTCGCCACTCCTGCTCAGCCAACGCATGGATGAGTCTTCTAGGAACACTCTCTTCCATGGAGAAGTTCATTCCATTAGGCAGGCTACAGACAAGAGCACTGCAATTTTACCTCGAGGCCAATTGGAAAAGGAAGTCATTCCCGGACTCATTCATTTTCAACATCACTCCCCAAATAAAAGAGGACCTCCGGTGGTGGCTAGCGAAAGACAGATTCACGACAGGAAGGTCTCTGGCTCCTACGAACCCTGACCTAACATTATTCTCAGCCACTTCGGATCTGGGTTGGGGAGCCCTTCTCAACAACATGGAGGTGTCAGGGACATGGTCTCCTACCAAAAGAAACCTCCACATCAACGTAAAGGAACTAAAAGCGATTCATCTGGCACTTCATTACTCTGCAACGCTAACCTTCCACAAGACAGTAGCGGTTCATTCAGACAGCATGACCGCCCTAGCTTATATCAAGAGTCAGTGAGGGACCCATTCTTTTACGGTTTACGAAGCGACAAAGGATTTTCTTCTTTGGGCAAGGAGCAACAAGACCCAATTAGTGACCTGCTTCATTCAGGGCAAGATGAACGTCCTTGCGGACGAATTGAGTCGTGGCAAACAGGTCCTACCGATGGAATGGACACTCAGTCCACAGATGTGCACCTACCTGTGGAAGCTGTGGGGAAAGCCGTTGATAGACCTGTTTGCAACATCAAGGAACAATCGTCTTCCTTTGTATTGCTCCCCGGCTCTGGACCCACAAGCATGGGCAACAGATGCCATGTTGCAGGACTGGTGGAACCTCGACCTTTACGCCTTCCCTCCCTTCAGCATGGTGAGGGACGTGTTAAGGAAGTTCAATACACACAACGTGTCAGTGACCTTAGTCGCTCCCTTTTGGCCACACAAGGAGTGGTTCCCCGATCTGTTGAGCCTTTTGATAGACTTCCCAAGGCTACTTCTTCAGAGAAGTCTTCTCAGCTGCACTTCCTCCGATACCATCAAGGGTTATCCACTCTCGCTCTGACAGGCCTCAGATTGTCAGGGAGCTTGTCAGAGCGAAAGGATTTTCAAGGAAGGCTGCAGAGGCTATTGCTTAGTGCAGGCGACAACCTTCCTCTGCAGTCTACCAGTCCAAGTGGGCAGTTTTTAGGAAGTGGTGCTGAGAGCGAAATATCTCCTCTTCTCAAACGTCTATAGCCCAAATCGCAGATTTTCTTTTATATCGTAGAACATCGAAAGGACTCGCAACATCTACCATCGGTGAAAACTTGTGGGGTCGTAGACAGGCCGAAGCATAAGGCCCAAAATTGGAGAACCCAGCCCTGAAAGACAAACCATAGAAACTTTCTGTAG
The DNA here is from genome assembly GCF_040412425.1 of Macrobrachium rosenbergii. Lineage (NCBI taxonomy): Eukaryota > Metazoa > Arthropoda > Malacostraca > Decapoda > Palaemonidae > Macrobrachium > Macrobrachium rosenbergii. The sequence goes on along the minus strand of NC_089756.1, from coordinate 9,970,265 downwards.
TTCAGATGTATGGGGACGTGAAAGTTAGCATCCTGCATGGCCAGAGTAACCATCCAGTCCCCATGATGGATGGATGACATAACTGAGTGATTCGTTTCCATGTGAAACTTCATTTTCAGAACGAACCAATCAGGGTGCTGACGTCCAGGATGGGCCTCCAGCCCCCCAATGATTTGGGGATTACAAAGAGCCGGTTGTGAAACCCTTCTGAATCATGGTTCTTGACCACTGCTTGTGTAGAAGGGATTCGACTTCCAGGGAAAGGTCCACAAACTTCTTGGAGTCTGCCAAGTAAGCTGACAAGACAGTTGGTGACTTGGCTAAAGGGGGCCTCTCCTTGAAAGGAATGGAGTAGCCTTCTCTCAATACCTTGACGACCCAAGGTTCCGCACCTATGCGGCTCCATTCCTTCCAAAAGAGGTGTAGTCTTGCTCCTACCAGGACGCGAAGGACTAAGCTCTCATTTCCTGGCCCCATAGGGGGTTAGTGCTGTCAGTGTACCTTGTGAGGTGCAATGTAGGCATTACTTAGGTTCTTTGCAGCGTCCCTTTGGCCCCTAGCTTCTTCCATCTTACTGTCCACCCTCCCCTAACAATTGATTCATAGTGCAACTGCGAGATTTTCCTCTGTTACACCTTTAAAACCTTCACTGTCAATTTCCGTTTCAGCACTGAGTGGCCTTAGTTACCCTAGTGCTTGTCATGTATGCCTAAAATCTATAAATCAATCAATCAATCAGTCTTATATCCTGGTTGCTGGTTTAAAGGTGGACTTCTTGATAGATCTTGAGGGAGGACGTAGATTTGAGCAAGGTCTTGGTTGGGCCTTTTGTTTTCCTCCGCTAAAGGGCTGAGGTTGAAGCGGAGAAAAGGGTCTTGCTGCAACAGTAGAGGAGTCCCTCAGACATTTGGTGGATTGTTTCCAGAAGATCATTGGTGGACTGCAAAACCAACAAAATCTTAACTACATCTTGTGGAAACAGTTGCGATTTTTCCAGAGGAGAGAACAAGAGTGCCAACTTCTGGGTAGTGGTAACCCCTTTTGTAGTGAACAATCACCACAACTCTCTTCTTCAAAATGCATAAAGAAAAGAGGGAAGCGAGCTCTGCGGAACCATCCCTTACAGCTTTATCGGCTCATGATAAAACTCCCAGCCAATCTATCGCAAAATCTTCTGCCAGGCCTGGGCAATCCTCGATCTTCCTGGCTAAAGCTCCGATAGTTCAGTTGAGGAGGCTATAAACTTCCAAAACCTTATGCAAATTTCTGGTCGAGTGGTCTAACTCGGGAGAGGAGAACATGATCTTGGCCGAGGAAAAGGCAGACCAACAAGTCACATCGACAGGCCGGAGAAATCCCTTTGAGAGGAAGCAGAAACTCCCAGGGAAGGAGCTTCCCCGGTGGCATAAAAGCAGTAACTTCTCTTCACCACCCTACAAGGAGGAAAAGCAAAGGTTGCCTTGCCCTGTTCCCTCTTAGAGGCTAACCAGACTTCCACTTCTCGAAGCACCTTCTTCGCAGATGAGGAAAGAACCAACTTCGGGAGAGCATTGTCCGCAGGAAGTTTCCTCATGAGGAAACTCAAAGCACAAGAAATCGGGGAAGCAGGAGCGAAAAAATCACGAACGTTGTCAAGGAACTATCTCAGCAAGGCGAAGTAGGCAGAAGAAGGGGTGAAATCCTGCCCAGCATCCTCCTCCTCAGAAGAAAAAGGGGGCAACAACGTATCCTTAGACTTGGAGACAGCTGGAGTTTTCTTCAAAAAGCTCATTAGTGTGTCTAACTGATGCTTAATAGGGGCAAGTGAGTGCGGTTTAGGAGGAGGAGAAGCTGGTGCCGAGCCAGTGTGAGATGGCGCCTGGTGCCCATGAGTTGGCGCTGAGTGCTCGGTAGCAGGAGCCTGGTGCGCAGAGGCAAACTTTGAACGTCTGGAAGAGGAAGGGTGCTCGGGAGTAAGAAGGAGCTTCGCAGAAGATGACGTGTTCCTGGGCCATTCTTCCTGGCCCTTGGGAGCCAAAAACGGGCTATCAAAATTAAAGATTGACTCCGGACTGTCCCAAGTGAACTGGAGAGGACAGGCTGAAGAAGTAGAAGGCAGACCAGCGAAACTGCATGAGGGCTGAGGGCTAAGACTAGCCTCCCTGGACCTCTTGGTTGTAGGAGAGGAGCTGTCTGCACCGGTGGTATCCCTCTTGAGCATGCGCAAAGAGGCTAGGCAGAGCCCTTGATGCTTCTTGCCAGGAGTGGAATCCTCTGAATCTGATGACAGATGATGCACTCTAATAGAGACTCCTTTCCAGCGGTGCTCTGTCACAGCCAGGACTGGGCAACAGGCTCGATGGATGGGGCGACTACCTGTGGGCAAACCCCACCAGCCTGTATGTCTTCTCCCCTGTGTGGAGGAGCGGGACAGGGACCTTCGTCTAGGAGCACCAGTGGGACAGGCAGCCACCTCCTCAACACAATCACTGCACAACACCAACACTTTGCATTTTGTACTTTTCTGCACAACACTAACACTTTGCACATTGCACTTTTCAACAAAGGCCCTAAAGGAGGACCCCAACTCCATCACTGTGTTGGCCAAAAACTCAAACTTCTGGTCGAACCTAGATTCGAGACTGGCAACGGTGTGGAGATTGGAAGCATGGGAACCTGAAACAGGAATGCATGGAATAGAAGTAGGAGGGCTAAGGATAGGAGATGAATCTGAGGAGAGGAGACAGCACTATCCTCTACAATTTCTGTCATAAGAACAGGCTTTAAACTAACTGTATTCTTGGCTGTAGCAGCTGCCTTCCTTTTCCTATCATTATCTAATTTGTCCAGATGGGACCACAAGACCTTCCACTTTGTATTGTCCCAATCGTGACATTCAATGCAAGTATTGTCTTTATTGCAATCCTGCCCCCTACACTTAACACTCTTCGTGTGAGGATCATAACAAGAGTTAGTTAAACTAGTCTTACACCCTTCAAAGCAAAGCCTAATGCTTAAAGAGCTAGAATCAGACATCTTGAATAAAAACTTTTAATTAAAGTTAACCAAATAGACTGCAGGAAAACCATCGATGTTAGTCGGGAGCCGGCAGAAAACGAATTGAAGCTCTGCATATACCTACACCAAAACAAACGCTAGCGCTACCGCAAAATTTGAAATTTTTAGGCTGCCATAGGTAGGAAGCTCATAGCTATGTAATTACTTGGCAAGTTAGTTATATAAAATTCAGGCGTTTCCTTCTGCCATAGAAATCACTGCCACTTCAGATGGTCCGAATTCTAGCTCCTTTTCCCCTTCTTGCTTGGGACCTTAGGGGTTGGGGCCTACTCTGGACTCTGGTGTCCACTAAGATGTTAGCCTGGTTGGACAGTCTTTATCCTCCAGTTTTCATCCAATTCCAAGGTATCTGGCGAAGACTGAAAACAGTGTAAGTTCTTCATGGCCACTGAAGATATTCACGTTGATGATTACCGTACTTCGCTTCCTGTCAGTGGTAAGGAAGCTAGCCTCTCACATCCGTATTGCAGTTTCACTTTTTGTTAAACGACCTTGATTGGCCTCCAAACAGAAGAGAAGTGTCTTGTACCTTCTCAGACCTGTTTTCCTGTACGGTGCCAATTCCCTAACACCTGGGTCCATTGCCGAGCTCCTGGCGCCAACTTCCTAGCACATGGCTGCATTTACCGAGCACCCAGCACCTGTTCTAGAGCTCTCGATAATATCTTTCTAGTGCTTGGATGCCGCCGCTGAATGCCTAACTTTCGCTCACGGTGCCCAGGCTTTTGTGGTTAACCCTTAAATGCCGAGCCTCTATTTACAAAAGTGTCTGCCTTATATTAATGGGGTTTGAGAGTTAGCGCCCAAGCGGAAAGAAAGTTTTTTTTAAAAGATCACAGCACGCTTAGGTTTTTGGATTAAGAGTTCATTTTTGGCTCCTTTTTTTCTCATTGCCTGAAGTTTAGTATGCAACCATCAGAAATGAAAAAAATATAATAATATATAAATATTGGAATATATGACAGCGCAAAAAAAAAATTTCATATATAATTGTATACAAATCGTGCTGTGAGCGAAACGGTTAAGCTAATGAGTTATTTTTTTTTTTTTGTATTTTACACTAAATTGCGATGATTGTGGTATATAACAAATTGTAAAACAATCAAAGCAACACAGAGAAAATATTATCACAAAATGATGCATGAATTTGTAACGCGCAGACGTAAAAAAAAATTTTTTTTTTTCAAAAATTCACTGTAAATCGAAATATTGTGCTAGAGACTTCCCGTTTGTTGCAAAATGAAGGAAAATGATTGCTTATTACTAGAATGTAAGAGTTTTAGCTTACAATTGCAGTTTTCGACCATTTCGGTCGAGTTAAATTTGACCAAAGGTCGAATTTTTTCTGTTTATCGTGATCAATGAAAATATTTCAAAACTGACAAAAGCTACAACCATGAGTTTTTTGTTGTATTCTAAATGAAACTGCACACATTTTTTATGCATAAAACTTTATGTAACGGCTAATAGAAAATGGTGCAAAAATTACGACAAAGTGACTAAAGAATTTCTGAGATTTGCAGCAGAGTTAGCACATGCTAAGGTAAGGCAAAAGTTTTTTCAAAAATTCACCATAAATCAAAATATTGTGGTAGAGACTTCTCATTTGTTGCAAAATGAAGGTAAATGATTGAATATTACTAGAATGTAAGAGTTTTAGCTTACAATTACATTTTTCGACCATTTCGGTCGAGTCAAAGTTGACCGAAGGTTGAAATTTTGGCACTTATCGTGATTATATGATATGTCAAAATTGATAAAAGCTACAACCATGAGTTATTTTTTGTTATATTCTACATGAAATTGCACACATTGTCATATATAAAACTTTATGTAATGGCTAATAGAAAACGGTGCAAAAATTACGACAAAGTGACTAAAGAAATTCTGAGATTTTCAGCAGAGTTAGCACGCGCGGACGTTAGGAAAAAGCTTTTTTCAAAAATTCACCATAAATCAAAATATTGTGGTAGAGACTTCTCGTTTATTGCAAAATTAAGGTAAATGATTGAATATTACTAGAATGTAAGAGTTGTAGCTTACAATTGCATTTTTCGACCATTTCGGTCGAGTCAAATTTGACCTAAGGTTGAAATTTTGGCACTTATCGTGATTTATATGAAAATATGTCAAAATTGATAAAAGCTGCTTTGTTGTATTCTACATGAAATTGCGCACATTTTCATATATAAAACTTTATGTAACGGCTAATATAAAACGGTGCAAAAATTATGACAAAGTGACTAAAGAATTTCTGAGATTTTCAGCAGAGTTAGCTGATGCTTTTTTTTGGGAGAAGAAAGAAATTCGCGTATGTGCAGCTGGGTCACTCTTGTAAACAAAACAACAGCTTAATCCATGAACTCCCAGCATCCCTCAAGGCGCATGATTTAAAATTTTTCACAAACTAGGCCTATAAGTATTTTTCTGCGAATATTCAAAAAAACTTTTTGTAGTCGACGTATTTTACGTCCACTTGGCACCCGACAGACAATTTTTGTCGATCTAAAATACGTCCAGTCAGCGTTAAAGGGTTATGGAATTCTTCAAGCCTTTCATATCTGTTTCAGATATTTTCCACCACGAACAATTCCCACGTTTTCGTTCTGTACAAAGGTGTCGTTGAAGCCTATGCAAGGCATTATCGAGTTCAGTAATGTCTAGTCTGCACGGATATCGACATGTCCTCACAGGTGTCTTAGAGTTCGCAGAGTTGGCTGGGAGTCCTCAAGGTTGTCTGTGATTCTGCACGTGGATTTACAACTTTGCTCATTTCTCTGTGAGTCTGCATGGTCATCAGTGACAGGCATGTCCCACAGCCCCTTTTTTTCCTCCGAGTAAAAGACGAAGTTCAAATAGAGACAAACCAGACAGCCCCTTCCTTCATTTACCATGGGTATTGAATGAAAATTTTAGAGATGCAGGAAGCACCCTTCCTTGTCCCTGCCAGACTCCGGGAGTATCTAAGGCCCTTCTTAATGGGACAGGGTCTTCCCAGCTCAAGGATCTGTGCTTCAGCCTCTTTACAGCACTAGCCTTCTATGGAGTCCTCACTCCTCTTGTGTTTGACTTCGTTTTTTCAGGGTTTGAATATCAGTCCTCACCTGGACAGCTGACTTCTTGGATCCCGTTCAGTGGAAGTGCTCGAAGGTTTTTTGATCTGAAGTCCACGTGGGGCAGGGAGACTTAGCTGGATGCCTCTGCTCTTTCTCACAGCCCCGAATCAAGTTGGAACTATGGTGGTAGCTGTCCAAACATTTACTTTTGGAAGGGAAGTTCCTTCATCCTTGAGCCTAAACCTAGTTTTTAACGTCTCAGCTCGAGGTTGGGGAGCCCTCTTGAGGAACCAGGGATTTTCCGGGATGTGGTCCCCGGATGGACGGATCCTTCACTTCTATCTCATAGGGCTAGAAGTTTTTCATGCAAAGTTCAATGCTTTTTGACCTTAGTACACTCTTGGGCTGTGGTAGCCACTCAGACCAGACCATAGTTCTAACGTACTTATGTAAGCAGGAGCTGTCCCATGTCTCCCCGTCTCCAAATAGTAAGAATCCTTTTTCTCTGGACAGATCAAAAAGTCTTTTAGTCACTCAGTTCGTTCAGGGAACTAAGGTCCTAGCTGACATGCTGAGTTGTCAGAAGCACGTTGTCTTCATCATGGACCTTCGATCCGCTGGTTTCCAGGATCTGTGGAATCTATGGGGCAGGCCCTTTTTGAACCTGTTTGCTCCATCAAGGAATCATCTTCCTCTTTTTTTTTTTTTTTGCCCATTCCTTCCGTATGGCATGTGCCACAGACACCATGCTACAGACTGGTCCATTGGACCTCCTCTCCTTAAGAACTTCATCACAGTCAAGGAGGAGATACACAAGCTTTAGGCCAACTGCAAGTCGCATTAACATCTTAGCCCTATTCTACCCGTGTCATGATTCCTGAATCTGCTCGGTTGTTGGTGGACTGTACAAGATCTCCCCCACAACCATGTCTTCTCTGACACCTCACCTCAAGAGATCTACCTAAGTGGTCTGCTCTTGTCCTGACAGGCAGCAGACTGTCCAGAGGCTTGTCATTGAAGATTCTTTTGTAGACATGCTGGAGCATCTATTGCAAGGCTTAGAAGTCAATCTTCTCTCTTCGTCTGCCAGACTTACGGGGGCGATTTTCCAAAGATGGTGTCTCAATCATTATGTCTCTTTTGTCGAGACCCCTTTGCGAATTACAGTACCCTGTTTCTTGCCAAGGAAACCTGGAATCTTATGTTCCACCATTTAGGGGTATAGAGATCCAGTTCTTTTGTCATTCCTATCTGAGTGACCTTTCAAGTCCTTGGCACATCCAAGTAAGGAAGAAGGAGATGTGGGTTGCTTATTTTCCCTTTGATTCTAGCCAAGAAAGAGGACCCATCCAAGTCCTGGATCAGTTTCTTTGTCCCATAAGAATTTTACGGACATCCTTGACTTCCAGAAGCACCAGACAGCACCCGAGCTCATAATTCATCAGGCACCCAGCTCCTCTGTCGCCAGTTTTTGTTCTGAGCGCCCAGAAGCGCTCACTAACTCTGAGGATGAATAGAGAGTTCTCTGTCCAACCGGAATGTTCAGGTGTTACCTGAAAGGGACCGGAAGTTCAAGACCATCCATACCCCTAGGTGTTATGACAAGAGCTCGTCCCACCCTCTGATTAGATCGTCTTGTCATTTATCCTAATGGACTTTATTTTGTGAGGTACACTCAGGTTTAGGAGAGCATTTTCTCATATTAAGTGAAAGCTAAAGACGTCAGAACAGCTTCTACCTCATTAGCTTTCAGGGCACTGCTGTATTTGGCCCTTACATTCATTTTACAATCACCCTTCTGGAAGTGTAATCTTCGCTTCTCACTGTTTTCAGGAAGTGAAGCATTGTTAAAATTTGGCAGTACCTTGGGTTTATTAGTAACTGGCATGGTATTGCGGAAGGAAGCATAGGATTTTCTCCTACTCTCTCTTCACCTTTTAGTAAGGTGCCGAGTTTTAAGGAGCCGATGGGGTACAAGGTACCTGGAGCACCCACCACTCTCAGTGGATGTGATGTGGTTTTTATTTCACTTTAGGTGACAATGTTATCTGGTTGTTTTTATTGCGGTACTGCACACAGGGCAAAGACACTTGTTTTTTGTTTTGTAATGCTTTGGCAGCCCTTGGAGTACTCCTCGGCTGCAAAGCTCCCACTGAAGTAGAGGCGATCCTCAGCTTTACTGCCACACCACTACAAGTTAAGTTGAACACCAACCAGAGGCAGTTTCTAGTGCAGGCTTTCTTAACTAACAAGGAATGACAAGCATTGTAGTCAATGCTAGCAACTTTTCTATTTCTAATTCATTACATAACTTAATGTTTTGGAATAAAGTATGTCCATGTATCTCACCTCCTGTCAATGTGGGAGTCAGCTATGTAATTACTTGGTAAGTTATTTATATAAAAATGACATTTTTATAATAAAATAAAGCTTTATGTATACTTGCCAAATAATATGATCTGAGCCCTCCCTCCTCCCCTTTGATGGACATAAGCATAAACAGAATGAGGTTATCTACTAAGTCATTCCTAGTATTGCCGTTAGTGGGCGGTACTGGTCACCTGCACTAAACAGTTGAAGCATCACCACGAATTTTGAGTTTAAGCTGTCGTTGTAGTTAGAATCTATAGCTATATAATTAATTGGTAAGTATATAGCAGAGATGCAGTTTGCTACTTTACCCTTGGATTTTTAGTCAAGAATAAGGACCCTTCCAAGCCTTGGCCCCATTCTTTCTCTATTAAGACCTTAACACGTTAACCGGTATGTGTACCATAAGTGGTACATTGTAAACAAGACTTAAAGGCCACATATACCACTGGTGGTACAATTTTTTATTTTTATGATTTTTTTAATTTTCATTTTATACAAGTATATAAAAGGGTTAGAAATACCATAAAATGCATGCAAATCAAAGTTTGATAATTTTATAAAAGTAAAAAAATAAAAGCAACCCTCCTGAAATATAAAGGGAAAAAAATTTGTTGTATTCATGATAATGTGACCATATAAAAAGTAAGCAGAAAAGTACAATATTTCAAAAATGTTTTAAATATCAACTTTCTATGGGCTGAAAATCATGAGTATATTACTATGACACATTTTAGACACACCCTAGTAACATTAGAACTCATCTGAACGCATTCTATCAAAGCATGAAGGGCATGAATGTGGCTTGCCTTCACATTGACCACATACTGTCTTTACTGTCATGGTTTTAAATTCTGCAGTTTGGCTTTCTTAATTTTTACTAAGTATCTCATAACATCCTCTGCATCTTTTCCTCACTTCTCTACATTACCCTTCCAACTCAATCGAAATGGAACTGATCTTTTTACCCCCAATGGTTGAAAACTCCTTTCCAGTCTATATCTTCAGTTGCTTTACCTGTCAAAAGAGAGAACACTATTGATTCACAAAATTTTTAAATTGGAATTGATTGGTTTGTGTGAAATTTGTTGAATAGTGTATAGGCACTGACTACTGTTGTTCGAGAAGTTCAAAAGCCCCAATATTATATATATATATATATATATATATATATATATATATATATATATATATATATATATATATATATATATATATATATATATATATATATATATATATATATATATATATATATCTGTATATATCTATATATATCTATACAGGCAGTCCCGGTTAATGGCAGGCTCGGTTAATGGCGATCCGGTTTTACGGCACTTGTCTAGTGACGAAAATCCACAATTTTCGGCGCCGAAAATTGCCGATTTCCACTTATTGGTGGCGATAATCGGGTATTGGCGCCGATAATTGGGTAATGGCGCCAATACATACCTAACAGAGGCGCCGATAACCAAAAATCGGCGCTTTTCGGCACCGATAAGCCTGGAAAAGCGGCAAAAACTGCCAATTTTTGGTTATCACACCCTCAGAACGGAACCCCTGCTGACAACCGGGGACTGCTTGTATGTGTATATATGTGTATATTATCTATATATATATATATATATCTATATCTATACAGGCAGTCCCCAGTTATCGGCGGGGTACCGTTTCTGAGGTTTTGATGATAACCGAAAATTGGCGATTTTCAGGTCTTTTTCGGCGAATTTCGGAGGTTATCAGCGCCTTTGTTAGGTATGTATCGGCGCCGATAAGTGGAAACCGGCGATTTTCGGTGCCGAAAATTGCCAATTTTCGTCGCTAGACAAGCTCCATAAAACCGGATCGCTGTTAACCGAGCCCGCCGTTAACCGGGGACTGCCTGTATATATATGGATATGTATGTATATATAATATATATATATACATATATATACATATACATATATACAGGCAGTCCCCGGTTAACGGCGATCTTGTTTTACAGTGCTTGCCTAGTGACGAAAATTGGCAGTTTTCGGCACTGAAAATCGCCGGTTTCCACTTATCAGCGCCGATACATACCTAACAAGGTGGAAATCGGCAATTTTCAGTGCTGAAAATTGCTGATTCCACTTATCGGCGCCAATAATTGGGTATTGGCGCCAGTATATACCTAACAGAGGCTCCGGTAACCGAAAATCAGCGCATTTTGGCGCTGAAAACTCGAAAATCGCTGATTTTCGGTTAGTGGCGATTTTCAGTTATCACACCCTCATTACAGAACCCCACCAATAACTGAGGACTGCCTGTATATATATATATATATATATATATATATATATATATATATATATATATATATATATATATATATATATATATATATATATATATATATATATATATACAGGCATATACATTTATAGTATATATATATATATATATATATATACACTATATGTAAACAGTATACCCCTCCGTATTCCCGGGGATGTGTATTGCCCCCATGAATAGCTAAAACCGCAAATACTGAAAACCCCTCTTAATACACTTAGAACTGCCTATTTTGTTAGTTTAAACACAAGAAAAACCCTCTAAAAATGGTTATACCTGATTATTTTAATAGTTTTATCACAAATAGTCCAATTAGTCATGAAAATTATATGAAAATACAGTAATTAGTGAATATTTCTCAGTGAAAAATACCGTGAATGGGCAAATCTTCTGCGAATAATGGGTAGATACATTCCACACGGAAATCCGCAAATCGTGAGAATGCAAATACCGGGGTTTACTGTATATGTATATATATGTGATGATTATTATAACTTTTGTCCGTATGTATATTTATATATATGTGTATATATATGTATATACAGTATATGTGAATATATATATATACATATATATGTAAATATATTCTAATGATATATCCTTGTAGTACGTATGTTTTCTGCAAATTTAATGTGTTTTATATAATTTTGGTATATTTTCTTTTGTATTTCTCATGTGTTGTGAAATGTAACGAGGTGATTTTGTAGTATTATGTTTTTATGCGATGTTTATATATTTTCTCTAGTGTTTGTCATGTATTGTCTGTGATAACTATGATAATAGTGTTTGTTGGAGATGCTAAGTATCAGATCTTACAAGGCTTGCTTTGACTGTGTGATTTTAGGACTGAAATACTTATTGCTGTTAGGATTATTTTTGTACAGCTGGCTCTTGTGGACTCAGGTGTCCAGCCAGGGTACTGAAGTTTACATAGCTGTCAGGTGTTCAACCAGAGTAATTCCCCTCCATTTCTAAAGGAAGTCCAAAAGCACTTAAGTTGTCAGTCAAAGATAATATTTGTTGACCAGGGCGAGGGTATCGCTGGTTTGCCTCTGTGTTTGTACAAGTGTGCATACAGGAAATCCTGTTAGTCAAGCAGATAAGAGGACAGGCTAAAAGAACCCTATCTGAGCCAGAGAATAATTTCCTTATCTTTTTTCCCTCTTTAAGGGAAGAAACTATGTTTATTCCTTTCTTTTCCAGGGTGACCCCTTTCCAAAAGTGCCTAACTGGCAATCCAGGTTTAATCTCAGAAGATATTAAGTAAACTGAACAGTCCAGACTGAGACTCTGTAGAGGTTGGTCTCTCTCTCTCTCTCTCTCTCTCTCTCTCTCTCTCTCTCTCTCTCTCTCTCTCTTCTCTTCCTTCAGAAAAGAGTAAGATTTGTGGTCATTCTCCCAAACATATAAGTTTCTTGAAACTGTTAATAATATTTAATGCTCCCTTGGTAGGATCTGACATAAGAAAAGAGTGGTAGCAGTGTTAGAGGCCTTAGATAAAAGTGTATATTGCTGCAGCAAAAGAGTTGTGTAAAAGTGTTCAGAAACTTGTATATGGTAAAGTGGTTTTTTACTTATTTTTTTCCATGGTGAAAAGGTGGATACTTTAAAGAGATTTTGCCTTAGTGAAATTATTTTTTTGTATGTTCTTGTTTTTACCTTTTTTTGTGTGTGTTCTTGTGTTTGCAATTTCATAGTTTTACTGAAACTTTTGTGTTGGTGATTTAACATTTATTTAGTTAGCACTTTATATGTGTTGATACTTTAACATTGCATACTTGATTTGATTTTCATTTGTTAAGGTTTCTTTTTCAAATCTGGAATAAGTCTTAATAGTTTGAATTTTGCTTAGTAACATAATTTCTTGATAAGTTAAAGTTTTGTGAATCAATCTTGTTTAAGAATTAACTAAGTCTTATGTAGTTTTCAAGTAATGGTAAATTTTTTCAGATTGTGAATTCTAATTATAACTTTTGAAGTTAGAAATAAATTTTTGCATTTAAAGTTTTAAAAGCACAGTGTTTCATTTTTAACCACGAGTGAATAGGGTTATTTGTGTATGCACAAGGTAAGTGATAAACATGTTTTGTTCTCCTTCAGAATGTTTTTGAAGTGAATTAAGACAAGAGAAACAATTATAGTTGTTTGATGGGGTGATGCCCGTTTTCATCTAGTATATATCAATCCCTCACACGTAACTTGATAAACTTAATTTGATTTTTCAAGTGATAAACAAGTTTTTAGGGATCACTGTTACCTTCAGAGTGTTCAGTCCTAATTTTATTGTTATGAGGGTTCGGGTACCTGGCTGAAGTGAGGTAAATTTTTTGTGAATAGTTGTGTAATAACCAAATACTTGATATACTTCATGACTAATATATATATATATATATATATATATATATATATATATATATATATATATATATATATATTATATACATATATATATGTGTATATCACTAAGTCCACGTTGGAAGGTGAGTGAAAACCTGGATTTTACTTATAGGACTTACCTGGTAGTTACATATAGCTGTCGCCTCTGACGCGCGGCAGAATTTTAAATTTCGCGCTAGCGCTAAAAACATCTAGGTGATCCCTCTACCAGCGCCCTCTATAGGTAACAAGGAACTATCCCAACAATGTTCTAGAACCCATTAAGTTTTCTGCCGAGAGACCGTAACACGGTCTCGTTTTGTGGTTGAATTTTTGTCTGCAATTTATACTTAAGTATTTCTTTGTGGTTTTTGCTAGCTAGCGCTTTGCAATTTGTGGTCGGAATTAATTCTTTGTACAATATGTCTGATTCTGGTTCCCAGTATAGATATTGTGCTTTAGGCTGTAGGACTCGTTTGCCTAAGGGAAAGCTTTTCGACCCCATTCAGTTTGCTCTTCATGTAGGGGTAAATTTTGTAATTCAGAGAATACATGTGAGGAATGTATGCATCTAACAACGGATGAATGGTCAGCCTTAGAGAAATATCTACGGAAGTTAGAAAAGGACAGAGTTAGAAAGCTTCGCAGAGGTCATCATCTGCTAAGTCTGTAGGGCAGGTAATTCAATCTGTTAACCCTCTCCTATTAACTCTCCTTTGTCCGACCCTGTTGATCCCAATCCTATCACCGTGTCAGAGTTAAAAGTCCAGATGGACACTAAATTTTCAGCTGTGATTTCAGCCATCCAGACGATGGGCCAAGCCATTGAAAAATTGGCTCCTCAAGTGAAGTGTTAGTGGAGGAGGTGTCTGTTCGGCCCACTCGTTCTCCCAGGTCTAGACCTCTGTCGGACTCCCCTGGTTCAGGAGAGGGCATGTCGAAACCGAAAGGAGGCGAGTGGGGCTTGCTCCCGAGCAGTCACCCCTCAAGTATTCCTGTTGTGCATTCCCAGGATGCTTCCCACGCCATAGAAAAGGCGCTGCTGGGGATGTGTCTTCTAGTGGTAATGATTCGTTGACTCCTCCTCGAAGTGGGCGCTTCAAGCATTCTTCTCGCCTCTCAAGAGGTCTCGCCGCTCTCCTGCAGTGATTCCGATGAAAAGATCGTTGACGGATCCGCATGCGGGCTGTAGCTTCTGGGAGGATCCTGAACCTTTTTCCTCCTCCTCTTCAGTAGATCAGCCCCTGGCCGGAAGGAACCTACGCGCACTATTGCCCGTTATAAGCGTGTTTCCGTTCCAGGAGCTTCTACATCTCGTCCAGCCTCATTGCAGATAGTGCCTCCTCCTACTACCGGTCAACAAGATCCCCGTTTTGTCGCTCAAGTCACGGACAAATTGACGGATCTTATTCAGTTCTTTTGTGGCGCTCGTGCTGCTTCGGGAGCACCTGTTGCGGAGACACTTCCTTCGAATGCGCCACAAGTCTTGACTCAAGAGCCTCCCACTTCGCATGCACCAATGAAGAGGCTCAACCAGGCGCTTCAGCATTCTTCTCTGGCTCCGGATTCGCCACGTTCGGTTGGCGAAGCGCCACTTCAGCATGGCGCGGCGCCACTTCAGCTTGGCGCGGCGCCACTTCAGCTTGGCGCGGCGCCACACTTGACGGATTCGGCGCCACATCGGCATGGTCGTAAGACTTTAGATTCCGCGCGACCTACTTTTCGTCAGGAAACTGTTCCTGTACACCAATTGTCTCCTGTGTCTTCTGTAGACGAAGAAATCGAAGAAGATGTAGAAATAGAAGAGGACTTTCCAGGAATCAAGGAGAAATCTTCGGGTTATAAGGAGTTACTCAAGTTTTTCGTGGAGAACTTTGGGGACTCTTTTAAGCCTTCGACTCAAGCTTCTCCCAGATCGCAGTTTAAGAGGGATAACGCCCGGATCCAGCTCCTTTTACACGCCTAGTTTTGGCGATTTCGGCCAAGAAGGCTATCAAGAAAATTAATTCCTGGCTCTCAGACAAGAGAGAGCAAGGCAAGAGTGTGTTTTGTCTTCCACCCTCCAGATTGGCTCATCGCAGCCGCATGTGGTACGAGACTGGAGAACGTTTTTCTTTGGGTGTGTCTGCCTCCGCTCAAGGGGACTTCTCCAGTCTAGTGGATTCAAGTCGTCACTCAGCTCTTCAATCAGCGAAGATCTTTTTCATGCAGTCGGAGTTGGATCATCTTCTCAAGAGTATTTTCGCTGTTGTGGAGGTCATCAGTTTCCTTGATTGGTCAGTGGCGGCTCTGGCTAGGAAAGTCAAAGAATTCGGACTTTCGGATGCGCAGTCGACGGATTTCACTTCGGTAGTCGACTGCATAGACAAGGGGGTATGCGATTGTGCCTTGGAGCTAACTTCGGTTTTTGCAACCGGAGTTCTGAAGAAACGGCAACTCTGGTGCTCTTTTTTGGCGAAGGGTGTTTCCCGCAGCCAGAGGTCTGCTCTCCTCTTTGCCCCTTTGTCGAAGGACCACTTGTTCCCGAAGGAATTAGTTCGAGAGACTGCTGAAGCTCTCACACAAAAAGCTACACAGGACCTGTTGGCTCAGTCAGCAAAGAAGCCAAGAAGACTACTCCGTAGCTACTTCCACCAAAACTTCGGTGTTTTCGGACACTTCCAAGACGTTCAGGGGCAAGTCTGCTTCTCGGCCCTTTTCCAAGTTTCGTGGGAAAGGAAAATCTTCTACTCGACCTTCCAATTTTCAACAAAAGAAATGAGTGTGCTGTCCTCCACATAGCAGTAGGTGCCAGACTCCAGTCGTTCTCGGAAGCCTGGCAAAAGGTCACTCAAGATCCTTGGACCTTACAGGTGATCAGAGAGGGGTACTCCATCCCATTCCAACAAAAGCCCCCTCTATCGGACTCTCCAGTCGTTTTTCCAGCATACTCCAACGACTCTCAGAAGTTTTGCGCCCTTCGAGAAGAAGTAGAAGCACTACTAAGGAAACAAGCCATCGAATTAGTGCCGACCCCATGCTGCTCTCGGGGTTTTACAACCGTCTCTTTTTAGTTTCAAAGGCGCTGGAGGTTGGAGGCCGGTTCTAGACGTGAACGCATTGAACGTTTTCGTAAAGAAGACGAAATTTTCGATGGAAACGACAGAGTCGGTGTTAGCATCTCTTCAACCGGGCGACTGGATGGTCTCGATAGACCTCCAGGATGCGTACTTCCACGTTCCTATCCATCAGGAATCAAGGAAGTTCCTGAGGTTTGTTTTCCAAGGCAAAGTTTTCCAGTTCAGAGCTCTTTGTTTCGGACTGTCAACTGCACCTCAAGTGTTTACAAGAGTTCTGTCAACGGTGGCGAAGAATCTTCACTTGCAAGGAATAAGGATGTCAATGTATCTGGACGACTGGCTTCTGAAAGCACACTCCAAAGCCAAATGTGTGGAGGACCTAATGAAGACATTATCTCTGGTAAAGGAACTAGGCCTGCTAGTCAATGTTCCGAAATCGTCCCTCTCACCATCACAGCAGATAGTTTATTTGGGAGTGAGAATGGACTCTCTGACTTTTCGGGCTTCTCCATCGATACGGAGAGTAGAGTCTTGTCTAAACATGATAGACGACTTTCTACATCGCGAGGTTTGCTCAGCCAACCAGTGGATGAGCTTACTGGGGACCTTACCCTCGATGGAGAAGTTCATAAAACTGGGGAGACTCAAGGTGAGGCCTCTGCAGTTTTATCTACAAAGCCAATGGCCACGCAAAACCCATCCGGATTCCTTTCTTTTCAAGATCTCAGATCAGATCAAGAAGGAGCTGTTCTGGTGGAATTCAAGAGAAAGACTACAGGAGGGAATTTCTCTTTTTATCAAGAACCCAGACCTCACACTCTTGTCAGACGCTCGGATCAGGGGGTGGGGAGCGACTTTAGACAACAAGGAATGTTCGGGCCTGTGGCAGGAAGAGCAGAAAGAACTGCACATAAATGTGAAAGAACTGAAAGCGGTACATCTAGCCCTGATGCATTTTCAGCAAGAGGTAAAAGGCAAGGTTATTCTAGTTCAGTCAGACAACACGACAGCTCTTGCTTATATCAAAAGGCAGGGGGCACTCATTCCTTCTCCCTGTATCAGACGACCAAGGAACTTTTAGAATGGTCGGAAGAGAACGAGGTCACGTTATTGACCAGGTTCATAAAAGGCGAGAGGAATGTAACAGCGGATCTTTTAAGCAGGAAGAATCAAGTCTTGCCCACGGAATGGACCTTACATCCGCAGGTTTGCAAACAATTGTGGAATCTGTGGGGTTGTCCGCTAGTAGACCTGTTTGCAACAGACAGAACAAAACGCCTCCCAGTTTATTGCTCCCCAGATCCGGACGACAAGGCACTTTGGGTGGATGCAATGACAATGAGTTGGGATTGCCTAGATCTTTACGCTTTTCCACCTTTCAAAATTATCAGGAAGGTCTTGGAAAAGTTCAGGAACCACAAGAACACCAAGATGACTTTAATCGTTCCTTTCTGGCCATCGAGGGAATGGTTCCCAGATCTTCTCCTCCTCCTCGCAGATTTTCTGAGGATCCTCCCGTCGAGGAAAGATCTACTCAGACAACCCCACTTCCTGAGGTTCCATCAGAACTTGTCCGCTCTACGGCTTGTCGCCTGCAGACTGTCGAGCGACTCCTCAGGAAGAGAGGTTTTTCAAAGGAGGTTGCAAGCGCTATTGCGCGACCCAGAAGAAAGTCTTCGGACGCAGTATACCAGGCTAGATGGAATCAGTTTAGAGACTGGTGCAATAGACATGGAGTTTCGTCTTCTAAAACCTCTCTAAATCAAATAGCGAAGTTCTTGCTATCCCTTTTTAAGGAGAAAGGATTGTCTTTGAGCACGATTAAGGGGTATCGATCAATGCTTGCGTCGGTATTTAAGCACAGAGGTCTAGACATCTCGAACAATCAGGATCTAACAGATTTACTTAAGTCTTTTAATACCTCGAAGACGAAAGTTCCTAAACAAATAGCATGGAATTTGGACATCGTTCTTAAATGGATTTGTTCAGATCAATTCGAGCCTTTGGCAAATGCATCGCTGAGAAATTTGACTAAGAAAACTATTTTTCTAGTAGCACTCGCAACAGCCAGGAGGGTGAGTGAGGTTCATGCCTTGGACAAAACTATTGATTTCTCTCAAGGAAAAGCTGTATGTTCTTCCTCTCTTAGGTTCTTAGCGAAGAACGAAGATGCGTCCAGACCATGGCCGAGGTCTTTCAGCATTAAGAGCCTTTCAGATCTTGTGGGAGAAGGAGAACAAGAGAGATTGTTGTGCCCGGTGAGAGCCTTAAAGTTCTATATTCACTGAACAAAAGGTATCAGGGGCTCTTCGGAGAACTTGTGGTGTTCTGTGAGAAACCTGTCAAGACCACTTTCTAAGAATGCTCTTGCTTTCTTCTTAAGAGAAGTTATTTCAGAAGCCCATGTGAATTGTCAGGACTCGGACACTGGAACTCTGAAAGTGAGAGCACATGAGATAAGAGCTGTAGCTACTTCTTTAGCTTTCAGGCACAATCTCTCAGTGCAAAAGATTGTGAATTCTACATTTTGGCGATGTAAGTCGATCTTCGCATCGCATTACTTGTCAGAATTGAAGACTGATTTTGACAATGGCAGTACCTTAGGGCCTTTAGTAGTTACTGACACGGTGATGGGTGAGGGAGAAAGAGGGGCAACCCTATCCGACTAACATTTTCTCCTTGAAGTTGGAAATTGAGTTTGGTTGCGTCGTTTGTAGGTACTATGTTGTTGGTTTAGGAGTACCTACAATCTTTTAATTTTTTGGTTGAAAGTTTTTAATTTTATATTTTGGTTATAGAGGTGATCCCTTTTTGTTAATTTGGTTCTGCGCCCAGAGCAAGGGCATACTAAGTCTTGTCCGTCACGGCGTTGTCCTCTACGGCAAGTACTAACAGATTGTATCTGACACCCGGATCCTTTATATCCTGTCTATACAATCGAGGGATAAGCAGACTACAGAGGCAGTAACCGCTGAGTCAGCAATCCTTCAAGGTAAGGAACTAAAATTCATGTTTTTGATTTCTAACAATATATGTGGCTGACATGGTCCCACCCCCTCTAAAGGTGCCAATCAGCTATATGTAACTACCAGGTAAGTCCTATAAGTAAAAATGATATTTTTATGATAAAATAAGGTTTTACTTATACTTACCTGGTAGTTACATGAGTAAACCCGCCCACCTCCCCTCTCATGTCAAGTGGGCTTAAAACTTAATGGGTTCTAGAACATTGTTGGGATAGTTCCTTGTTACCTATAGAGGGCGCTGGTAGAGGGATCACCTAGATGTTTTTAGCGCTAGCGCGAAATTTAAAATTCTGCCGCGCTTCAGAGACGACAGCTATATGTAACTACCAGGTAAGTATAAGTAAAACCTTATTTTATCATAAAAATATCATCTTTGAACAAGTACTTTCGTAGTTTATTCTACATTTTCAAGTTAACACTGAATACAAAAGAAGTTGACAGGTTTATATACAAAAACAGAAGGTGGGGGTGGGGTTACAGTTTGTTAATCAGGGCAGCATGTTCTTTAAACAAAAAAGACAGGGACAAAGGAATACTGTAAACAATATTGTTTGAATTGAGTGGGCTATTCTTAATTAGTTTATTTCTCAAAATATTATTATATTTAAATACTAAGTTAATATCAGTTGTTTTTAAAATGGGCACTGCATGAATGAAATTGGGATGAAATGGTAAACAGAGAATATTCTTAAGTTTGTTGTTAACACTGGTTGGATTATAATATGACTTTTTTGCTTTATTTTTACAAAGTTCTAAAAAATATGGAGGGGAACAATGAATCCCCTGTTTTATCAATAATGTTTTATCAATAATTTTAAACTCCTCTTCCAAAACTTCAGGACTGCAAATTGTAAGAGCTCTAAGATACATATTGGAAAATGTTGACACCTGAGTTTGTTTAGCATGGTTAGAGTAAAAATGAATATATGACATTATTCGTGGGTTTCCTATATACTTTAAAACAAAAATTGATGTTATTTCTAATAACCAAGACATCCAGAAATGGTATACAATTATTTTCTTCATATTGTGAATTTTATGGGTGGTACAAGATTATTAATTGTTTGCAAGAAATATGGAATATTTACATTTTCTTTAACAATACAAAAACGTTCGTCTACATATCTAACCCAAAACACCTAATTTCATTCCTGCAGTGCCCATTTTAAAAATTATTGATATTAACTTAGTATTTAAATATAATAATATAATAATATTTTGAGAAATAAACTAATTAAGAATAGCCCACCCAGTTCAAACAATATTGTATAGAATATTTCTTGTAAAGAGTGTAATAAGATTTATATTGGTCAAACATCAAAAGGACTAAAAGTAAGAAGCTCCCAACACAAATATGCCATTTCAAGAGGCTTATCAAATAATGGCATTGTGGATCATTGGCTTAAGACAAGCCATGGGATGAACTGGGATAAGTCAGTGGTCATCTACAAGGTCAACGACCATCGAAAAAGAAATCTGCTAAAGACTGTCTTCATCGAAGCTACTTCCACCAGGAATGTTAATCTCCACCCTGATTCTTTGTCCCTGTCTTTGTTAAAAGAACAAACATAACCCTGCCCCCACCTGTTTTTGTATAAAAACCTCTGTCAGCTTCTTTTCTATTCAGTGTGAACTTGAAGATGTACTGTAGAATAAACTACAAAAGTACCTGTACAAACTCCCGGTTTTCACTCACCTTCCGATGTGGGCTTAGTGGTATTCTCAAGCACGCGTTCCTTCGTGCTGTATTGGATATATGCATATATGTATGTATGGATATACTCGTATATATATGTATATATTTGTATAAATGCACATGATTTCAGTGTATAAGTTCCTCGTTGGGTGGGTGGGTTCCGTTCTCAGCTAGCACTCTGCTGGCCGTGAGTTTGAATCTCTGACCGGCCAATGAAGAATAAGTGGAATTTATTTCTGGTGATAGAAATTCATTTCTCGCTATAATGTGGTTCAGATTCCACAATAAGCTGTAGGTCCTGTTGCTAGGTAACCAACTGGTTCTTAGCTAAGTAAAATAAATAATCTAATCCTTCGGGCCAGCCCTAGGAGAGCTGTTAATCAGCTCAGTGGTCTGGTTAAACTAAGATATACTTAACTTTTTCTATCTAGATTTTTTATATATATATATATATATATATATATATATATATATATATATATATATATATATATATATATATATATATTAGTGATGTATATAAAAAAGTGGGTTTTTTATGTTGGGTGGGAAAACCGGTATATTTTTTTTTTTTTTCCGAATTTTGCAGCACTTTTATAATTTCTTGTATTATTTGTATCTCAGAGTTGCCTGCTAAAGAATGAATTCTTTAAGGTTAAATTGTTTACATTAATTAATAATTTCAACAACTGACATATTATCAGGCCTATAAATTGATAATACAGTGTCCATTATCCTATGTATCTATTACGTGAGTAAACCTATTGCAATGATAACTCCTAAGAAATTAATATAGTATTACCAAACATGTAGCACAAGTATTTTAAGCAAATTATATAAGTAACTGTGAGGAGAGGGAGTGAGAGAAAGATACAGCCTGACAGGTATTAGACATATACAGACTGTGTACTACACAGACACTCCTTTAAAAGTTGCCATGTACTGCTGGATATTGTAAGTGGTGTATTGTGCAGTAGTAAATAAATATTATTTAAAGCTTTGTTTTAGAAAGTACTTAAGACTTGGTGTTATGAATTATGATAAAATCATTTTCTAATTAAGAAAATAAAAAAAGAAATAAATTTATTTGATCTATTGCCTTTGGCATCTTTGGCTTCATCTACTTGCAGTAGGGGAACAGAGTTAGTAGTAAGTTGGCAATAGGACTGTAAACGTGAGGAGAGCAAAAAACCCCTTAGTGAAGTGTGGAAACACTTTGAAAAACAAAAAATAGACAATAAATATATGGCAAAATGTAAATATTGCCAAACAGAGTACTATACAAATGTTTTCCCATTATTTACAGATTTTATACAAGAAACAAGAAAAAAAACTTTTTTTTATCTTGGTGGTTTTTTGTTTTTCCACCAGAAAAAAATATTTATATCATATATATATATAAAAAAACATATATATATATATATATATATATATATATATATATATATATATATATATATATATATATATATATATATATATATATATATATATATATATATATATATATATATATGTCACACACTGGGATTCTTTTATACACTGAAGTCATGTGCATCTACTGTGATTTTTAAGCATATATAAGTACATATATACATATATATATCCATACATACATATATACATATATCCAATACAGCATGGAGGAACGATATACACACACACACACACACACACACACAATTGAGGCGGAAAGTTCCTACAGGGTGATGAGACATGCAGGAACTTCTCACTATTTCTTAAAGATTCCCTCCCATTGTTTTCAAAGGGAAAAAATGTATTTTTAGACTGCTAGGCACCTTAACTGGTATTTCCCTGAGATAAAATGACTAACTGGCATTTATTACTAACACTGCGGTAAAACTGACTGGCTTCAGTAAGTGATCTTTTGTTTACCAATTCCGATGCATTTGAGCGGGATTTTCTGACATTCAGTGCTATTTTTCTCAAGTCCCATGGCTCCAGGCAAACAACTGGGAAGAGATATGGTTGTTGCTATCATAACCCTTTACAAAGAGGGGCTAAGATCTGGGCTCATAGCCGAAAGCTTAAATTGAAATAGAGTAGTTCGTAGGTGGTTGGCGAGATATCGTGGAAATAGGGAGTCGAGTATTCCAACAGCTCTTTCATTTTGTTTTTAAAACGTGCCAGTCATAATTAGTCTGTTTGATCGCATAAAGGTTTTTGTGAAAGCTTTTTCCTGTATGAGAAGAAGACAAATGGTTTCGCAATGTATGTGACATACATGGCTCTGATCATGTACGCCCCATTTGAGAGTAGAGCGTATGGCAGTTGCACCATGTTTAAGATTGCATGCTCTGACCATGCATTGTCCTGATTGCATTCAAAACGTTTTACTTTCCTTGTATCTCGTTCCCAAAATTCCTTAATGGCGTCACTTGACTGTTTCATGTGCTACTGGAATCCAAAATTTGCTCATTCTTATTTGAGAGACCGATCAGTTTGGTTCTTCGTCCCCCCCCCATCTCTCTCTCTCTCTCTCTCTCTCTTCAAAAGAGAGTAATTATAACGTAATATATTTGGTCACTAGTATTAAATATAGCTTTTGGGATCCAAATTTAGTAAAATTGTGTAGTTGTAATGGCACCAGACAAAATAAGTGTTTAGTGAATTGAAAGCAGCTGCATATCCTGTGATTTTACAAAGGTTTTCACAAGCTTGTGTAAAGTGAATTTTACTTATTACCGTGGTATAATAAGGTATATTAGGGAAATTTTGCCTTAGTGAGATTATTATTGATAAATCTTTTGTGTATTTTTGTGTGTTATTGTGTTTGCAATCTCTGGATTTTTCACATTTATTTGTGATTTAACATTTATTTACTTAGCATTTTAAATATTTCTTGATAATTTAACATTGCTTATTCAATTTCATTTTCATTTATTCAGATTTTCTTTTCAAATCTTGAGTAATTCTTGATAGTT
Organism: Macrobrachium rosenbergii; assembly: GCF_040412425.1. Taxonomy (NCBI): domain Eukaryota; kingdom Metazoa; phylum Arthropoda; class Malacostraca; order Decapoda; family Palaemonidae; genus Macrobrachium; species Macrobrachium rosenbergii. The sequence goes on along the minus strand of NC_089756.1, from coordinate 9,946,364 downwards.
TAAATTTTGCTTCATTAATTTAATTTGTTGGTAAATTGAAGTTTTGTGAATTAGTTGTCTTTCATAATTTAATTCAAGAATTAATTAAATTTTGTGTTGTTTTCAAGTAAAAGTAAATTTTTCAGATTGTGAATTCTAATTATAAATTTTGAATTTAAAAACAAATTTTTGTATTTAAAATTTTTAAAAACTGTTTCATTTATTGACCACCAGTGAATAGGATTAATTGTGTGTGCATAAGGCAAAGTGATAAACATGTTTTGTACCTTTAGTTTTTCTGAAGTGAATTAAGACCAGGGAAACAATTGAAGTTATTTGATGGAGTGATACCCTTTTACTCTAGTAGATTTCTTGTTTAATTGTTGATACCTCACACTAGTCTTGATAAACTTAGTTTGGTTTTTCATGTGATTAATGAGCTTTTTTAAGGGATCACTGTTACCTTTAGAGTACTCAGCCGTAATCCTTATTGTTATGAGAGTTCAGGTATCTGGCTGAAGTGAGGTAAATTTTTGAAATTGTGATTAGTTGCGTAATAACCAGGTACTTGGTATGCATCGTGACAAATATATATATATATATATATATATATATATATATATATATATATATATATATATATATATATATATATATAATATATATATATATATATATATATATATATATATATATATATATATATATGTATATATATATATATATATATATATATATATATATATATATATATATATATATATATATATATATATATATATATATATATATATATATATATATATGTATATATGTATATATATATATATATATATATATATATATATATATATATATATATATATATATATATATATATATATATATATATATATATATATAAAAGCAAATCCCACAGGAAAAAGACAGGCAGAAGTTCAGTAGTACCAAGCGCTTTTCACGTTTATTGACGCATCGTCAAGGGGCACAAATGAGACACAAATATGAAGAAGGTTACAAAGTAAACAAATAGAACAAGAAATACCAGATGGTCAATTGTCAAAGGGTAATAAACAGAAAGTTAATCCAGGATAATCCAGGATCGAGCTGTCACAAACTGAACCTAAGACCAAACAAAATGACATACTAAAGTTTAGGCTTACAAAATCCAAAAACATGTATAACCTTGAATACCAGATGGTTAATTGCCAGGGGTTAAAAAGAAAAAGTTAATCCACGGCAAATCCGGGATCACGCGGTCACAAACTAATCCAAATATATACTTAACCATAAAGAAAACAGAATATTACCCACTCAAATTGCAGTAACATTGCCTCTTTTGTTCATTATTATTCCAGTCACCATCAGAATGTTAAATTCTCTGTTTTTTTCTGGAATGTTCTTAAGGGCTTTACGTGTTTGTAGCCCGCAGTTCATTGATGCTGAGATCAAAACTATTTATGATATTGCTTTGAAACTTAAATACCCAAGGACCTTTGTAGATGTAGCATGGAAAAGAGCCAGGAAAACATTTTATTTAACTAATAACAAACTTGAATTCAGTAAGCATAATATTCTCAAATTACCTTATGATGAAAGGTTTTTACAAATTCCTAGAATTTTAAAATTTTTCAACATAAATGTTGTTTTCAGTAATTTTAATGTTAAGAGTTTAGTGATAAAAAATTCTCCTAAAGATGTTTCTGGCTGCATCTATGAAATTCCTTGTAAAAAATGTGATAAAATATATTATGGACAAACTGGAAAACCACTTTCACAAAGAATCAAACAACACCAATATTCTGTGAGAACTGGCCAAATATCGAATGCATTATTCGTACATATGAGAGATTTAGATCATCCTATTAACTGGAGTAAAGCAAGACACAGTCAAAAGGAATATCATCGAATCTTGTTTTATTGAGTCAAATAATGAAAGTGTTCTAAATTTAAGTCTTGGTTTATTTAAACTTGATGCTTTACTAATTAAAAAAGTTGTTGATAAATATAAGCAAAATTAATATTAATTTTTATACGTTACTGCAATTTGAATGGGTAATATTCCGTTTTCCTTATGGTTAAGTATATATTTGGATTAGTTTGTGACCGCGTGATCCCGGATTTGCCATGGATTAACCTTTTCTTTTAACCCTGGCAATTAACCATCTGGTATTCAAGGTTATACATGTTTTTGGATTTTGTAAGCCTAAACTTCAGTACGTCATTTTGTTTGGTCTTAGGTTCAGTTTGTGACAGCTCGATCCCAGATTATCCTGAATTAACTTTCTGTTTATTACCCTTTGACAATTGACCATTTGGTATTTCTTGTTCTATTTGTTTACTTTGTAACCTTCTTCATATTTGTGTCTCATTTGTGCCCCGACGATGCGTCAATAAACGTGAAAGCGCTTGGTACTACTGAACTTCTGCCTGTCTTTTTCCTGTGGGATTCGCTTATACACTGAAGTCACGTGCATCTACTGTGATTTTTTAAGCATATATATATTTTATATATATATATATATATATATATATATATATATATATAGTATATATATATATATATATGATATTTTATATGTATATATATATATATATATATATATATATATATATATATATATATATATATATATATATATATATATATATATATATATTTGTGTATGTGTATATATATATAGAAATCACAACACACAATCACTCAGAAATAAATTTCTGACTCACGACGAACCCAGGTCTCGACAGGGGTTCTGTTCCACGCAAAAAAAGCCATCATAAACTGAAAACCGTTGTAAGCTAGACAAAAAATCGTCTGAGTGAATAAGAAGAAGCGTGGAACAGAAAGAAAACCTTACTTTTAATGCTTGGGCATACCAGCGAAGTTTATTCAACTTCCGACTCAGCTGAAACGAGTCGGGAAGTTGGGGAAAACTCGCTGGTATGCAAGCAGTTAGCTTGCCCAGGTAATTCCTTTTGGGGCACATTCAGGTTCCGACTTCTTTTAGACTTGTATGGCCCAGTTTAACGCCTTCTTTCCAAGAATCCCGACGTGAGTCAGAAATTTATTTTTTCACTCAGAAGGGATAATTGAATGAAATGTTGTCTATTGGGTCATTGCTGAGTCGGGAAGTTGGGGAAAACTTCGCTGGTATGCAAGCAGTTAGCTTGCCCATTTCTCAGGTTCCGATTTCTTTAGACCATGGCCCAGTGGTTAACGCCTGCTTTCCACCAGACCTGGGGTTGATCCCGACGTGAGTCAGAAATTTATATATATATATATATATGTTTGTGTGTGTGTATATATATACATATATATATATACCATTGACAGGGTTCTGTTCCATCATCATAAACTGAAAACCGTTGTAAGCTAAAAAATCGTCAAGAAGCCCAAGAAAACCTTACTTTTAATGCTTGGGTGTATTGAAAACGATGTAAGTGCATTTTTATTGAGTTTTTCATCCAAAAAACCTCCAAATTTTTATTATTCAGCCTTTCGTAGCCGTATTTCTTCCATCAGATCAGCAGCGTAAGCTTTGTAACCTCGGAACATGCGTCGTAAACCGGGAAATAATTTCTGATGAATATATTTGAAAAGCATCGTAAGCCGGACCCATCGTAACCCGGGGACTACCTGTATGTATGTATGTATATTATATATATATATATATATATATATATATATATATATATATATTGTTACGTGCACGTCTTGGCTGATCAATTTATTACTTGATTTATGTAATTTTTCATGGCCCTGCATGCCAAGAACACACGTAACCTGTCACTTGAAGCCACGAATTAACCTCAAAGACAGTCATTAATTAACCAAAGGTCGCCAGTTAAGGGTAATTAACGTTAACAAAGAATATTCAAGGAGTAAAGACTTTATGATAAACGTCACCAACTGTGGACGCAGAAAATCTCGACTCGTTAAGATGGTATCAAATACAAAACGCATCAGTTCTTCCAAACAATGGACCCGAGACACAAAGAGTGCATAGAGAATTAAAATGCCTTGCTTACCCTAAGTCCTAGTTATTTTTACTGGAACAAAGTGGATGAAGCTAACAATATAATAATTTGGCTTAATCTTAGACTTCGTACAAGCGATTACCGAAAATGGTGGCTGGAGGATGAAACAAAGGAAGTGGAAATACAGAAAAAAAGATAAAAGAATTGACGAAGTTTTGAACAATAGCACAGACTTTACCTTAGGACGAAGCGTTGCTGCGCATACAACGGACGATCGGAAGACCTGGAGATTAATTCTTCACTTCACAATTCTTCACTTCACAATTCACTATTAGAAAATGATAGACAAAGGGCGGAGAGGCCAAAAGACGTCTGATCTCCGCGATAGTTCAAATCTCTCTCTCCTTGTCTGACCAGCGCTGGGTCAAACAGGGGATGCATTCATGTCCTGAGGCGTCTACGCTTTGTCAAAAACATTTGCCAAGAGGGACAGGTAGAAAAAAAAAGACTTTAGGACCACCTATCTTAAGGTTGGATATGGAAATTTTCCTACAGGGTGAAATGCCTAAATGCTACCGAGTTCCTTCCTACATGTGAACGTTACAATTTAAACTGCCTACGTGACTCGGCCGCTACCCCGGACATTGGTTCATCTGATATTACTACAAAGAAATACATTGAGGGCGAACAGCAGTAATATAATATATATATATATATATATATATATATATATATATATATATATATATATATATATATATATATATATATATATATATACACATATATACATATAGATATATATACATATATATATATAATATATATATACACACTTACAGTAAGCCCCCATTATTCACAGGGGATGCGTACCACACCTCCTTGCGAATAGCTAAAACCCGCGAATACTTAGAACCCTTCTAAAAACACTTAGAACTGCCTATTTTTTACAAATATGCATCTTTTAAAATGTTATGGCTTAATTCACTGTATCCAGTAATATTGTATATATTCTTATATTGCTTTTTTATTATAAATTGCAGTCATAGCGATCAATGTTTTGTTTTGGAAATCGTTTATGCAGTGTTTATTTCCCCAAGTTTAATTCAGTTCAGAGCACTTTTCTTGCTTCTAGTTAGTGTAAATGAATCTCTAGATACTTTATTTAAATGGGGCAAGGTTATTTTTTGTTATACGAAATGTTTTTAAGTCGAAATATAACTAAAATACGTCTCGTTGTGAAATTAATTTATCTATTTTTTTTTGTTAATAGATGACGATGGCCGTTTGGGGACATTTGTTTTATGTAAAAAAAATTCAAGATTCCCTTCGCTATTTTCACTTGATTTCATCATAATATGAGCTTTATGTATATATCATCTATCAGCACGAAAATAACAGTAGTGTGTTCTTTCATCCCCAGTAGTTTTGATTAAAATACTTTCTCTCCAGTTTTAATTATGATCGAGTTTCATCCATGTTGGCAATGCACGATAATTTACAGTATAGTCATTAGCAGCTTGAACATAGTTTTCTCAGCTTCAGCTACAACTAGCAGCTTAAATTTAGCAGTTTATTTCCTTGATGATCTTTTATCCATACCGAATAAGGGTGTAATTAAAAATATATCAGTCCTATTCTACTTAGTGTCATTTGTGCTAGAAGATACGGTAATTGTTTATTACTGCACGATGGCTGAAATACAGGCAGTCCCCAGTTAATGGCGATCCGTTTTTACGGCGCTTGTTTAGCGACGAAAATCGGCAATTTTTGGCACCGAAAATCGGCTATTTCCGCTTATCAATGCCGATAATTGGGTATTGGCACTGATACATACCTAACAGAGGTGTCGATAACCAACAATCGACGCTTTTCGGCGCCAATTTTCGGTTATCATCACACCCTCAGAATGGAACCCCCGCCGATAACCAGGGACTGCCTGTACCAGGGAAACGGCTGTTGTTATCCGATTCGGTTATAAGCAAAACAACAGTTTCTTGGTCGGTTGTTTATGGCTTTACGCATTTAAGCAAGAGTATAATGTTACTAACAATACTTTTATCATTCTCTTATACTTTTTTTAACTAGAAGATGGGATAAAGAGATGAAGGAAAAGTTGTCTATTGTAATTTGGTCTCTCTCACTGCCTGATTATGCTGCTGCCTATGCCCGTGCGAAATTTAAAAATATTTTATAAATAATATTGTCTCGGTATTAATTGCTTACCCTATTGCCATTTCAAAATCGAATTATTGACAGGCGAATTATTGTAACTTGAGCATTACCTGAGTATTTTAATAGTTTTATCATAAAAAGTGCTTTTAGTCATAAAAATGAGATGAAAATACAGTAATTAGTGAATATTTCTCAGTGAAAAATACTGCAAATGGGCAAATTTTCTGCAAATAATGGGTAGATACCTTCCACAGAGAAATCTGTGAATACGTGAGTCCGTGAATCATGAGATCGTGAATATGGGGATTATATATATATATATATATATATATATATATATATTATATATATATATATATGTGTGTGTGTGTGTGTGTGTGTGTGTGTTTATATGTGTATATATATATAATTTTTTATAAATATTCTGCTGTTCGCCCTCTATGCATTTTATTGTAGGAAAATAACGCAAACAAAGACAAGAAGGCATCTTCATATATGTAGGGATGGGCTGGGTATTTCAAAAAAGTAACGTCTTTAGTTAGCATTGGGGGCCTAACACTATAGGGAGGGCTCACCAAGTAACCTCTAGTAAAGGTGGTCTTAAGCTTCTTTTTCCCCTATTCTATGTATCGGCGATGTTTGTCCAAATTTCAGACTGCCCCGGGGCATAAAGACATACTGATGTGAAAACAACTCAGCGTTAGACCCAGAAAGAGGTCAGAGAGAGCTGGGAGGTCGTGCAAAGCACACGCGTTATGTGTAATAAATTCTTTGTGCTTCCCCTCTTACTGTTTTTCATTGGTATTAGTGAGCTGACCGGGTTCCTTTCAAGACTTCTGATGGTCAGTTGCATGCGCAGCTACCTACGTCAACGGTAAGTTTGAAATTTGCCAAATTTCCGTCGACTCGCTAGTATCTCTTTCTGTATTTCCAGTTCCTTTGTTTTCCCTCTTCGCCACCATCTACGAAAATGGTATAACCAATGTATTTTTATGAAGTCTAGTGTAAGAATAATTAATATTGCTCAGCGACTGTGTAAACTATTCTTGTGCAGTAAATAGGAATTAGACAAGGTTAAGTAAATAATTTTCAGCATTCAGGCAGCCTTGTGTCTTGATCCCATTGTTCAGAAGAGGATTAGCCCTCACTAATACGAAACTGTGCTATATGTACGTCAGATATATACTTAGCTATAGTCTCCGACGTTCCCGACAGAAATTCAAATTTCGCGGCACACGCGACAGGTAGGTCAGGTGATCTACCATACCCGCCGCTGGGTGGCGGGAATAGGAACCATTCCCGTTTTCATGTCAGATTTTCTCTGTCGCTGGTTCCGGCAACATCTGTTGTTGGTTCCTTCTGCTTTGATTTTCATTTTTCGCTTGCTGAGGATTATTTTGGACTGACCTTTGGTGACGTATTGGATCTTTGGCTTGGCATACGCTTTTGTGGACTGTTTTTGATTTTGGCTTTGGTATTTTCTTAAGAATGTCTGATCAGAGTGTTGCACCGGTGTTTCGTGTGTGTGTAAGGTCTGATTGTAAGGTGAGACTACCGAAAGCTTCTGGTAGATCCTCATTCTGTGTGTTTGAGGTGTAGGGAGAATGAATGCTCTTTTGAGAACACGTGTGTTGAATGTGAGAATCTCACTGAACTGGAATGGAAGGCGTTAAACTCTTATGTACGCAAGTTGAGAAGGACAGAGTTAGGAAGGCTTCTTCCAGAAGCGCTAGTAGGTCTCTTTCCAAGGAGGTAGATTTAGATCCTAACACTCTTCCAGATTCTCCTGTCACTCCAGTTGTTTCAGCTCCTTCACCCTTCGTCGAACCTGTGGATTCGTCCGTCGGAGATGGCTGCAATGAAGGCTTCGATCCGCAAGATGCAGTTGCGGATGCGCTATGGAAGAAAAGAAAGTGATAAGTGATAGTGATTTGTGTAGTGTCCCCAGTGTAGTGGAGGGGGCGTCTGACCGGCTCCGCATTGCTCCTAGGCCTAGACCTCTTCCAAACTCCCAGACCCAGTGGAGGAGGAATGTCGACAGCCGCAAGGGGGATGAAGAGCGCTCCCAACGGTCAGGCGTCCCTTCGGCAGCGCCTGTTTGTTGCGCGTCCCAGGCTGCCTTAGATCGCCGTAGAAAAGGGATCTTAAAGAAGTGTTTCTCTTCTTCTGCTTCTTCGTCTCCTAAACGTGGTTGGAGTTCGGCTGAGGAGTCGCGTCCTTTGAAGAGGACTTGGAAGGCTCCTAGAGGAGACGCCTTGGATTCTAGCCCTGAGCGCTTTCCTGAAGGCTCTCCTGTTTCGAAGAAGAGGACTCAAGATCTCCCTCCTCTTCTTCTGGTGTTCAGGAGTCCACCAAGCAGATCCTGGTAGGCCTCCAGGCTCAACTCGCTGCTCTTGCTGGCTCTTTATCAAAGAGCTCCTCTCGTCGGAAGGATGCCTCTCTTCCGATTAAGTCCTCCAAGAGACTCTCTTCTCCCAGCAAGTCGTCCTCTAGGAAGCGTTCTTCTCCTGTTAAGTGCCCTCCAGCAGCAGGCGCTCCTCTCCTTCCAGGCTCTCTCCTCTCCTGGTAGGCGCTCCTCTCCTTGCAGGCGCTCCTCTCCTGGTCCAGGCGCTCCTCTCCTTGTAGGCGCTCCTCTCCTGATAGGCGCTCTTCTCCTGGTAGGCGCTCCTCTCCTGATAGGCGCTCTTCTCCTGGTAGGCGCTCCTCTCCTGGTAGGCGCCTCTCTCCTCGGCGCTCTTTGTCTCCGAATAGCGCTCTCCACCCAGGCGCTCGCGCCATCGTAAATCGTCGGTCTTCTCCTGTTGGAGATACTTTCTCCTCAGTCAGACGCCCTGCTCGTTCGCCTCGTAGAAGTTCCTCTCCAGCCTCCCTTTCGTCTGTTAGGCGCCCCTCTCCCAGCAAGGGCTCCTCTTCGGTTCGAGCTGCTTCTTCTGTCAGGCGCCAGTCAGCTTCTAGGCGCTTCTCTCCGGATCATCGTTCTCCAGTGGACAAAGGCTCTTCTCCTTCTAGGCGCTCTTCTTCTGATAAATGCCCTGCTACTTCTAGACGTTCTCCTCCTCCTTCTGGCCTGGAGGCGTTATCGGAGGACGATTCTCCTAAGGACATCACAATCTCTGATTACAAGAGGTTGACAGCTCTACTAGTCCAGGAGTATGGAGATTCCCTCAAGCCTGCTTCTCCTCCTTCCCCTGGTTCTATGCTCTCGAGCACCAAGGCTTCGAAATCTTCCTCTCTTGTGAAAATGCGCCCCACGATCTCCATGAAGAAAGCTCTTAAAGGTTTCGGAGAGTGGCTCTCCTCAAAGAAGGATGCAGGCAAGACTGTCTTCTCTTTGCCTCCTCTGAGGCTTTTGGGAAGAGCAGGAATGTGGTATGAGACCAAGGAGCCTATGGGGTTAGCTCTCCCCTCTTCTGCTGGCTCAGATTTTTCTTCGCTGGTAGATTCTTCCAGAAGACTCTCCCTTAATTCGGCCAAGGCTTCTTGGGGACTGTGTGAACTGGACCATTTCCTCAAGGGCCTTTTAGAGCGTGCTGGAAGTGTTCAACTTCATGGACTGGTCTCTTGGGGCCTTAGCCAAGAGAAGTCTTGAAGAGGATTCAGTCAGTATGGAGGACCTCAGCAGTGTGTTGTCTTGCCTGGACAAAGCTGTTAAGGGACGGCTCGATGGAGATCGCTTCCCTGTTCGGCACTGGCCTGCTTAAGAAGAGGTCAGTCTTCAGCGCTTTCCTCTCTAAATCGGTCTCTCCTTCCCAGAGGTCTTCCCTCTTGTACGCTCCTCTTTCTAGCCATCTTTTCCCACAAGAAACTGTAAAGGAAGTCTCTCGTTTCTTTGTCGGAGAAGGCTTCTCAAGACCTTCTAGCTCAGTCGTCGAAGAGGTTGAGACCTGCTGCGCCATTGCTAAGAAGGAGAAGCCCCCTTTCAGGAGCCCTTTCGTTCATCCAGGTCTATTAGGAGGCAAAAGACCTGAGAGAAGATCCAGGCCTTCAGGACTCCCTTCCAGGAAGTCCAAGTGAAAATCAAGTCCTCCAGACTCCAGTAGGTGCCAGACTTCTCAAGTTCGCCGAAGCCTGGGCACAAAAGGGGGCGGACGAATGGTCCCTCTCTGTTTTGTGGAAGGGGTACCTCATTCCCTTCTTTTCGAAACCTCCTTGACTACAACTCCGAGGGAGTTATCGGCGAGATACAAGGATCCTGTCGGAGGCAAGCCCTTCTTCTAGCCGTCGAACAAATGCTAGAAAAGTCTGCAATAGAACCGGTGCAAGATCTTCACTCCCGGGATTTTACAACCGTCTTTTTCTTGTTCCAAAATCCTCGGGAGGGTGGAGACCGGTCTTGGACGTGAGCTCCCTGAACTCTTTTCATCATCAAGAAGAAGTTCTCTATGGAGACGACGTCTTCAGTTCTGTCGTCTCTCTTCGTCAAGGAGATTGGATGGTGTCCCTGGACCTTCAGGATGCTTACTTCCACGTCCCCATCCATCCCTCCTCCAGGAAGTTCCTAAGGTTCATGGTAGACGGCAGAAGTTTTTCAGTTCAGGGCTCTTTGCTTCGGACTTTCCACAGCTCCCCAAGTGTTCACGACCATTCTCAGGAATGTGGCTCACTGGTTGCACTTGGAGGGAGTGAGGATTTCCTTGTATCTCGACGATTGGCTAATTCGGTCCAGTTCAAAGAACCGTTGTCTGGAGGACCTTTCTCGGACTTTAAACCTGGTCCAATCTCTAGGACTTCTTGTGAACCTCGAGAAGTCTCAGATGATTCCTCAGCAGGAAATTGTCTACCTGGGGATTCGGATGGATTCTCGGGGTTTTCGAGCGTTTCCCTCCCTGGAAAGAAGGGAACGCTGCCTTCAAAAGGTGACAGACTTTCTGGAGAAAGACAGTTGTTCAGCGAGGAATGGATGAGTCTGCTGGGGACCATTTCCTCGCTGGAACAGTTCGTTTCTCTGGGAAGGCTTCACCTCAGACCTCTTCAGTTCTTCCTGAAAGAATCTTGGGATCGGAAGTCCCAAGACTTGTCGGATTCCTTCCAAATATCATCTCTGGTAAAGGAACAGCTCCGTTGGTGGTTAGACCCAAAGAAGCTAGGTCTAGGAATTCCTCTACAACAGCCGAGCCCTCGCCTAGTGTTGTTCTCAGACGCAGCGTCGGAGTCGGGCTGGGGAGCGACACTAGGCTCGGAAGAAGTGTCAGGTACCTGGGACACGGATCAGAAGGCCTGGCACATCAATATGAAAGAGCTGGTAGCCATTCACCTAGCTCTTTCCAGATTCGAACTTCTGGTCAAGGGATCAGTAGTTCTAGTCAACTCCGACAACACCACAGCCCTGGCTTATATCAGGAAGCAGGAGGGACACATTCCTTCTCCCTGTACATTGCAGCAAGGAACCTTCTGTTGTGGGCGGGGAGAGAAACATCGTTCTCCTCACCAGATTTGTTCAGGGAGAAAGGAATGTGAGGGCGGATCTGCTCAGCAGAAAAGATCAAGTTCTTCCCACGGAGTGGTCCCTTCATCAGGAGGTTTGCGAAAGGCTATGGTTCCTGTGGGGAGACCTCATATAGACCTCTTTCGCAACCCATTGGAACAAGAGGTTGGAGAACTACTGCTCCCCAATCTCGGACCCCAGAGCAGTAGCTATAGACGGCCTTCTCCTAGATTGGACGGTCTAGACGGCTATGCTTTTCCCCCGTTCAAGATCCTAGGGGAGGTAATCAGGAAGTTCAGTTCGTCAGAGGGCACCAAGCTCACCCTGATCGCTCCCTTTTGGCCATCCAGAGACTGGTTCACAGAGGTACTGGAATGGATGATAGATTTTCCCAGGTCGCTCCCTCTCAGGAGCGATCTTCTCAAACAGCCCCACTTCGACAGATTTCACAAGAATCTTCCCGCTCTAAACCTAACTGCCTTCAGACTGTCGAAGGACTGGTTAGAGCGAAGGATTTTTCGCACAAGGCTGCTAAGGCTATCGCCAGAGCCAGAAGATCTTCTACCTTGCGCCTCTACCAGTCGAAGTGGGAAGTCTTTAGAGATGGTGCCGATCTAAGAAAGTTTCCTCTTCCAGTACCTCTGTAATGGAGATTGCGGATTTCCTTCTCTACCTAAGGGAGCAATGTAACCTGGCTGTTTCCACCATAAAGGGGTATAGGAGCATGCTGTCTTCAGTCTTCAGACACAGAGGTCTGAACATCTCGGATAATAAAGACCTTCACGACCTTATAAGGTCTTTTGAAACTTCAAAAAATAAGTCCCCTAGACCTCCCAGCTGGAATTTGGACGTGGTCTTAAAGTTTTTGATGTCTAACAAGTTTGAGCCTCCTCCTCGATCTGCCTCGTTCAGGGATTTGACCAGAAAATCGCTGTTTCTTTTTCGCTCTTGCTTCTGCCAAAAGAGTGAGCGAATTACAAGCCTTGGAAGGTTCTGTAGGCTTTAAGAAGGACTCTGCAATCTGCTCCTTTCAGCCTCTCTTCTTAGCAAAGAATGAGAACCCTTCAAAACCTTGGCCTAGGAGTTTTGAGGTCAAAGGACTCTCCGATCTTTCAGGACAGGAGCTGGAACACACACTCTGTCCAGTAAGAAGTCTTAAACATTATTTGGAGAGAAAGAAACAGCTCAGAGGCAACACTGAAAGTCTTTGGTGTTCTGTCAAGGATCCTTCAAGAGCAATTTCCAAGAATGCCCAGGCTTTCTTCATTAAGGATATTATAAAAGAGGCTCATCTTTCATGTAAAGAAGAACATTTTCAGCTCCTAAGAGTTAATGCTCATGAGGTGAGAGCAATAGCTACTTCTCTAGCTTTCCACAAGTCTTGGTCCCTCCAGTCTATTGTGGACTCTACATTCTGGAGATGTAACTCAGTGTTTGCTTCTCATTATTTGAGAGATGTAGAGTGTGACATATGAGAAGTGCTTCTCTCTAGGAGCTTACGTATCCGCGGATTCGGTGCTGGGTCAAGGAGCTGAAGCTAATCCTATTTAATTTAGTGTTATTTTTAATTGTTTGTTGTGTTTTTATGGTCGGTTGAAAAGAGGGTTGCAGGTCTCTCTCTCTTTTCATCTCGTTTCACTAACAAGGTTAGGCTTGGTCAGGTGGTCGGTTTTGGTTGTTAGCTCCTTGTATTTTTATTACCTAGCTCTGTCATGTAAGAGGATAGCCCCCATTGATATGATTCAGGTAGAGGGCTCTGTCTTGTAAGTGGGTTAATCCCCATTGACACGATCCATAACAGGCTCTGTCATGTAAGTGGGTTTTATCCCCATTGATATGATCCAGAAGGGCTGTCAGTCTTAGGTCACTTCCTCGCTGAAGCTCTTGAGGCATGCAGACTCATAGACAGTATCCATGAAGTCTTCTGCCCAATCAGGTAAGAACCATGGTTTTTGTTTATTCCTACAACATATGTTGTTTTCCCGTTTTTTAGTTCTTTTTGTCTCTTGCCCTCCTCCAAGGGTGCCAATCAGCTAAGTATATATCTGACGGGTAAGTTTCATGTACAAAAATGATATTTTTATGATAAAATAAAGTTTTGTACATACTTACCTGGCAGATATATACGATTAATGGCCCGCCCAGCCTCCCCTCAGGAGACAGGTGGAAGAGAAAATCTGACATGAAAACGGGAATGGTTCCTATTCCCGCCACCCAGCGGCGGGTATGGTAGATCACCTGACCTACCTGTCGCGTGTGCCGCGAAATTTGAATTTCTGTCGGGAATGTCGGAGACTATAGCTAAGTATATATCTGCCGGGTAAGTATGTACAAAACTTTATTTTATCATAAAAATATCATGTTTACTAGATACGGTAGCATCAAAAGTGGTTGGTGAAAACTGAGTGAAGAGAGTACATAGAAGGCAGTACTGTAAGACTTATGAGGTGTGACAACTGGGAAGGGATATACAGAGACAGATGGTGGGGGAGTTAAGATTTACAAAATGGCAGTTGAAGAGAAGAAGACAGTCTTCAAGTTATGGCAGAAGACAGGCAGAGAAGAGGAAGAGGAAGAGATGTATACGTGCAAGCAGAAGAGAAGGGACACTAAAAGGCAGGTGGTAAGGACATAGAAGAGTAGGAGGTAATGGAATCAGAATCTCAACACTGCAGAGAGAAACAGAATATACAGAATGTCAAATTGGCTAAGGAAAGATGGAAAAATTTGAATACTGGCAATGTGTATAGAACATAAAAATGGAGAAATTGATGTTGAAGAGGAAGAAATAATTGAACAATAGATCCTATGTTTAAATTCTGTGAATGGAAAAAATTAATATGAGCTGGTATGATAGAGGGACCAGTAGGGAACTGAATATCAGAGAGGCCCCATATAGAAGATAAAAAGTGGAAAAGTCTCAGGACTGTCAGAAATAACACATGATTTGCTAGTAGCAGTCAAGGAAGAATATGTGAAAATATGATAGGGAAAAGATAGGACCAAAAGTGAGAAGTTTTAAAATATGTAAAAAAAAAAAGGGGGGATATACTGCAGTATGGAATTATAGAGAAATACTGTAAGGTGGTTTTAATGTGTTTTGGAAATACTGTGTTGGAGAAAATGTGGAGAAAATCTGATAAAATTGATGGTTGTCAGTTTGGTTTAATGTCAGAAAAAATCAATGTAAGAGGCCTCTTTTATAATGAAACAGCCACAAAAGGACAAACTACCAGTGAGGTTACTGTGTTGTAACACAAGATCTAAGAGTAAGGACAGTGGTAGGTGTATCAGAAGAATTCGAGATAAATATTGTCCATCAAGGATTACCCCTGAGTCCTTTGCTTTGCTTTTGCAGAAGAAGCTACAAAGAAGTGCAGAAACAAGACCTCTCAGAGTTGCTATATGTAGGTAACCTAATCTGAAGAAGACCCATAGGATGAGGTTGTGGAGAAGTTTAAAAAATGGAAGAGTGGTATGTTGAGAACTTAGAAAATCAGTTTGGGCAATGCTTATGATGACTGGAAAGGACCAGAGGAAAAAGTAGTCAGAAAAATATCCTTGCGAATGCAGTGGGGCAGGTGTTAGGAAAACTTACTGCATTTCAGATGTAAAAGAGATGCTTACTTGAAAAATGCACATGTGTAATGTATATTGGATGCCCAAAATGTATAAGAAGGGCAAATGGGGAAGAGAGGGAGGTGGAGTACCCTGTTGTGGTGCAAAGGCTGGACTTAGAAGATATAGAACATTTGTAGTACTGTACTGTACCATGGAGGCATACTAGACATTTAAGCAATTATTGAGAGCATCAGAAAGAAGGGTAGTAACCATTTGGATGAGATCCCTGTAGGGGATAGTGCCGTCAGTGCACCTCACATGGTGCGCTGTATGCATTACTTAAGGTTCTTTGCAGCGTACCTTCAGCCCCTAGCTGCAACCTCTTTCATTCCTTTTACTGTACCTATGTTCACATTGTCTTTCTTCCATATGACTTCCCACCCTCACTAACAATTGTTTCATAGTGCTGTCTCTCTTCCATATGACTTCCCATCCTCTCTAACAATTGTTTCATAGTGCAACTGTGAGGTTTTCCCCTTTACACCTTTCAAACCTTCTTACTGTCAATTTCCCTTTCAGCGCTGAATGACCTCATAGGTCCCAGCGCTTGGCCTTGGGTCTAAATTCCTTACTACTGTACTGTATTCCAATTCTTATTCCACTTGGATGAGATGGAAGAAGATTTCGGCTACTGATAAATGAAAGTATCCCATTAATAAGTAGCAAAAACACATGATGCATGCATAATGCTTGTACTACCATGTCCTGAAGAGATATTAACACTGACCAAAAAAGAAAATGGAAAATTCTTATTGTCCTTACAGAATACCAAGATTCGTGGTTAGATGTGGTAGGAAGGACATTGCCAATGAGAACTTTATGGACAGATGTGGTGTTCCATAGCTAAAAAACAGTTAGATCTAAAAAATAGGATTGTTTAGGCATGTGGTGAGAAAGGATGGAAATTAGTTAGTCAGAAAAGTAGCAGGATAAACACCAGTAGGAAGGCCCAAGAAATTATGGTAAATGGTTTTAGATGAAGACTTGGACCAAATGGGAATTCAGGCCAAAGTGCACAAGATTTAAGAGATGGAGAGAACTCATTTCCCACTCCAAGATAGGAAATGATGCTGTGGAAATGGTGATTAGGATATGGATTTTAAAATGGTGCACCATGAGCTATTGCAGATATTGCTATGGTAACTATGAAAATACATCTTTCATATAAATAACTTACCATGTACAGTAATTACATAGCTATAGTTTCTAATTATCGTGGCAGCTTAAATTTTGAAATTCACAGCAGTGTTTCCATTGTTTTAGTGTAGATGACTAGCCCCGCCCACTTTCAGCAAAGAATAGGTACAGCACAGCTGAAGAGCTCAATTCATTTCTGCCAGTTAATGACTGAACTTCAGTTGTCTTGAGCAGCTTTATTTTGTATTTTGGTCGCTAGATGGTTGTATTTGTTCTCCATTCGGTGAAGTATTCATTACAGTATTTTTGGTAGCCTTCATGCTGTTTCTAGATAGCTTAGGTTTATTTAGACCTGGTTTTCACTGATTACAACTTTATTCCTGACGATGTCTGACTCTAGTGCTTAGCCAGCTTAGAATGTACTCCTAAATTGGGTGTAGCTGATTTACCAGTTCTGTCAACTCCTTTACCTGCTTTTTCCCCATTAACCGGCCCTCTGACTAGTCCACCCACTCCCATGCTTCTGACCCTAATGCCATTGCCAGTCTTGAAGCCTGTGTTGACCAGAAATTCAGTCTCATAGTTAATTCTATTGCTCAGTTAGGGCATCGGTGAAAGCCCTTATGGACAAAGTAGTGCAAATGCAGTGTCAGTAAAGGAGGTGGCTACTCATCCTGTCAACGCTCCTGGAAGGAGGCATTCTGGAAGTCCAAGGGAGGTCGGCGGGGTTTGCCCACGGGTAGTCGCTCCCTCAGTCGAGCCTGTTGACCGGTCCCAGGCCTCGGCGGCAGACAGCCATTGGAAAGGAGTTCGAAAGGATGTGCATGAGCTTTCTTCCAGTGCTTCGGATTCCAGCCCGGATAAGAGGCGCTGAAGGCACTTCTCTGATAAATCCTGACGTTGAAGAGGCGGTAGCATTATGGAACGCTCTTCTCCGCCTCCCTGTAAGCATCTTAAGGAGCCTGATCGCAGTCTCAGCCGTCTTATAGCTTCTGGGATGACCCAGAACATCTTTCTCCTGAGCGTCCAGTGGAAGAGCCCCAGTATTTGGCGCCCAAGCGCCTATCCAGTTCCCAATTGCGCCCATCGTTGTCTTCTAGGTGCCCAGTGCCCAATCACCCAGTGCCAGTTGCCATGCGCTTGGCGCCACCTTCCATCCACTCGGCACCCGCTGTCAAGCGCCTGGCGCCACCTCTTCAGTTGCCTGCCTCAATTATTCGCACTCATGTGGGGCATGATCCTTCGCTAGCGCCCATTCAGTGCCAACTTGATGACATTCTAGGATGCCTGCAGTAACAAAGTACCTTCCAGATTTGTCTCCTCTGATTTCTTCAGATGACAAGGTTCTTGACCAGGCACCTACTCCCATGGCGTATGCAGCTCTTCTCAGATATTTTTTGGTCGCTTTTCCATCTTTCTTCTCTCCAACTGCCCCGGCTTCTCCTGCCTGTGTTCTTGATGAGGAACCAGCCTGTTGAGAGTTCCAGGCTTCCTTAGATGGTACTTTCCTCCTCATCCAGGAAAGCCTTGAGAGATATTGGAGAGTGGCTCTCAGAGAAGAGAAAGCAGGGCAAGGCGGTGTTCTGTTCGCCTCCCTCTCGTCTTTCATGTAGTAGATGTCTCTCTTATGCCACTGGAGAAGCTCCTTTGGGAGTCGCTGCCTCCTCCCAGGGGACTTCTCTGGCCTTACTGATTCATCCGGAAGGTTGGCCTTTGCATCAGCCAAGAACATGTTCTCATTTATGGAGTTAGACTATTTGGTCAGGAATCTTTTTAAAGTATTTGAAGTACTTAGCTTTTTAGACTGGACCGTTGGCTCCCTTGCAACAAAGAGTGAAGACTGGTGATCTTGCAGAGGACTTGTCTGCAGACTGGCTGAGTGTGCTTTCTTGCACAGACAAAACCATTAGGGATGGCTCCCTGGAGTTGGCTTCCTTGTTTTCCATAGTTGTACTGAAGAAGAGGGAACTTTGGTGTTCTTTCACACCAAAGGTGTTGCTTCTACCCAGAAATCTGTGCTCCTGTTTTCACCTTTGGATTGTCTTCATCTGTTTCCTCAAGCAATGGTACAAGAGATAGCCTTGGATCTTCAAAAGAAGTCGACCCAAGATGATCTGGCTCAGTCAGCCAAACTTCCAAAAGAGCCAGCCTTGTTTGGTGGTTAGGCGGTCTCTCCTCTACAGCAGCAGCCCTTTTGTGGCAGTAGGGCAAGATTTCAGCCCAGGCCCCACTCCAATGTGCGTTCAGTCTGACCAATTAAAAAGGTCTCCCAGAAAACCTTTCTCTCTTAATTGAAGATCCTATCCTGTGTGTGCCAGTGGGAGCCAGGCTTCTCCATTTTTGGGAGAAATGGGAAACCAGAGTGTAGAGCAGTGGATTTCAATAGTTCTGAAATCTCCCTTTAGTGGTGATGTCCATCGCATTGACAATCTACTTTGTTGGCTCAGAGAGGTATTCAGCCCTTGCAGAAGAGGTCTTGTCTCTTCTCAAGAAAAGAGCTGTGGAGGTGGTCGAGGGTGTCAGCACGGGAGGTTTTTACAACCATCTGTTTGTAGTCCCCAAGGTATCAGGGGGTTGGAGACCTGTCCTCAACGTCAGTGCCCTGAATTTATTTGTTCAGAAAACGAAATTCAAAATGGAAATGAGCCAATCAACTCTTTCATCCATTTGCCAGGGTGACTGGATGGTAACGATCGATATGCAGGATGCATACTTCCATGTCCCTGTACATCCAGACTCCAGGAAGTACCTAAGGTTCCTGTTTCAGGGCTCTGAGCTCTGGCCTCTCTACAGCTCCACAAGTTTTCACTCGTGTTCTTGCCCCTCTCACGAGTTGGCGCCACCTCATGGGCATCAACAGCTCCCTGTACCTAGACGATTGGCTTCTTTGCTCTCCTTCAAGAACACAGTGCATGGAGGACCTTCAGAAAACCCTCCTCCTGGCTCAGGAGCTGGGTTTGCTCATCAACTTACCAAAATCTCAACTGACTCTGACTCAAGTAATTCTCTGTTTGGGGATGACAATCAACTCTGAGTTTTCAGGCTTTTCCGTTCCCCAAAAGAGTCCAGTCATGCCTTCGTACGGTCTGTAGTTCCTCTCCCTCCCATCCTGTTCAGCCAACAGGTGAATGAGTCTCTTAGGAACCCTGGCATCTGTTGAGAAGTTCATCAGTCTCAGAAGGCTCCACATGAGGGTACTGCAATTCTTCCTGAAGGCCAGTTGGAACAGGAAAAAATACCCGGACTCGTTTGTATTTCCAATAACTTTGAAAATCTAGGAGAACTTGCGGTGGTGGCTTTCAGAAAGAAGGCTTTTAGAAGGGAAGTCTCTCCTTCCTCTGAACCCCAGCCTAGCCTTGTACTCAGATGCTTCAGATCTGGGTTAGGGCTCTGCTGGGAGTCATGGAAGTTTCCAGAATTTGGTGACCAGGAGAGAGGAACCTTCACATCCAACATGAGGGAATTGAAGGCCATTCATTTAGGTCTTCAATCATTTGCAAAAGCAGTGTTCAACAAGACAGTAGTGGTCCACTCTGACAACAGCACCGCTCCGTCTTACAAAAAGAACCAGGGAGGCACTCACTCCCTCTCCCTCTACGAAGCAACAAAGGACCTCCTCTTCTAGGCAAAGAAGAATCAAACCAAGATAGTGACAAGATTCATTCAGGGCAAGTTGAATGTGCTAGCAGACGAGCTAAATTGTCGCAGACAGGTCCTGCCCATGCAGTGGAATCTAGATCCACAGGTATGCACCGACCTGTGAGAACTGTGGGGAAGGCCGTCGGTAGACCTGTTTGCAGCATCGAGGAACCGTTGCCTCCCGTTGTTTTACTCGCCAGCCCTGAACCCTCTGGCATGGGTAACGGATGCCATACTCCAGAATTGGTCCAACTTGGACCTATATGCCTTCCCACCATTCAGCATGGTCAGGGAAGTTTTGAACAATTTTTTGTGTCTTCACAATGCTTCAATGACCCTAGTGGCTCCGTTCTGGCCTCGAAAAGAGTGGTTTCCGGACCTACTCAGACTTTTAGTGGATTTTCCAATATCCTGCCACAGAGACCAAGTCTTCTCAAACAGCCGCATTTCTGATGATTCCACCGAGGTCTGTCTGCTCTTGCGCTGACAGGATTCAGACAGTCAATGGACTTGTCAGAGCAAAGGGCTTTTCAAGACGAGCTGTAGAGGCAATTAATTGCAAAGTGTAGACGCCAGTCTTCTTTTAGGGTCTACTAAGCTAAGTGGGCAGTATTCTGCAGCTGATGTAGGAGACATGACATCTCTTCTACTCAATCTCTGTGATGCAGATTGTGGATTTTCTGCCTTTCTTGAGGACTTCCAGAGGTTTATCTTCTTCCACCGTCAAGGGATACAGAGCTGTGCTACGTTCTGTGTTTAGACATAGAGGCCAAGATCTAGGATCTGATCAGGATATCAGTGATTTGATTAAGTCCTTTGACACAACCAAGCAAAGTATGACAAACTCATTTGCATGGAATCTTGATGTTGTCCTTAAGTGTCCTTTGGGTCCTCCATTTGAGCCCCTTCACTCCATCTCTTTTAGAGACTTGACAAGGAAAATTCTTTCTTTTTGCTTTGGCTACAGCCAAAAGAGTCAGCAAACTGTGGGCCATAGATAAAAGAGTCGGATTCTCCCAAGGAGACACGATCTGCTCTTTTACCTTGGGTTTTCTGGCTAAGAATGAGACCCCTTCTAAGCCCTGGCTCCTTTCTTTCATCATCAAGAGTTTGGTGGACATTCTTGGTCCAGAGGAAGAAGAGAGAACTCTTTGTCCTGTAAGGGCATTGAGGCATTACCTGAACAGGACTGAGGGGATCAGAGGTCCCTCTAGTAACCTATGGTGTTCAGTTAAAAATCCTTCCCGACCACTTTCCAAGAATGCTGTGTCATTCTTTTTAAAAGATATTATCTCTGAGTCACACTCGAGAATTCGGGAGGACCTTTTACCTGTTTTTAAAGTTAAAACCCACAAAATTAGAGCTGTTGCTGCCTCATTGGCTTTTAAACATAACATGTCCATAGCCGCAGTTCTTCAGTCAACTTTATGGAAGTGTAAATCAGTGTTTGTTGGAGACGGTGTTTGATAGTTGCAGTACCTTGGGTCCGTTATCTGTGGCTGGCATGGTATTGGGGAATGAAGCATAGGAGTTATTCTCCTATTCTTTATCTCTTCACCTTGATATAAGCTGTCAAGTTTTGGAGAGCCTGAGGGTACTGCATACCTGGAATACCAACCAGTCTTTTTAATGGATGGGTAGTGGCTTTTAATTTTATGTAGGGGACACCATTGTCTGGTTGTCTTTTTTATGGTACTGCGCCCAGGGCAAGGGTACTTTCTGAAGTTTTGCTAGCCATGGGAATAACTCCTTTGCTGCATAACTTTCTGTGTTGCTTTTAGCCATCGAATACTCCCTCGCTACAAAGCTCTCACTGAAGTAGAGGCACTACACAGCTATAACGCCTTGCCACAATGGGTTAAGATGAGCACCAACCAGAGGCAGTATTTTCCTGCAGTAACTCTCTTACCAGGTAGGTTACAACAAGCATTTTAACCAGTGCTAGCTAACATTTCCTGTTTCAAAGTTCATTTCCTGACTGAAATGTTTTGGAGTAAAATATGTCCATTCATCCCATCTCCTGTCAGTATGGGATTCAGCTATGTAATTACTTGGTAAGTTACTTATATGAAAATGTTATTTTCTTGATAAAATTAAGTTTCATATATACTTACCAAGTAATTATGGATTGGAGCCCTCCCTCCTCCCCTCTCATGGACATAAGGGCACAAACAGAGTGAGGTTTTCTGCCAAGTCGTTTCCAGTACTCCCATTGGTGGGTGGGGCTTGTTACCTACACTAAACTATTGAAGCGCTACCACAATTTTTTAAATAAAGGCTGCCATGCTAATTAGAACTATAGCTATGTAATTACTTGGTAAGCATATATGAAACTTAATTTTATCATGAAAATAACATGTTAAGTGTGTTTGATTCATTGTATTTTTAATTAGAAATATAGTTTAAGAAAACAAGCAGGGCCGTAGATATACTTTTAGTTAGGATGGTATTTTGGCTCATCACACTTTAGGTCGTAGCAGTTTGACTGTACACGTTCATGTTCATTCATGTTGGTCACATGAAAGTTTTCGGTCAAGGTCTAACATGAAATTGTGCAATATCAATTTGTAACAATTCTGTTTTGAGAACTACTGTATAACTAAAGCATAGAATTGAAATGACATTGCTCATAAAAAGAAAGAATGCATTCTACATTCTGTTATTAGCCTAATTTTTATGTTCTGAACCTGTTGCTTTCAGTTTGATCCTTCTATGAATATTCCTTGGCATTTTAAGGTGCAATTTCGTGATCATAAATTGTCTTAGTAACTTGAACTAAGGGAATTCAAAGTGTAGCTGTCATTACTTCTGTGACTGTCATAGCAAAGAAGGGGTTAGAGCTTGATATATGTGTGGGTAGTGTTGATTTTATGAACACTGCAAAATTAAATTAATTTATCGTTATTTTGTATTTCTTCAGTATATCTTATGATGTCACGTGGCAGTAATGTGATGACTGATTATGCTGAGGAAGTGCTAGCATGGATGCAGAGGAAAGAATTGGAACATCCTTCTTACAATGGAAATTCTCCACAGGTGAAATTATTATTTTTTTTTTTACTTAGCTGTAACACTTTTGTTTCTCTTTACTGTATGGTGACTTTTTTGGATATGTTATCTCCAAAGTTTCTTTCAACAAAGCTTAAAGATATTGATAAATAATAAAGTTGAAATGAAATATTGTATTAGTACGTACTCATCAATATACAGTACTTAAGAGGTACTTTAGTTGAGTTGAAATCCTAGACACAATATTGTGTTAGTTACCTTAAACTACTGCATTTAATAGAGAGGAAAATTAGAAAATATAAAGGAAAGAAGAAGGGTTTAAGGATAAAACAGTTCTAGACATCAGTATCAAAGAATTATAATACATCACAAATAGTGAGTTGCATCCTTTTTTTAAGCAACACAAGTCAAAACAAGTCAATGGGTTGAAGGCCTATTGGTAGTATTGTGATTGTTTTGATTAACTTTCTTATTAATGTTGAGTAGTTTAGTCAGGTTTCTAGTAGACACTTAGGTCTGCTCCAAAGGATTAGTTCCTCAGGAATAGTTGAAACCTAATGTAAGACAAAACTAAGACTTTTTGTAAGTAACTTACCAAGTAATTACTTTGCTATTAGTTCCTACTTTTCGCAGGACCTTAAGTTTTAAAATTTTGCAGTAGCACTCATATTGTTTTGGTGTAGGTAACAGACCCTGCCTACTTTTGGGGAAGAATAGGTACAACCAACTCGGGTATTCAATCCATTCCTGCCGCTCATCGACTGAACATTGGTCGTTGGGTAGCTTTTGTTTTGATTTGTTTTCACTGGTTGTTTGTGGACATCGCTGAATTTGGTGAAGTACGTTGTAGTTTTTGGTAGCACTGATCAGCTCTTTTCCTTAATTGTGACTGGATATGTCAGACTCAAGTGGTCATAGTATTAGGTATTGCAGCAAGGGCTGCAAGACGAGGCTGACTTCTGCTAAGTATGACACTCATACTATCTGCACCTCTTGTAGAGGGCAAAATTGTTCTCTTGACATTAACTGTGACAAGTGTAAGGAGTGGGATCAGGTTAAGTGGAAGACTTTAAATTCTCATTTAGTCAAAGAGACAGAGAGAGGAAGGCTCCAGAGGTGTCTGTCCTTTCGACTCCTATGATAGTTTTTTCCCCTATTCCAATTCCTCTATCTTTACCTGTAACTCCTTTACCTGGCTCCCTACCTTCCAAGCCCAGTGCCTTAGCCAGCCTTGAAGCCCGAGTAGATAAGAAATTTAGCATTATGGTAAATACCATAACCCAATTGGGCGCTTCCGTTAGGATCTTGATGAATCAGTCGAGTGCAAAAAGTGTCGTGTCAGTGGAGGAGGGGACTACTTGTCCCGCCAACGCTCCTAGACCTAGGTCCCTGTCAAACTCCCCTAAACCTGGGAAGAGGCAAACTGAACGTCCAAGGGAGGCCAGTGGGGTTTGCCCATGGGTAGTTGCCCCCTCAGTTGTGTCCCGCTGACACTTCTAGACCTAGGTCCCTTTCAGACTCCCCTAAACCTGGGAGGAGGCAAACCGAACGTCCAAGGGAGGTCGGTGGGTTTGCCCACGTGTAGTTGCCCCCTCAATCGAGCCTGTTGACTGTTCCCAGGACTCGCCGAACGGCCATTGGAAAGGCGTCTGAGTGGATGTGCATGCTTTATCGTCGAGTGGTTCCAATTCCAGCGCAGATAGGAGGCGCAGTCAGCTCTTTTCTGACGTTTCCAGACCAAGTCGAAAGGTCAGGAGCTCCTGAACACATTCCTCCGCTCCCTTGTAAGTGTTCCAGAGATCTGGTTCGGAGTCATGAATCTTCTTGTAGCTTCTGGGACCAAGAAGACACCCTGATGTCTCCTGAGTTGTTTATACCGCAATGCTTGTCTAAGAAGAGCACTGATCGGGCAGTGTCAGCAGTGCCTGGTAGGGGTGTGTTCAGTGTTGATCGAGCGCACAGTAAGGGCAGACAG
The DNA here is from genome assembly GCF_040412425.1 of Macrobrachium rosenbergii. NCBI lineage: Eukaryota > Metazoa > Arthropoda > Malacostraca > Decapoda > Palaemonidae > Macrobrachium > Macrobrachium rosenbergii. The sequence continues at coordinate 9,921,426 of NC_089756.1, read as the reverse complement.
CATTGCAGTTGATCACTTGTCTGGTGCCAGGCGTTCGGCTGGTGTCAAGCAGCCAATTGTTGATACTACCGATGCGTTTCGAACGTTCAGTAGCATTCGAATGCCCAGTGGTGTACGTTGGGGTGTGGATGTTGAGCGCACTGTCCGAGTAGAGTGCTCTGACCTTCGTTTGGCGCCTGATCATCATACATCTCCTGTGAAGTCTCGCCGGACCCAGTTGCCACACTCACCGCCTCGTTTGGCACGACATCCTGACAAGCATTTAACATCTCATAATAGTGCTTCTGATCATCTAACACAGCCAGTTTTGACTAGTGTCAGCATTCCGGTGGTGCAAGACTCCTCTCTGGAACCGATTCATTGTCGTCTCGATATCCTGAACCTTTTAAAGAAGCCTTCGGCCACAGTGCAAGAACGAAACGACTTAGCTGCTTCTTCAACCTCGTCCTTCAGCCAAGATAGGCTTTTCGTCAACGGAGTTGGATCATTTAGTGAAAGATTTATTCAAAGTCTTTGAAATATTCACCTTCCTTAATTGGACAGTGGGAGCTCCGACAAAGAAGGCTGAAGATTGCACAGCTCTACCGGACAATTTCACTGCATACTGGTAAGGAGTTTTATCTTGTGCGAACAAGGCAGTTCATGATGGATCACAAGAATTGGCTGCTCTCTTTGCCTTAGACATACTGAAGAACAGGGGGCTGGGGTGTTCGTTTGTCACTAAAGGAGTCACTCCTTCTCAGAAGTCTCTGCTCTTCCCCCCCATTGGACAAGATAGTCTGTTTCCCAGGGCTACTTTGGAGCATGTAGCTTCGGAGCTTCAGAAGAAGACTACCCAGGACTTGCTAACGCAGTCCACCAAACGCCCAAACCAGCAGATTCGGACACCTGTGGCACCAGTTAGTGCAGCTTGGTATGTGGTCAGGACTGATGCCCTGCTCTGCTGCCACAAAAAGGCCACTGCTGCAAAGGAGAGGCCGCCCTTACACGCAGGCTTGGTATGTGGTCGGGACTGATGCCCTGCTCTGCTGCCACGAAAAGGCCACTGCTGCAAAGGAGAGGCCGCCCTTACACTAACAGGTGCCACAGGTGTCCAAATCTGCTGGTTTGGGCATTTGGTGGACTGCGTTAGCAAGTCCTGGGTAGTCTTCTTCTGAAGCTCCGAAGCTACGGTCATCAAGTCATCTACCAGACCCTCTTCTAGCAAGTGAGGATCCAGTCCTCCTTGTGCCAGTGGAAGCAAGACTTCTCCATTTTTGGAGGAAATGGGAAGTCAAGAGTGTGGAACCATGGGTGAAGTAAGTTTTGAGGGAGGGGTACTCAATCCCATTCAATGCAAAGCTCCCGCTGGCTTCGGCACCCATCAGCTTGACAGCCAATTCCTTAGGTTCACAGAGGTTTTTGGCCCTGTCAAAGGAGGTTACCTCTCTGCTCAAAAGAAGGGGCTGTAAAAGTTGTGAAAGACGTGAAGTCAAATGTAAACGCCACAAAATTCAGGATGGAAATCAATCAGTCAGTGCTGTCCTCCATTCATCAAGGGGATTGGATGGTTATGATAGACATAGAGAACACATACTTTCACATTCCAGTCCACCCGGAATCCAGAAAGTACTTGAGATTCATGTTCCAGGGCAGGATCTACCAGTTTCAAGCCCTTTGTTTCAGTCTTTCAACAGCCCCACAGGTCTTCACCAGGGTTCTCACCCCAGTAGCACAGTGGCTACATTTGATGGGCATCAATTATGCCTGTGTTTCAACAACTGGATCCTACGCTCCCTGTCAAGAAACCATTGCACGGGGGACTCACAGAAGACTCTCTCCCTTGTCCAGGATCTGGGCCTTCTGATCACCTTTTCCAAGTCACAACTAGTCCCAACTCAGTCGCTCGTCTATTTAGGGATGATGATCGACTCTCATTTTCCGTCAAAGAGAAGAATTCTTTCCTGCCTGCAGACGATTCAGAAATTTCTCGTTCTTCCTTCCTGCTCAGCCAAAGAGTGGATAACCCTCTTGGGCACTCTTTCATCCATAGAGAAGTTTGTGCCATTAGGGAGACTGCACTCGAGACCCCTTCAGTTCTTCCTAAAGGCCAGCTGGCACAGGAAGATGTCTCCCCATTACTCCCAAAATCAAGGAGAACCTTTGGTGGTGGCTGGGAGAAGAGAGATTCCTGGTAGGGAAGTCTTTATTCCCTCTGAACCCAAGCCTAACCTTGATCTCAGATGCTTCAGACCTGGTATGGGGAGCTCATGTACAGGACTTGGAAGTTGCAGGGACGTGATCGCAAGAAGAAAGATTGCTCCACATCACTGTACAGGAGCTGAAAGCAATACACCTGGCTCTTCAGCAGTTTGCTTTGGTGACACACAACAAAATAATTGCAGTCCACTCGGACAGGACGGCGCTGGCCTACAGAGGAACCAGGCGGCCAGAGATCTCATTTGGGCTCAGAACAACCGTACTGATTGTCGCCTGCTTCATTCAGGGCAAGATGAACGTTCTTGTGGACGACTTGAGTTGCCACAAACAGGCCCTACTGATGGAGTGGACACTGAATCCGCAGGTGTGCCCCGACCTGTTGAAATGGTGGGGGAAACCGTCGATAGACATGTTTGTGACGTCGAAGAATCATCGTCTTCCCCTGTATTGCTCACCAGTTCTGGACCCTCTGGCTTTGGCAACAGACACAGTGCTCCAGGACTGGTCCGACCTTAACATGTATGCCTTCCCACCATTCAGTATGGTGAAGGAAGTCATCAACAAGTTTCAGTCTCACAGCACCCCTCGAGTAGGATGCCTTGATGGCGTGGACATTTCCACTTTCGAAAAATTTTACTGCTTAGGTGAGTCAGAGAAGGGATCATGTTTTGGAAGTGGTTTGCATTCAAAGCTAATTGTTGGAGTTGTGGTGTTGAGTTGCCATTGATATGGTTTGGGCCTAAGAGGTAGTGATGGGATCTTCCCATTGCTATCTTGAGGGTGGAACCATCTGCAAGTGTATTGGTGCTGTCTCGAAAGGGTAGGGTATGGGGTGGACTGTTGGGAGTCAACTCCCACTTGTGCCACTGGTGGAGAATGCAAATACCTGACTGATCCACAATACTTTCTTGATATAACCAAGCAATTTTGGGCGGGTGGGTGAGCCGGTTGGGGTGTGGCGGTCTGGTGTGTGCCTGCTCGGCTTATTGGGGTCTCTTAGCGGGCTCTGGCAGTGTGTTGGGGTGGGGAAGGCTAGGCAGTAGAAGCTGCCTGGTTTTCCCTTTCTGATGTGTTGCTGGGGTCTGTGTGGGGGCCCTTGGGTGTCAGGTGTGCACTTTTTAGACTTTGCATGTGAACTGGCAATAATTTATGGATTTGGCAACTAGTTTTCCCTCCCCTGGATCCGACAACTCACCGGCACTGGCAATGACTTCTGGCTTGGAAAAGAAACTAAGGTTGATGCAGCCTCTCCACAGGGAACTCCACAAAAAGATTCTAAGAGTTATGAAAGTCACCGTAAAAAAATTTACATTTTTGCATGCATATGAAATACCCCTTGAATGCCATTATGAATATATTTTTGTATTATTTAAACAATATGGGAAAATTTTAGAAATACGTATGAAATACAATAAAGATGATAAATGGGAAGCTTGGATCTCTTTTGAGAAACATGAAGATGCCTTTAGTGCCACATGTAATATTGAAAGTATTCTTCTTCATAATTGTAATAAAAGGGAACACTTTGTGACAAATTCCCTAGAAATTTAGATGTTTTATCGCCCAGCTGACTGGCATGAAAATGAATCTCCGACTCTTGAAAGTAATCTGCAGATTACGTAAACTCTCCCAATGGCTTATAGCAACAAAAGAGGAGAATTATAATTATTTTAAATTTAGTAAATATTTGCAAAAGAAAGCAGGCACTATAGGAAATGGTGACATTTCAAGATTTGGTAAGAAATTTATTCTTATCCATGCAAAATCCAAAACACAATCACTTATGCTTTGCAGTTTAAAAGTAGATGACAGTGGAATGTTAGTAGATATCAAACCCCATATTAATTATAGTTATGGAAGAGAAGTAATCTTCGGCAGGGATTTATATGACTTCAAAACGAGGAGATATTAGATATGTGTCCAAAACAGGTTTGGCAGGTAAGATTCCAAAAACTACAATGATGATTATTACTTTAGAGGATCATAATGTTCCGTCTCATTTGTATAAGAAAATGAAAGGGTGTCAGTATGCCCATACAAACAAAAACCATTACAGTGCTTCAACTGTTTCAGATATGGTCATCCTTGTCGAGTCTGTAAAAGTGACAAGTTGTGTGACAACTGTTCTGCATCAGCTCATGGTGAATGCACATTAGGCACGCAGTGCATTAATTGTAGTTGGGTCATAAGTCCAGTGATAGAAAATGCCCATGCTTTCAAATGGAAACAGCTGCTCTACTAAAATCAGATGCAGAGCATATAATTGTGGGTTATGCTAGAAGACTTTTAAGTAAGAAACAGAATTATGCGAAGGCCTTGAAATCAAATATCAGTAAGCAAGATAAATAAAAAATTCCAGGTAGGCCAAAGAATGCAAACATGAGTTTAGATATGAATGCTCAGCTTCCGATTCAGATATCACTACATGTACCTCCAATTTTGGATATTACTCCCCGTCCCTCTGCACCTTCTTCTCCTAAGATGAGCAGCCCTAGACTGTTATCTCGGGTGCTCTCTCTGCCTAATTTAGGAGGGGAACTCGTCACTCAAGAACATGTTAATGCTCTCATAACAGAGGGAAAATACCAACACACCCCCGCACTTTTCAATAGAAAAAGAGGGAGACCACCTTCCTTTTCCCCTCCAGTTACGAGACATGCTGAAATACCTAGCAGTAGGTATGAAATATTGTTTTTAATTGATGGATCAAAATCACCTAATGAGGTAATTTACTAAAAAATCACAGTTGATCTACACAATACCTGCCAATCAGATAAGCTTACATAATGTTATAAAGAATGTAAAACCAAAAATATCTCAACCATCCTTTAAAAAGGCGTCAGGAAGTAACAATAAAGTAAAAAATTCAGAATTGAGGACTTCTTTCAAAGAGTCCTCTAGAAAATAACCAGCATTTCCTCCTCCATCTTGCAATGGGTCTGTCAATGTCTGAGGGCTAAGTTTGAAGAGCTTAAGATGCTCATTCATGAATTCTCTCTAGTTTTTATTTGTTTACGGGGAATGATGTTGGATATTAATACTTCTTGTCCAAGGGAATACACCACATACCGAACTCTTATAATCCTCAAGTATGAAGTCATGGAGGGAGTTTGGTTTATATTCGCCATGACATTCCTCAGATATCTTTAGTCTGCAAACTCACCTTCAAGCAGTAGCAGTGCAAGCAGAATTAACTACTGTAGAAAATATACTGTTTGCTTTAACTTACCTCCCAATGATGATGTCTGCTATAATGTAGTAGGGTTGATTAATCAACTTCCTTAACTGTTTTTTCTTGTAGGAGACATGAACAGTAGATATCCAATGTGGGGTGATGTTTTAGCTAATAGAAAAGGAGATCTCATAGTATCACTAGTTGAAAACAAAGACATAGGGATTTATGATAAGGTGAGCCTACTCACTTTTGTATACAAACAGGCATTTTGTCATGTATTGACCTAGTTCTAACTGCCTTATTGACTTTCACTGGAGAACATTGGATGACTGGCATACTAGTGACCATGCACCAGTAATCATTAAAAGCAATAGTAGTCCACCAGAGCATAGATCTCCTCGCTGGTGCTTGGATAAAGCAGATTGGAATAAGTTCAGGGAATTAAGTGAAATTGAAGGTGATGCAGGTGAGTTTAGCGGTGTTGATGATGCCATTGATTTACTTAATGGTACTCTTCACACTGCTGGATTGCATTCCATTCCTAAAACCACTGGCTTATTCCGCCGTTGACCAGTTCCTTGGTGGTTGCCTGAACTCCAGTTACATCACTGGCTGATGAAGAGTTAGAGGAATTTATTTCTGGTGATAGAAATTAATTTCTTGCTATAATGTGGTTCAGATTCCACAATAAGCTGTAGGTCCTGTTGCTAAGTAACCAATTGGTTCTTAGCCACGTAAAATAAGTCTAATCCTTCGGGCCAGCCCTAGGAGAGCTGTTAATCAGCTCAATGGTCTGGTAAAACTAAGGTATACTTATTATTATACTTCATTCTTATGATAGTTAAAATTGTGATTAAATCAATGCATTGCATTTTGTATATTAACCCTTTAACGCCGACTGGACATATTTTACGTCGACAAAAGTTGTCTGTTGGGTGCTGAGTGGACGTAACATACGTCGACCACAAAAAGTTTTTTAAATGTTTGCGGAAAAATACTTAAGGCCTCGTTTGCGAAAAATTTTAAATCATGCGCCTTTAGGGATGCTGGGAGTTCACGGATCACACTGTTGTTTTGTGTAAAAGCGTGACCCAGCTGCGCATGCACGAATTTCTTTCTTATCCCAAAAGAAGGCACCAGCTAACTCTGCTGAAAATCTCAGAAATTCTTTAGTCACTTTGTTGTCATTTTTGCACCGTTTTCTATTAGCCTTTACATAAAGTTTTATATATGAAAATGTGCACAATTTCATGTAGAATACAACAAAAAATAACTCATGGTTGTAGCTTTTATCAGTTTTGACATATTTCATATAAATCAGGATAAGTGCCAAAATTTCAACCTTCGGTCAACTTTGACTCGACCGAAATGGTTGAAAAATGCAATTGTAAGCTAAAACTCTTACGTTCTAGTAATATTCAATCATTTACCTTCATTTTGCAACAAACGAGAAGTCTCTAGCACAATATTTCAATTTATGGTGAATTTTTGAAAAAACTTTTTCCTTACGTCCATGCTAACTGCTGAAAATCTCAGAAATTCTTTAGACACTGTGTCGTAATTTTTGCAATGTTTTCTATTAGCTGTTACATAAAGTTTTATATATGAAAATGTGTGCAATTTCATGTAGAATACAACAAAAAATAACTCATGGTTGTAGCTTTTATCAGTTTTGACATTTTCATATAAATCACGATAAGTTCCAAAAAAGTTAAGTATATCTTAGTTTAACCAGACCACTTAGCTGATTAACCCTTAAACGCCGAGCCTCTATTTACAAAAACGTCTCCCGTATGCCGGCGGCGTTCGGGAGTTAGCGCCGAAGCGGAAAAAAAGTTTTTTTCAAAAAATCACAGCACGCTTAGTTTTTAAGATTAAGAGTTCATTTTTGGCTCATTTTTTTGTCATTGCCTGAAGTTTAGTATGCAACCATCAGAAATGAAAAAATATCATTATCATATATAAATATTGAAATATATGACAGCGCAAAAAAAATTTTCATATATAATTTTATACAAATCGCGCTGTGAGCAAAACGGTTAAAGCTAACGGATTATTTTTTTTTCTTTGTATTGTACACTAAATTGCGATGATTTTGGTATATAACAAATTGTAAAACAATCAAAGCAACACAGAGAAAATATTATCACTATATGATGCATGAATCCGTAATGCGTGGACATAAAAAAATGTTTTTTTCAAAAATTCACCATAAATTGAAATATTGTGCTAGAGACTTCCCGTTTGGTGAAAAATGAAGCTAATTGATTGAATATTACTAGACTGTAAGTGTTTTAGCTTACAATTGCAGTTTTCGACCATTTCGGTCGAGTTAAAGTTGACTAAAGGTCGAATTTTTTCTATTTATCGTAATTTGTATGAAAATATTTCAAAACTGATAAAACCTACAACCATGAGTTATTTTCTGTTGTATTCTACATGAAATTGCACACATTTTTGTATAAAAAATTTTATGTAACGACTAATATAAAACGGTGCAAACATTACGACAACATGATGAAAGAATTTCTGAGATGTTCGGCAGAGTTACCGCGCGGACGTAAGGAAAATGTTTTTTTCAAAAATTCACCATAAATCGAAATATTGTGCTAGAGACTTCCAATTTATTGCAAAATAAAGGTAAATGATTGAATATTACTAAAATGTAAGAATTTTAGCTTACAATTGCATTTTTTGACCATTTCGGTCGAGTTAAAGTTGACCGAAGGTTGAAATTTTGGCAGTTATCGTGATTTATGTGAAAATATTTCAAAAGTGATAAAAGCTACAACCATGAATTATTTTCTGTTGTATTCTACATGAAATTGCGCACATTTTCATATATAAAAGTTTATGTAATGACTAATGTAAAACGATGCAAACATTACAACAACGTGACAAAAGAATTTCTGAGATGTTCGGCCAAGTTACCGAGCGCAGACGTAAGGAAAAAGTTTTTTTTTTTTTTCAGAAATTCACCATAAATCGAAATATTGTGCTAGAGACTTCCAGTCTGTTGCAAAATGAAGGTACATGATTGAATATTACTAGAATGTAAGAGTTTTAGTTTATAATTGCATTTTTTTACCATTTTGGTCGAGTTAAAGTTGACCGAAGGTTGAAATTTTGGCAGTTATCGTGATTTATATGAAAATATTTCAAAACTGATAAAAGCTACAACCATTAGTTATTTTCTGTTGTATTCTACATGAAATTGTGCACATTTCCATATATAAAACTTTATGTAACGACTAATATAAAACAGTGCAAACATTATGACAACGTGACGAAAGAATTTCTGGTGCGGAATTAAGGAAAAAGTTTTTTTCAAAAATTCATCATAAATTGAAATATTGTGCTAGAGACTTCCAATTTGTTGCAAAATGAAGGTAAATGATTGAATATTACTAGAATGAAGAGTTTTAGCTTAGAATTGCGTTTTTTTACCATTTCGGTCGAGTCAAAGTTGACCGAAGGTTGAAATTTTAGCAGTTATCAAGATTTATATGAAAATATTTCCAAACTGATAAAAGCTACAACCATGGGTTGTATTTTGTTGTATTTTACGTGAAATTGCGCACATTTTCATATATAAAACTTTATGTAACGGCTAATATAAAACAGTGCAAAAATTACAAAATGACAAAAGAATTTCTGAAATTTTCGGCCGAGTTACCGCGCAGAGGTAAGGAAAAAGTTTTTTTCAAAAATTCACCATAAATCGAAATATTGTGCTAGAGACTTCCAATTTGTTGCAAAATGAAGGTAAATGATTGAATATTACTAGAATGTAAGAGTTTTAGCTTACAATTGCATTTTTTTACCATTTCGGTCGAGTCAAAGTTGACCGAAGGTTGAAATTTTTTGTAGTCGACATACGGTACGTCCACTTGGCACCCAGCAGACAATTTTAGTCGACGTATGATACGTCCAGTAGGCGTTTAAGGGTTAACAGCTCTCCTAGGGCTGGCCCGAAGGATTAGATTTATTTTTACGTGGCTAAGATCCAATTGGTTACCTAGCAACGGGACCTACAGCTTATTGTGGAATCCGAACCACATTATAGCGAGAAATGAATTTCTATCACCAGAAAGAAATTCCTCTTGTTCTTCACTGGCCGGTCGGAGATTCGAACTCGGGACCAACAGAGTGGTAGCTGAGAATGGAACTTGCTCATCCACGAAGAGCTACAATAAGTGCCAATTTGTTGCAAAATGAAAGTAAATGATTGAATATTACGAGAATGTAAGTGTTTTAGCTTACAATTGCATTTTTCTACCATTTCGTTCGAGTCAAAGTTGACCGAAGGTTGAAATTTTGGCACGATAAGTGCCAGACTTTGACTCGAACGAAATGGTAGAAAAATGCAATTGTAAGCTAAAACTCTTACATTCTAGTAATATTCAATCATTTACCTTCATTTTGCAACAAATTGGAAGTCTCTAGCACAATATTTCGATTTATGGTGAATTTTTGAAAAAAAACTTTTTCCTAACATCCGCCCGCACTAACTCTGCTGAAAATCTTGTAAGAGCCTGATGCCGTCTCTTCCAAACACGTGTGTGTTCGTGTGTTCTTTGTCCATCGGAGTGAACAAGACAACAAGAGCATCTTGTTTTCTTTCTCTAAAGGAACGCGATTTCAACCATACAATACTTCCGTCTGTTTCTCCCTAACCATTGTTGTCTTGATGTATGTACAATCACCACTACTTGCATTGCCATGCAAGCATTCTAATGATGTACTCATAATGTTCCAACGAATCTTCTGTATCAAACTGTGTGTATGTTTATGTTTGTGAAGAAGCCAAACGTCTCGCCACTCCGATGGACGACGAACACACACGTGTTTGGAAGAGACGGCGTCAGGCTCTTACAATCTCAGAAATTCTGTAGTGACTTTGTCGTAATTTTTGCACAGTTTTCTATTAGCCGTTACATAAAGTTTTATATATGAAAATGTGTGAAATTTCATGTAGAATACAACAAAAAATAACTCATGGTTATAGCTTTTATCAATTTTGTCATATTTTCATATAAATCACGATAAGTGCCAAAATTTCAACCTTCGGTCAACTTTGACGACCGAAATGGTAGAAAAATGTAATTGTAAGCTAAAACTCTTACATTCTAGTAATATTCAATCATTTACTTTCATTTTGCAACAAACGAGAAGTCCCTAGCACAATATTTCGATTTATGGTGAATTTAAAAAAAAAACTTTCCTTACGTAAGAGCTCGCTAACTCTGCTGAAAATCTTGTAAGAGCCTGATGCCGTCTCTTCCAAACACGTGTGTTCGAGTGTTCTTTGTCCATCGGAGTGGACAAGACAACAAGAGCATCTTGTTTTCTTTCTCTTAAAGGAACGCAATTTCAACCATACAATACTTCCGTCTGTTTCTCCCTAACCATTGTTGTCTTGATGTATGTACAATCACCACTACTTGCATTGCCATGCAAGCATTCTAATGATGTACTCATAATGCTCCAACAAATCTTCTGTATCAAACTGTGTGTATGTTTATGTTTGTGAAGACACCAAACGTCTCGCCACTCCGATGGATGACGAACACACACGTGTTTGGAAGAGACAGCGTCAGGCTCTTACAATCTCAGAAATTCTTTAGTGACTTTTTCGTAATTTTTGCACAGTTTTCTATTAGCCGTTACATAAAGTTTTATATATGAAAATGTGCGCAATTTGATGTAGAATACAACAAAAAATAACTCATGGTTGTAGCTTTTATCAATTTTTACATATTTTCATGTAAATCACGATAAGTGCCAAAATTTCAACCTTCAGTCAACTTTGACTCGACTGAAATGGCCGAAAAATGCAATTGTAAGCTAAAACTCTTATATTCTAGTAATATTCAATCATTTACCTTCATTTTGCAACAAACGAGAAGTCTCTAGCACAGTATTTTAATTTATGGTGAATTTTTAAAAAAAACTTTTACCTTACGTTCGCGTGCGCTAACTCTGCTGAAAATCTCAGAAATTCTTTAGCAACTGTCGTAATTTTTTGCATTGTTTTATATCAGCCGTTACATAACATTTTATATATGAAAATGTGTGCAATTTCATGTAGAATACAACAAAAAATAATTCATGGTTGTAGCTATTATCAGTTTTGAAATATTTTCATATAAATCACGGTTAGTGCCAAAATTTCAACCTTCGGTCAACTTTGACTCGACCAAAATGGAAATGCAATTATAAGCTAAAACTCTTACATTCTAGTAATATTCAACAATTTACCTTCATTTTGCAACAAACGGGAAGTCTCTAGCACAGTACAGTGATCCCTCTCCACTTCGCGCTTCAACTTTGCCGGCTTCACTGCATCACGGATTTTTCAGAAATATTCATCGGAAAATTAAAATTGAAAAGTACCGCCATATCAGTAGCCATATCACGGAAAACAGCGATGTTTCATCATGTTACGTGAGAAGAACGGCTTGCGAGACTGACGCGCAAGGACTGGAAGCTTCGTATATACCCACGGGCACTCGGACAAGGCACATGATTGGTTCCCGGTGCGAGATCGACCAATGAGAGCACAAGTGGATGTAACCCGTGAGCTGGTTGGCTGCACATCATCGCAGCATCACGCAGCTTCTTCCCCTGCTTGATCCCTCTCGTTGCCACTCTTGTGCTGTAGACTCTCTCAAGTGTACTGTATCGCACACATTTTGTGTTGTGTGTTGAGTTAAAAGTTAACTTGTCGTGCCCTTACAATGCCTCCTATATGCCGTGCCCCTGCAAAAGGTTCCTCTAGTGAGCCCAAGAGGAAGAGGAATATGATGAACATTAGTGAAAAGGTCAAACTTTTAGACATGTTAAAAGAGGGCAAAAGCTATGCCGCAGTAGCACGCCATTATGGCGTGAATGAATCGACAGTGTGCTATATAAAGAAGGAGGAAGTTAACATCCGCAAAAGCAATGAAATAAGCTTCAATAGAGAAGTGAAACGTGTGATAACTGTGCGTAATAAGAGAATAGTGAAAATGGAATCTGCATTAGCCTTGTGGGTTGCTGATTGCAGAAAAAAAATGTGAGTTTGGACAGTAATATTATCAGAACAAAGGCCAAATCTCTCTATGATAAAACCTTGCCCGGTGACGACGACGAAGGAGATGCTGAAGAAGGCGCTGAAGAAGATCCTGACGACCCTCAACCCAGTACTAGCGGTGCCACGAGTGATTCGGCTGCTCGAAGACCAGACTTTTTAGCCAGCAAAGGCTGGTTTGAAAAATTTCAAAAAAGGTTTGGCCTCAAAAGCTTGCCTTTGTATGGTGAGGCTGCTCTGCTGACACCGAAGGTGCTTGTCATTTCGTGGAGGATGTGTTCCCTAAACTCATCAGTCTTTAACATGGACGAGACAGGTCTCTTTTGGAAGAGGATGCCTTCTCGAACATTCCTCTTCAAGGATGAAGTGAAGAGGACAGGCTTCAAGGCCCACAAGGACCGTGTCACACTCATCATGTGTGGCAATGCTGCAGGCTTTATGATTAAGCCAGGCCTTATTTATAAGGCCAAAAATCCACGGGCCTTAAAAAACAAAAATAAGGCTCTGCTCCCCGTGTATTGGATGAATAACTCTAAGGCCTGGATAACGAAATCCCTGACCATCGAATGGTTCCTCCATTGCTTCATTCCCCAGGTGAAGCTCTATCTGGCTGAGAAGGGACTCCCCTTTCAGGTCCTTCTCTTGATGGACTATGCGGGAGGCCATGCAAAGAACTTGGAATATGATGGGGTGCAGATCGAGTTTCTGTCCCCTAACACCACATCTTTAATCCAGCCGATGGATCAAGGTGTTATTCGTGCCTTTAAGGCACTCTACACACATTCAGCGATGGAGGGCCTCATCGCTGCACTTGACGATGATACCGAAGACTTCAGTGTGAAAAAGCACTGGCGTAACTACGACATTGCGTCATGCTTGCGTAATATCCAGCAAGCATTGAAGGACATGAAAACCGAGACCATAAATGCTGCCGGGAAGAAATTATGGCCTGACGTGGTTCATGATTGTAAAGGCTTCACTTCTGAAGAAAATTCATCACTCGGCGGTGAAGTTGGCTAACATCATCAAGGATGAAGGATTCATCGACATGACGGAAGATGACGTCAACGGTCTTATCGATGCCCACTCGGACCCACTGACAGATGAAGACCTTGTTGAGATGACGAAGTCTGCGAGTGAAGAAGAAAGCCAAGAAGAGGAAGACGAAGACATTGAAGAGCGTGGCCTTACCCTGGAGAACCTGCAACAATTGTGCAACATGGCAAGGGCAATGCAACAATTTGCACAAGAAATCAACGGCAACATGGTTCGAACTGTCGAGTTTAGGAACCGTGTTGACGGGGTTATGTCCTTGTACAAGGGCATTTTACAGCAGAAGAAAAAATAACGACAACAACTACCAATCACCATGTTCTTCACCAAGGTAAAAACCCCAGCTACACCATCAGTGCCTCCGAGTGAACCTGAAGCATCTACGAGTTGAGTGGAAGTCTCTTCACCGCCACCACGAGCTTCCTTGCCTCTTTTGGAAGAAAATGGTGACGATCCAGCGCCGATATCTGATGATGAGGTGCTTCCTGAACTGACGTAAAGGCCTCATTATACCTGTGCAGTAACACCATCATCGTCATCAATTAATCATCACATTCATCGAACTGCACAGGTATCTAATCGTTGTCATCGTCATTTTCATCGTCATCATCGTCACCTCAAGATATTACGCTACTGTCATTGGTGAGTGTTGAACATACGTGTTAACGTCTCGTATGAGAGAGAGTGAGTGAATGTATAATAATTAAGGTTTTATAATTACAGTACAGTAATGTATGTCTCATATGAGAGGGAGAGAGAGATAGAGAGTGAATGTATGTACAAGGTTTTATAATTATTGTACTGTACAGTACAGTAAATATATTTAAGTAAAATATGGTACTGTAAATAGTATACCTGTACAGTACATTTGTTCACTTTATACTTACCTCGCTTATATAATGTTGCTCATACATGGGTGTTTTATATATATATGCCTCCCTAGGGAGGGGCCAATGCTACTTCGCGGAATTTCACTTATCGCAGGGGGGTTCTGGTCCCCATTATCCACGATAGACGAGGGATCACTGTATTTCGATTTATGGTGAATTTTTGAAAAAACTTTTTCCTTACCTCCGCGTACGCTAACTCTGCTGAAAAGCTCAGAATTTCTTTAGTCACTTTGTCGTAATTTTTGCACCATTTTATATTAGCCGTTACATAAAGTTTTATACATGAAAATGTGCACAATTTCATGTAGAATACAACAAAAAATAACTCATGGTTGTAGCTTTTATCAGTTTTGAAATATTTCCATATAAATCACGATAAGTGCTAAAATTTAACCTTCGGTCAACTTTGACTCGATTGAAATGGTCAAAAAATGCAATTGTAAGCTAAAACTCTTACATTCTAGTGATATTGAATCATTTACTTTCATTTTGCAACAAACGGAAAGTCTCTAGCCCGCGCGTTATGAATTCATGCATCATTTTGTGATATTTTCTGTGTTGCTTTGATCATTTTACAATTTGTTATATACCAAAATCATTGCAATTTAGTGTACAATACAAAAAAAAACTCATTAGCTTTAACCGTTTTGCTCACAGCGCGATTTGTCTATATGAAATTTTTTTTTGCGCTGTCATATATTCCGATATTTATATATGATAATGATATTTTTTTCATTTCTGATGGTTGCATACTAAACCTCCGGCAATGAGAAAAAAAGGAGCCAAAAATGAACTCTTAATCTTAGAAACTAAGCGTGCTGTGATTTTTTTAAAAAACTTTCTTTCCGCTTCGGCGCTAACTCTCAAACCCTGCTGGCATACGGCAGACACTTTTGTAAATAGAGGCTCGACATTTAAGGGTTAACTAAACAAACAATATAAACTTACTGTTGGCACATTCAGTGTCCCTAGCTCGAAATACTAACTTCCGGCAATGAGAAAAAAAGGAGCCAAAAATGAACTCTTAATCTTAAAAACTAAGCGTGCTGTGATTTTTTGAAAAAAACTTTCTTTCCGCTTCGGCGCTAACTCTCAAACCCTGCTGGCATACGGCAGACACTTTTGTAAATAGAGGCTTGGCGTTTAAGGGTTAACTAAACAAATAATATAAACTTACTGTTGGTACATTCAGTGTCCCTAGCTCGAAATACAATAGTCAGATTGGCGTGAGCACAATCTGTATTTCTTGACCCTCATCCAAAGCACACCTCAAGAAATTCTCCGTACATTTAAATATGCATATCTCTTAAAGTAAGTTTTCCCTGAATGTACTTTAAGATGAAAAGGAATATTTAAGTGTATTTGAAGGCACCGACAACTATGGCTGCATTCTTGAGTCCTTATTAGCTCGAACCGCACTGTATCAAAGCTGTGAAGAGACTGACTTCACGGCCATCTTTGACCAACACCAAACCTTCGACTAACCACCAGACAAACAACCAATACCAGTAGTTAAACATTATTACACTTATACTTACAATTAAGGAAACGAAACAGCCAAGACAACATTTTTCATTACTAAATACAAACACAACAAAACATAATATCCTTCTTCTACATAATACGCATTTCCACTTTACATAAATTTAAAGAGAATACATAAAACTATACCACAACTTGCGGAAAAGTACAATCTCTCTCGTCGAAGTTTTGACATACTCTCCTGCAAGAAAACTTATGCCTACATTATTTACAGTAGCCCCGTTCTTATCAATGCCTTTCTGGCTTTTGTAGCTATTTGAGCAGTCCTGCTCGGGCAGGTGCTTGACTGAATGTCATCTGTCGCAAGATTAGTTTCCTTTATATCCTGCCACAGCTCTAAAGGGTATAACTTAATTACAGGTCTTATAAGCTGGCTATGTACCGTTCTTAGAGTAGCCACCCTTGGACCTTGTCTCTCCCCATGTGTAACTCGATCATGTGCAACTTCCACTTGCTCCTTGGCCCCTCATCATGAATGAGGACAACTTCCCCTATCCTGGGCCAAGAGCCATGCACTATTCCTACTCGATGGGTCTCTCTTAATGTTGTTAAATACTCCCTCTCCCATCTCTTCCACAAGTCATCACACAACTTGGATACATACAGGAATCTTTCTCAGTGAACTCTCTCCGTCCATAGGTAAGGTCACCGGAGATCTCTTCCCACTTTACTACTTCTCTTGGGAAGGACTTGAGCTTTTGTCCAAGGATCAGGTGGTTAGGGGTTAAAATTTCCAACTGATTCAAATCCCCAGACGTGTAACTTAATGGTTTGTCATTGATAATGCCTTCCAGCTCCACCAGCACACAGGTAATTTCCTCAAAACTGAGCAAGGCTTGGCCTACGATCTTTTTTAGGCATGACTTCAGAAGTCCTATCAGCCTTTCCCATAGAGCACCGAATCATGGTGTGCTCGCTGGAATAAACTTCCAGTTACACTTTGTATATAATAATTATTCCTTTACCCTGGGATTCTCCAACATGGTCTTAAGGTATTCGGATGCCACTACAAACGTGGTGGCGTTGTCACTCTGCATGAGTGCTAGGAAACCTCTTCTGCTACAGAATTTTGTAAAACTCATGAGTAATGAGTCACAGGAATGGTTATCAACTAGCTCCACATGTATGCCTCTGGTTATTGGGCACGTAAATAAGATGATATAAGCCTTCTCAGGGCTTTGTCCTTTTCCCTTAACCCATAATGTGCTGGTGTAGTCCACACCTGTGGTATTAAAGGGTTGCTTACATTGCACCCTGAACTCAGGTGATGGAGGAACTATATTGGGCCTATACGGCCTCCCCTGCGTTTTCCTACAAATAACACAGTGGTGTTTTATACTCTTAGTTGCCTTATCTGTGGGATCCAGAACTCCTGTCTGACACTCACCACAGTTGCATTTACACCCATGTGAGCATTAGCATGATGATGTTCTTTAACAATTACCCGAGTAACATAGCAACTCCTCGGCAATAATATGGGAAACTTAACAGATTCAGGTAACTGTGCATGTTTTAGTCTACCCTTACACCTTATTACCCCGTTGTCCAGGTAAAGATTCAACTGGTGTAAAGAGCTAATTTTGGTTTTCTTACCCCCTTCATCAAACTCTCGTATTCCTCTTGGAAAAATTCCCTCTGTATGATGGCAATGGTCTTATTCTTTGCCTCTTGGAGTTCTTCCAAGGCCAGTTTACCATGCTTCTTCATACTGGTTGAACTCCTACAATTACTGTATTCAAAAATCGTAGGATCCACGCTTTGGTCCTATAGACCTTTTTAACCTTGCTGAATCTCTCCCAATTCAGCAAGTGAGTACAGGCAGTCCCTGGTTAACGGCGGGCTCGGTTAATGGCAATCCGGTATTATGGGGCTTGTCTAGTGACGAAAATCGGCAATTTTCAGCGCTGAAAATTGCCTATTTCCGCTTATTGGCACCAATAATTGGGTATTGGCGCCAATACATAGCCAACAGAGGCGCCGATAACCGAAAAATCGGCACTTTTTGGCGCCGATAAGCTCGAAAATCACCGAAAAAGCACCGGAAATTGCCGATTTTCAGTTAGTGGCGATTTTTGGTTATCATCACACCCCCAGAACGGAACCCCTGCCGATAACCAAGGACTGCCTGTACAGTATTACCATTCAGGTTGTCCCCTACAGTATTGACCAAAATGTTCTCTTCCCTACGATGTGCAAGTAACCCTCCAACCCATGACCTGTCTATTGGCCAAGAGGAATTTTTTAACCAAGGGGGTCCCTCCTACCAGAAAGAACTATCCAAGATCATTTCTGTCCTTTTCCCACGTGTCAACCAGTCACTGGGATTATCATCTGTAGGCACATAGGACAAGACCGCCCCTGGAATTAAAGAGTTTATTTCCTGTACTCTATTTTTCACAAACATTGGGAGAACACTTTTCGATACTAGCCAACTTAGGGCGATTTCACTGTCCGACCAAATGAACAGTTCTACAAACTCACCCTTCTCAAAGGATTCTTTAATAAATTTGGCCATTCTTGCTGCTAGCAATAATGCCATCAACTCAAGTTTTGGAACAGTTAATTCTTTAATGGTTGCTACTCTTGCCTTTCCCATCATTAACTCTATAGGCTACACAACCATATGCTAACTCTATAGGCTACAGGCTACACAACCATATGCTAACTCTATAGGCTACAGGCTACACAACCATATGCTAACTCTATAGGCTACACAACCATATGCTAACTCACTGACATCACAGAACATGTGTAAGGAGTCCCCCCTTTCCTAGGCTAGTATTCTTAGGAAAGAAAATGTCAAGACATTTTTCTAAGTCTTTGGATAACTCAACCCATTGGTTCTGTAATGGGTCTGGGAATTCTTCATCACAATCCAGTTGTTGCTTCCACAGATTCTGCAGGTATATTCTTGCCCTATAGTAACAGGTAGAAGCACTCCTAGTGGATCGTAAATCCGTGCAACAGTTCTCAACACTTCTCTCTTAGTCTGGCTAGACTTATATATCTCAGTCTGTTGTAATGTCAAGGTATCTTTTTCTTTGTCCCAGTTCAGACCTAAGACCCAATGAGTTGCTTGTTCTCTGGCACTAATCCCATATGCTTTAGCAATAGTTTGCAATGAATCATTACTCGTCTGTTCTTTCAGATATAAATGTGCCTGTGCAAAAATCTTATTTGCTTCAAAGAAAAAATTCACCAGTTCATTATTACCATTGCTAGTGAACTGCAAGTTATCTACATAAAGTCCTCTTTTCATCCTTTCTACATCACCTTCTACCATGGACAAGTGTTTCTTAATCGTTTCATTCAGCAGAAAGAGAGAACATGTAGCTCCAAATAAAACAACTCTAAACCTATACACCAACAATTTACTGTTAGGGTCTGTTGGATCTTCCAACCATAAAAACCTAGTATAGTCTCTATCCTCCTCCCTGAGTTGCACCGTTGAAAATGCCTTCTCTGTGTCACTAATACAAGCAAACAATTTTGTTTTAAAACTGCAGCAGAACTTTGAGCAGGTCAGCTGTTATATGTGGTCCTGTCCACAAACAATTGTTCAAGCTTAACCCACCTTTCCCCTGTCTAACTGAACAGTCAAATAGTATCCTAATGAGGGTTGTTGCACTGTCCTTTTTATATGCCAAGAAATGACAGTCTTCTGTTTTAAAATATTCCACTCTGTCTATGAATCTCCTATCCTCCTGATCCTTCAGGATTTTCTGGTAGTGTTCTAGATACTGAGTGTCCTTCTGAAACTTGACACACTGTTGTTTTAATCTGTTCAAAGCCAACCCAAAGTGGAAGTTAATCTCCTTTTATGGCCTTTCCAAGGCAATGCCACAACATACTGTGTGTCAGTTTCAGAATAAGTTATAGTACTCTCAGAGTTCTCTAATATCTTCCATTCCTGTTCCGTTATTTCACTGCAGTCAATACCTAAATGATCTAAACTCCATAAACTTTCAAGATCTTCCCTTGGATCCTTTGATTGAGTAGCCCCTTCAGCCATAATTATGTTGTCGTTTTTCACTGCCAGTTTTAAAATGGAAACATTAGTCTCCTTGGTGGTCGGAGAACTACATGTTCCGGTTACTACGTAACCAAATATTGTTGGTAGCAAAACTAAATTTTCAAATTTCCTAAACCCTGGGTGTAAGATGTTGTACACATTGTCAACCTCTATTAACAATCCTATAGGCGATTGTTTCTGTATGGGTAGATCAAAATCTTTATCAGCCAGGCTGATTTTTGTTCTACACAACCACCTTAAGTTCTTAACGCCGAATTTCTTTGCGTATTCTGGTACCTCATCGACCACTGCACAATCCATATTTATTAATTTACCCCGATGAGGTACAGCGATGTTCACCATTTCATATTCCTTAACTGGTGTAGAAGTTAAGTAACCTCTCAATGACATATTTTCAACTCCCTTGCTTTTATAGTGGAGTCGCTCAAGAGCAGATTTCTTTATAAATGATCTCTCAGCACAGGTATCTAACAACCCTCTCTTTCGCACAATGCGACCTTTTTTACCCTTTAGGGTTATAGTGGCTGTAGGTAAGATCGACTTCCTAGTCCTCTTCTTATTTCCCTGTCTGGTATTCATCAAAGAGAGAGTTCCAACTTGTACCTAACCTGCCTTAGATTTATTTGGCTGGTTTCGATTGCATATAGCACTATGATGTCTAACAGTGCAGCCGTTATCACAGCCTTGCCTGTCACAGTCGGAACTGAAGTGTTTGTTGGATGCTCATATAAAACACAAACCCAGAGTTCTGAGTCGTTCTATCTTATCCTCTGGTTACATAGGATTTACAATGTGTCCATATATGGTTGCTTCCTCAAAGTGCACATCCTTTAACCTGGTTTACCTTGGCTTTGTTCATACTTTCTTTAGGCCTTACCGATTTTTTTTTTTTTTTTTGGTCTCACAGATTGCCGTTGCTGCGAAAGCAGATACCGTTGTCAATGTATTAACTTTTGCTGGTTCAGTCTGTGGAAAAGCCCTCAAATTGTGTATTTCTTCTTCAAGATATTTTTTAAAGGTGTAAAATTTCAGCCAGTCTCCTCCACACCTTCATTTCATTATTTCACTTACACTACTTCGTAGTTTGGTGTAGAGCAAGATGGTATACAATTCACTCAATTCCAGCCTTTCTCTCCAATGATCTTATGCAGCATTCAAATTGTGCTCTAAATCCTTGCAGCGATTCTGCATCTGCCTTGGGAGTCTCTGTTTGGAAGAGTTTTCTAACTAAACACAACTTGATTTCATCTTTTCTGCCATAGGTCTCTTGTAACAGGTTCACTGCTTGTAAATATTTATCACCTAATTTAAAACCAAATATCAGTTCCAGGTTCTCACCTTCCAATAGGCCCTTCAAATAAGAAAACTTCTGTATATTTTCAAAATCAGTATGTTGGTGCACTGAAACTTCATAAGGTTCCCAAAATGAATTCCATTCCAATACATCACCATCGAAATGTTTGAAGTCTAATTTGGGTAACCTCACAGTAGCTGTAACAGGTGATATCAGTGCACTAGGTTCACCTCTTACAGCTAGGAGACTTGTGATGGAGGAGTTTACTCTACAAATTTCAGAGCCTACCTTTAGGCTATATTCTGCTTGATTCATAATTTGGTCAGGTTGTCCTCCAGGATCTGTCAGATCCAATATTTCATTATCCAATTCCTGGATGTTCTGTAAATATTCCTTCATGGAGTCTCTCAGTGAAGAAATACTATTGATATCACGTGAAGCAATAGTGGTTTCAACCTTTTTTGACCAGTTAGTTATCACAGACTTAAAACACCCCTGTCTCCTCTTTAATTCTTCCAGGTCAGGCATCGTAGCCTATAATACACCAAATACACAGGTTCTTAATTATTAAAAGTGTATAAACTGCCAGCGCCAAAAAAATAAATATATATATACTGCATTAGCAATATAATATTTAAAAGTTGGCTACACCTCTGCAAATCAATCAATGGTAGATCACTACCAGTTATATCATATATGTGTGCCCTTGACTACACATACATATATACAATGCACAACAGGGTTTTATTCCAAATTAAATTTCACTTAATTATCTTAATCCTACTAATCCATTTCAGGCTAGGCTAACACGTGACAATCTGAAATGTCCGCCACCATCAGCTGGTCATGTCTTTATCTGTATCACCAAATATCACAGCAATCCTTAAAATTTCATAAACCCTAACTATACAGATCTCTGCGCTAACAACCAATCACTGATATCCTGGTCACGGCACCATCTTATTCCGACTCATTCAGAATAAATAGAGCATTTCAAATCATCAGTGTTATCGTATAGCCTAAACGATTTGAAATGTACTGACCTAATCGTAGCCTAAGTGTCATACTACGACACCCAGGTTACTTCATTCTTATGATAGTTAAAATTGTGATTAAATCAATGCATTGCGTTGTATATATTAACTAAACAAATGATATAAACTTACTGTTGGTACGTTCAGTGTTCCTAGCTCAAAATACAGTAGTCAGATTGGCATGAGCACAATCTTTATTTCATGACCCTCATCCAAAGCACACCTCAAGAAAGTCTCCTTACATTTAGATATACATATCTGCTAAAGGAAATTTTCCCTAAATGTACTTTTAGATGAAAAGGAATACTTAAGTGTATTTGAAGGCACCGACAACTATGGCTGCATTCTTGAGTCCTTATTAGCTCGAACCGCACTGTATCAAAGCTGTGAAGAGACTGACTTCACGGCCATCTTTGACCGACACCAAACCTTCGACTAACAACTGGACAAACTACTGATACCGGTCGTTAAGCATTATTACATGTATGCTTACAATTAAACACACGAAACAGCCAAGACAACGTTTTTCATTGCTAAATGCAAACAGAACAAAACATAATACCCTTGTTCTACATAATATGCATTTCCACTGTACGTAAATTTAAAGAGAATACAATAAACTATACCACAACTTGCGGAAAAGTACAATCTCTCTTGTTGAAGTTTCGACAACCCGCTTTTCACGATGCCAGATAGCCAAAATCATTCATTCATTCAATCTCACAGCAACTCATTGATGACGCTAGTGGCCCCATTTCGGCCGCAGAGGGAATGGTTCCCAGACCTTCTAAGCTTCTAAGTGGACTTCCCAAGACTTCTTTCACAGCATAGAAGTCTTCTCAAACAACCTCATTTCCTCTGCTATCATCAAGGTTTGTCCACTCTCACTCTGACAGGCTTCAGACTGTCAGGAAGCTTGTCAGAGTGAAAGGATTTTTTTCAAAGGCAGCTGCGAAGGCTATTGCCAACTGTAGACGATAATCTTTATCCAATGTCTATCAGGCTAAGTGGTCAGTTTTTCGTGACTGGTGACGAAGATACAGTATATCGTCTTCTGAGACCACTTTAGCTCAAATAGCCAATTTTTTAATCTTCCTGAAGTCTTCTCGGGGACTAGCGACTTCGATTATTAAAGATTATAGATCCATGCTGAATTCTGTCTTTAGGCATAGAGGTTTAGATCTTGCAGCAAGTCAGGATCTTAGTGACTTGATTAAATCTTTCGATACTTCAAGAGAACACAGACCGCCTTCTACTGTATTCCTTGGAACCAAGACGTTGTGCTTTGTTGGCTGTCAGGGCCTCCCTTTGAGCCTCTTCATATTTCTTCTTTGAGAGACTTAACGAGGAAGACTTTTTTTTTTTTTTTCCCTCCTAGCAACAGCCAAAAGAGTTAGTGAATTACAGGCCTTGGACAAGCAAGTTGGCTTTTCATAAGGTGATGTGGTCTGCATGTTTACCCTTGGTTTTCTTGCAAAGAACAAAGCCCCAGCCAATCCTTGGCCCCATTCGTTCTCTATCAAGAACCTTGCAGATATCCTGGGACCTACAGACCAGGAGAGGTTCTCTGTCCGGTCAGAGCCTTAAAATGTTACCTGGAGAGGACTAAGAGCATCAAAGGTTCCTCTCATAACCTCTGGTGTTCCGTAAAGAACCCGTCTCGTTCTATGTCCAAGAACGCATTATCCTTCTTTCTTAGAGAAGTGATCTCTGAATCCCAGAGGGCAATTCAGGAAGTGGCCTTACCTTTGTTGAAAGTTAAAGCCCACGAAGTCCGGGTGGTCGCCACTTCGCTGGCATTTAAACGCAATCTGTCACTGTTGGCCATACTTCAGTCTACATACTGGAAGTGCAGATCTGTGTTTGCCTCTTATTATTTGCATGATGTTGAAACCACTTATGAAAACTGCAGTACATTAGGACCGTTCTCCGTGGCTGGCTTGGTACTTGGGGAGGACGGGTAGGGACATGTCTCCTTTTTCTCTGTCTCCTTGTCTTGATTTTAGGTGATCGAGTTTTGGGAGCCTAGGGGTAATATGTACCTGGAGTATCCACCAGTCATTATCTCCTTTTGGTTGGGTTTGGTATTTTATGTAAGGTGTAGGTAACAATATGTGGTTGAAAAAATTTTTCTTGTACTGCACCCAGGGCAAGGACATATTCTTTTGTATAACACTTTGGCAACCATGGGAGTACTCCTTGGCAGCAAAGCACCCACTAAAGTAGAGATTCTCAGCTTTACTGCTGCGCCACTACAGGTTGATGATGAGCACCGACCAGAGGCAGTACCCGTCTGTGGTAGCTCTCTCAACCGGTAAGGTTACAACAAGCTTGTCCAATTCTGGCTACCTATCTGTTTCAAATTCATCTCCATCACATAGTGTTTTTGAGTAGTTAGTGTCCATGTATCCCCCTCGTTTCTCTATGGGATTCAGCAGTGTAATTACTTGGTAAGTCACTTATATAAAAATGACATTTTTATAATAAAATAAAGTTTTATATATACTTAACAAGTAATTACATGATCGGAGCCCTCCCACCTCCCCAGTAATGGACATTATGCATGAATGAATTGAGTACCTGAGCCGATTGTACCTAGTCTTCCCCGAAAGTTGGCGGGGTCTGTTACCTATACCAAAACAATGTGAGTGCTACCGCAAAATTTTAAAACTTAAGCTTCCGCGAAAAGTAGGAACCAATAGCAATGTAATTGCTTGGTAAGTATATATAAAATTTTATTTTTTTATAAAAATGTCATATTTGGACAGCTAAGTGGAGAGAGTTCAAATGAAAGAGTTAAAAGTTAAAAGAGAGAGAAATGCTGTTGCTGAAGGGACACTGATCAGTGTTAATTATAATTTTTATTCCAGTTGGCAATGCGTAACTCTCTTGTTGAGTTCATTCGTGTCGTGAGTGAGCACCTAAAGTTGAATGTACCGACCACCCATCTTGCTGTGTATTTGTTGGATAGATTTATGGATGCTCATTTTATTTCTGGCCAGCAGTTGAAGCTCACTGCTCTGACAGCAATTCTTTTAGCAGGTATGTCTATTATAGGCAAGTCTGCCACCACATTTATTTTGCTAAATGTGCTAATTTAAGTCAGTTTTTTAATCATAATAAAAAGGTCTCACAAACTGGTGGCTAACTAGAAAGCAGGGCTTGAAGTTGTTAGTATACTGTATAGCAGCTGGGACAATCATGCATACTAATTCTATCATGGCAGTTAAGAACCACAACTTGTTTGACCAATATAAGTTTTTATATACAGTAGAGTGCTCCTCTATTTTTTCACGAGGATAGGTTCCAGAACCCACCGCGGAAATGCAAAACCCACGGAAATTCAAAAGCCCCTCAAGAAACATTTATGACTGCCAAATACCCTGTACCTCTTAAACTAAAAATGCTTATAACTGTCTATTCTAAAAGTTGAATGCTTTAATTTAATAGTTCAAATAAAATTATTCCTTAAGTGATCGTACTAAAACAATTTAATACAAATTCAAACAAAAATACACCCCAAACCATCATCCCAAAACACACTAAGTCATCTTAGATTAGTACCCTTTTACAACTGTTACTCTTAAGTATACAGTATATGCACCCTAAAACACTTATAATAATGATTTACTAATGTTAAAATATTAATATTAATGTAAACATCAAAATTTTTATAACGTTTAATACAAATTAAATAAATCTTTAATACAAATTAAATTTGTCTTACATAACGTTTGACAACTAATGAAGTACCCACGTATACATAAGCCTAGCCGTTTTCTCTCATAGTATTGAAGTTGTCCCATTTTCCTTTCACATTGGTAAAAACAATTAAAAATATCAATTATTCACTTTTTTTCATAGAGCAACACTGTTTATTCACTAATTACTATATCTTTTCATATTGCGTTCGTGACTAAATGCAGATTTTTATGATAAAAAAAAAATAAAACTTTACAGTGTACTTATACTGTACTACTGTATTGGTTAACCTCATTCCAGGTTGGGCCCCAGACTGAAAATAATAGGTTGACGACACACACACACACACACACACATATACACACACACACACACACACACACACACACACACACACACACATACACACACACACACACACACACACACTCTCTCTCTCTCTCTCTCTCTCTGTAATGTAAGATTTATTTGAAATTATATTACTGTAAAGTGTTTTTGAATGATATAGCATACTGTACAATATCTGAAATACAGTATTCTCTAATTTTCATTGTATTTTCCAGTCTGCTTTTACTGGAAAATATAATGAAAATAATAGCAAATATTTTAGATATTGTACAGTATGCTCTATCATCCCAAACACTTTACATTCATATTTCAAATACATCTTACATTGTAAAACTGTTATGCTCAGTCTGGGGTCCAACCTGGAATGAGCTGAACAGATACAGTAGTATAGTATAAGTACACTAAATCATTTTTATATAAGTAACTCACCAAGTAATTACCTAGCTAATTATTCTACCTCACCGACAACTTTCTTTTTATTTCATGGTAGCGTCTTTTAATTGTTTTACCTGGATGACAGCCCCACCCTCTATGGGGAACACCAGAACAGCACAGCAATCGATTGGCAATTCATTTCTGCCGCTGTGGTGTAAACACTGCTGCCATTTGCAGCAGCTTCAATTGGATTTGCAGTCGTTATTTCATACTTTCGGTTAAGTACATTGTTGTATTTTGGTTAGCGCAGACTATAGTTAGTCTTTCGTTAGAATCTGGACCAGCTTTTCTCATCATTATGTCAAATTCTAGTGGTTCTAGTGTTTGCTATTGCACCAGCATATAGGCTGTAAGGCTAGGCTACTTAAAGCATGCTTGATTCTCATACAGTCTGCACGAGTTGTAGGGAGCAAGTTTCCAGTGTACATGAAACCTGTATTGAATGTGCTGTGTAAGATAGTAACCAATGGAAAGTCTTTAACTCTCATTTAGGCAAGTTAGAGAAAGATAGAAAGAGGAAGGCAACTTATAAGAGCCGAGAAACTCTTTCTTAGCATAAATAAATACTTCACACCAAGGAGAACATATTAAAGACTGGAGGGAAAGAGAACTGATAAGAGGGACCCAAATTCTATTGTCAGAAAATGGGAGACCCACGGCCTAAATGATAATGGATAGGCAAAAACACTATCTTGTCCCCAACCAGCACTCGATGCCAAATAAAATACATTTTCTCCACACAAACTCCAAATTGTATGGAGTCAACAAAAACAAGGAGAAAAACACACAAAATAATATAAAAAATGTTGAGATTGAAGATCAAAATGTAAGAGGCAAACATGGAGCATACGCTGTATATGGGGCAGCGCTGCAAAACACTTAAAACGAAAAATCGTAAGATAAAAACAAATTAAATTGCCTCTAAGACCAACAATCCAACCAGAATTAGTACTCAACTTAGACGGTGATAAAACCTCGGTGGAAGACATGATGAGCAGCCCAAAAAGAAAATACGATCGCACACAGAACAGAACGCGGTGTAAACACGATCGCTGCTAAAATTGGAATGACGTGTCAGTCTCGTGATGATGCCTACTTTGCGGTCGGGTGAGTATTCCGAGTTACAAGTTTGTAACGGCTCATCCAATTTGGGTCTTCGAGAATTGAGAAGTCTATTGACGAAGGCCTGTGGAAGCGTAATAGCTCACCCTGGTATATACCGACATCTGTATGAGATGTTCGAACTGGAGGTAGTAACTCCAGCATCCTACATAGCTTTTTTCTCTGGTATATATAGCAGTCTTAAACCTAGAAATGTGCTAATTGGAACCAATTTCACTGGCTGACACAGGTCGACCCAGAAATGTAGTTGTTGGGACTGTGACTGAATTGGGGAATTCTGCTCAAGGGATTTTACAGAAACTGTCTTCAGTGAAAGTGCAAAGTGATAGTGTAGTGCAAGTGGAGGCGGTGGCTGCTCGTCCTGTCGGCTCTCCTAGACCGAGGTCACGTCCTGCTCCCCCACACCGCGAAGAAGACATACCAAAAGTCCAAGGGAGGCCGAGGGGCGTTTGCCCACGTGTGGTCGTCCTCTCAACCACACCTGTTGTACGGTCCCTGGTGTCGGTAGACAGCCATTGGAAAGGTGTGTCCAGGAGTGTGCATGCTTGTCTTCAAGCTCTTACGACAATGGCAGTGCGAACAGGAAGCGCTGTTCATGTTACATGGACTCTTCCTATCCTCTCAAGTGCTCTGAGGCAAATCAGAGTCCGGGTCTGATGGGAAGCCCAGTGCCTGTTAAGAAATATAAGCATTCTCTTCGCAGTCCCAGGCCTTCATGCAATTACGCAACGGACCCTCACGTGTCCACTTCGGTCCATCAGCGCCCTCCTCTGTCCACTTCGGTAGATCTGGAGTCCATCTCCCCCTGTTCTCTCATCGTCTGTCCGCAAGCATCCGCAACTGTTCATATGGGACTGCCTGGAGGATGGCTCACCTGTCCGCCCGACTTTTGTCCATGGGGGTCCACACCTGTCCGCATTGGACCGTCCAAAGAACATCTCACCTGTCCGCTTGACTTTTGTCCACAAGCCCTCACACTCAGCTCCCAAGCGCCCAACTTCCAGACGTTCCAAGTTACCTTCCAAGCTCCCGGTGCCAGCTACCAAGCACCTGAAACCAGCTCCTGAATGCCTAGCAACCTCTCCTGGATACCCATTGGCTTCATCGCCGGGACTGGTTCCCCCTTCATCTTCTTTAGTTAGACCTTTACCTTTGTCTGCAGACCCTAATGAACCTGCTCAGGCCCCGAGTAAACATCGGTTGGTGCAAATTATGGACCTTTTGAAAGCTCCTACCATTCGTAAGCCTGTTCAGGATGACATTCTGAACAAGAACCTGCAGCTCCGGCATTTACTGCCTTATTGAGGTATTTGATGGCGAACTTTCCCTCCTTCGTCCCAACTGCCCCGTCTTCACCAGCCTCGACTTTCTTAATGAGGAATCAGTCAGATGACTTTGCTTGTTTTTTTGTCTCTCCAAGTTGATTCTTTGTTCTCCTTCTAGGAAGGCTTTTAAAGAAATGGAGGACGGGCTGTCCACGAAGGATTGATCCTCAGGAGGTACCAGTATTATGCAACCTGAGAAGCTCCTTCTTTGGGAGTCTCTGTCTCCTCCCAAGGGCGACTTCTCTGCAGAACTTGACCACTTAATCAAGGACATCTTCAAAGTTTTTGAAGTCCTCAGTTTCCTCGATTGGTTATGGGTACATTGGCCAAGAAGATTGAGGATCATTAGGACCTGGACAGGGATTCTGCTTCAGACTGGCTGGGGGTTTTGTCATGCGTGGACAAAGCCGTAAAAGATAGCTCGAGTGAACTTTCCGGCCTCGTTACCCTTGGGGTACTCGAGAAGCAAGAGCTGTGGTGCTCCTTTGCTTCCAAGAGAGTCACTCTTTTGCAAAAGTCAGCTTTGGTGTTCTCTCTGCTGGACAAAAATCACCTCTTCCCTCAAGATATGGTGAAGGAGATCACCACAGATCTTCAGAAAAAGACGACGCAAGACTTGCCTACTCGGTGTCTAGGCGCCCCAAGGAATTGTCTTCCTCTCTTCAAGCTAGAACCCTCTCCCCCCTCCAGCAACATCCCTTTCATGGAGGAAGGACCACAACGTCTTTCAGGTTCCGCCCATTGGCCTGTTTTGCATCCAGGAACCTTAGGAAGACCTCTGTCAAACCAGCCCAGAAGAAGTTAACTAGTAGTCCTCCTAATACTAAAGAGTTTGACATAATAATTGACAAATTGGATGATATATGTAGAAATCACAAAGACTGGAATATACTCTTATCCGGAGACTTTAACTTTCCTTTCGTAGAATGGAAAGAACGAATAGGAGACTTTGGTTGTATTTATGCATATAAAAAGGAGAGTAATAGTAGCGCAGAAGATAAGAGGCAATTTGAAAAGCTGTTAGATATGCTACTAGAACATAACATTCAGCAAATAAATCACCTGCCAACAAGAAAGGATAATATTTTAGACCTAGTATTTGTGAACGAGGTGAACTATGTTAAAGAAATAATAGTGTATAATACGAGTATTTTGGACCATAATGTCATAGAATTAACAGTCCGTTCCAAAGCACATGAAAACAGAGATAAGCAAGAGAAGAAAAAATGGGAAGGATAAGGAGAATACAATTTCTATATAGTAAAAATATAAATTGATCAAAAAAAATTAAGAATTAAACAAAGACCGGGAAAACATATTCGTAAGTGACTTTATACAGGTAAATACGGATATATTATATAAAATATTAGAGGAAATAGTGGAAAAATATATACTGAAGAAGAAAAGTAAACATCAGTCATGCATATCAAGAGACAGAAGGATCTTGTTCCAGAAAATCAGAAAGTGGAAAAAAGGTCTTGCAAAAGAAAAGAATGCATGGAAAGTGATGGAACTAAAAAGTAAGATAGAAAATGCAGAACAAAAGATTATACAGTCAAAAGAAAATGAAAAACAGGACCTAGAAGAAAGGACCCTACAAAATATCAAGCAAAACCCCAAAATTTTGTACTCATGCAAAAATGATGAATAAAATAAGAGAAATAGGCCCTCTATGAATTGAAGGGCGATTAACGAATGAGAAAAAGGAAATATGTAACATATTAGCAGAAAGATGTAAGAGTGAATTTACACCTAGAATTGATAATGAAGATAATGATACAGAAATAAGAGATGAAAATAGTGAATATTTATCGAACATAGATATTACTGAAGCCGATATTGTGCAGACTATTAATGAAATTAAAAATGGATCAGCAGCAGGACCAGATGGTGTACCTTCCATTATGTTAAAGAAAGTGGTTCATTCAGTCGCAAAGCCGCTCGCAATATTATTAAGACAAAGTATAGATACAGGCAAGATTCGTGATGAGCATAAATTAGCATATATTACCCCTACTTTCAAAGGTGAATCAAGACTAGAGGCAAGTAATTATAGGCCTGTGAGTCTGACATCTCATATTATGAAAGTCTATGAAAGGGTAATGAAAAAATATATAATGAAACATTTAATGAAAAATAGTTTGTTTAATATAGGACAACATGGTTTTGTACCTGGAAAAAGTACACAAACCCAACTGATAGTCCACCATGAAAGCATATATAAAAAAGGGATTTTGACAAAGGAAAAATCTATTTCTGAGGGAGGCCCTGTGTCACCCGGTGAAATTCCTATCAAGCACGAATTTTTAGGTATAGATATTGCTAAATATACCAGAGAAAAAAGCTATCAGGAAATGCTGGGGTTACTACCCCCAGATTGAACATCTATTATGGAATAGACGTCGGTATAGGTAAGGGTGAGTGATTGTTATCACTGCCACAGGACTGCACTCTGTAGATATCCCAATGACAAAACCCCCGGAACGTGAGGAGCCGATCTAACGCCCGCACTCACCTGCCTGCCAACCGACGACCCCAGCGCCATCTGTACTCATTCCAGGCTAGCACCCTCCACAAGCTTGGTATGCCTACTCGGGGAGGGAAATCTAGACCCTGGGAGGGTCACCGGGTGACACAGGGCCTCCCTCAGAAATAGATTTTTCCTTTGTCAAAATCCCTTTTCTGAGCTCGTCCCAGTGTCAGCCGGTGAAATTATGACAGAGAATCATACTAAGCTTTGGTGAAAGTTTAAAAGGAGCGAATAGTTAGGTGAACATGTATAAAAACACTATTACTGAAAATAGTTTTAATTATCCCTCAGAACATGATTAAATACCAAGGGTATAGGCAGATAAACTGAGTTATAACTAGGGGTACAATTAATATCACAGTAAAGGACATGAGAAACAACTATGTACATAAATAATATTATAATGGGAAGGTACTAAGACTAAATAAATGACAGAAAAATTTATAAAGGTGCCTCCGGCTTAAAACTAAATTACAGTAAACATAACAAGCTGCAAACTTAAAAACTAACACCGCAAAATTGTACATCATAATATGAGGAGCCGGGCTGTGAAGCATGTCTGGTCCAGGAGAAAATGGCAGGGCAAGTAAATGAGGCAGGCGGGCGTGGGGGGAAGGATAGGGATTAAAGGTTAATTTTAAGGTGGAGGGACAATGCTCCCTACAGCCACCGCAGGGAACTTCAGAGCTTCCAATGATTTCAGATAGTGGCGTTTGAACACTGATGAAGATTTCCAGCCCGTGTACTTCTTAAGCTCATCAAAATTCATAGTATGAAAATAATTAGTGGAGGTAGCCACTGCTCGGATATCATGAACCTTAGGGACTGAATCCGGATTAGCTTGCTTAATGAAGTACAGAATTTGTTGTCTTATAGCCTTTAAAGAAAGCGTTCCTCCTTTTCCCTGATAAAAGAGGACCAGACAAACGCTGAGAAGTTCTCCGTAAATAGGCCCTCAAGGTAGCGACTGGGCATAAAGACAGGTCTTGTGGAAGAGGAACAACCTTCCAGGGGGACCACCTATCCTGAGGGTCTTCATTTTTTGCTAAGAACCTTTGATCTGGGGAAAGCAGAACTTCTCCTGACGGGAGAAAATCCACATGATTTGCACCTCTAGAGAGAGCAGACAGTTCTGATATTCTGGCACCTGAAGCTAGACTAATTAGGAACAATGTCTTCCTTAACAGATTCAAATAAGAACATTGATCGTTATTAGTTTCTGAGGCTAATTTTAGAACATCGTTAAGAAACCAGGAAACCGTATGTGGACAGGTCGCTGGTCTCAAACGAGCGCATGCTCTGGGAATGGATGAAAAATATGAATCTGTTAAATCAATCTTAAAGCCATGCAAGAACACCTTTTTCAAAGCTGATTTCGCTGTGGTAATGGTGGCTGGAGCCAGACCTTTTTCAAACAATGATCTAAAGAATGATATTGCCAAATTGGTGGTCATGACTTGAGCTTCAGATTCCTTCAAAAAAGATGCTAACTTTTTAACTGCTGAATCGTACTGTCTGAGGGTAGAATCTCTTTTATCTGATTCCAGAAACAGAGTATTAACGGGATCAATATCCGCACCTCTCTGAGCGGCGAATTTCATAAAGTCCATAAAGCCAGGGCATTCAGAATTCTTGAGGAAGCTGACACAGTCCGTGTTTGCACTACTTGAGTCAGCTGTGGCTTGGGTATTTGATGACACCGTAGTTTGAGCTCCAGAAGAAGAGGGAACCAATTGCTCTTCGGCCAGTGGGGAGCTACCAGGGCCACTTGACCTTTGAATGACCTGAGCTTGTGCAACACCTTTAACAGCAGGTTTATTGGTGGGAAAAGATAGATTTTCTGCCATTTGTTCCAGTCCACTGACATTGCGTCCGTAGCGTAAGCTCGAGGATCCAGGTTGGGAGCAACATAACAAGGGAGTTTGTGATTGCTCTCCGTGGCAAACAAGTCCAACTGAAGGCCCGGAACCTGACGGCATATCCATCTGAAAGAAGCTACGTCCAGGGACCATTCTGACTCCAGCGGAGTTGCCCTGGACAGGAGTCTGCAATGACATTCGGACTCCTGCTAGATGGGTAGCTGATAGGTGCCAGCCGTGCTTCTCCGCCAGGGAGAAAATGGCTATCATCACTTGGTTTATCCGACTCGATTTGGAACCCCTCTGTTTATGCAATGTACCACTACTGCGCTGTCCAGCACCAGCCTGATATGAATCTGGTTGGTGGGGCAAAGTTTTTTCAGAGTTAGAAACACTGCCATTGCCTCCAAAATGTTTGTGGAATTGACGCAACAGAGTGGACCATGTACCCTGTAGCTTTTCTTTTGGTGAGTACCCTCCCCAGCCGCTTAATGAAGCGTCTGTGTGGATTATTAGAGCTGGGGAAGGGAACTGAAGGGGAACTGACTTCGAGAGACCCTTGACTGTGGACCACGGCCGGAGTCTTTTCCTCAGCACCGGAGGAATTAAAGACACCTTGTCCCTGAGCTTGACATTGGCTCGTCTCCGCCACACTCTGTTTATGTCTTTCAGTTTTGCTTTTAGGAGCCGGTCTGTTATGGATGCGAACTGAAGAGAACCCAGGATTCTTTCTTGAGTTCTGCGAGAGGCTTTCCTGCCTTTGAGGAATTGCCTGGTGGCTTTGGCTATTTCTCTCCGTTTGGCTGGCGGAATAGACAGCTTGTGTGAAATCAGATCTCATTGGATACCCAGCCACTGAAATCGACCTCCGGAGTTAGGCGGGACTTCGCCCTGTTTATCTGAAAGCCTAGGGATTCCAGAAACTCGATCACCATGGCCGTAGCTCTCCGGCACTCCCCAGCGTTGGATGCCCAGATTATCCAATCGTCCAGGTATGCGGCCAGCGATATCCCCCGGGACCGTAACTGCTGCACTACCGTGTCCGCCAGCTTTGTGAAAATTCTGGGTGCTATGTTGAGCCCGAATGGCATGACCCTGAAGGAGAAGGCTTGTTTCCCCAGTCTGAAACCGAGGAAGGGAGAGAAGTTCCGCGCAATCGGGACATGATAATATGCGTCTGAAAGATCTATAGAGGTGGTGACGGCTCCACGAGGAAGTAGAGTCCGTACCTGCGCGATTGTAAGCATGCAAAATTTGTCGCATTGTATGTAAAGATTGAGATGTGAGAGATCCAAGATTACCCTTTGTTGACTGGAGCCTTTCTTGGGAACACTGAACAGTCTGCCCTGAAATTTCAGGTTCTCACTTTCTTTATGGCCCTCTTTTGGAGTAATTCCACGCAAAGTCCCCGCAGAGCTTTGGAAGACGGCTGATGAAATCTGATCAGAGGAAGGGCCCTTGATCCAACTCCACCCCAAACCTTTGAGACTATACTGTGAGCCCACGGACTGAAGGTCCACTGGTCCCTGAACAGGCGAAGTCTGCTGCCCACCTGACTGGTCTCACTGGGAAGGTGCAGGTTTGCCTCCTCTACCTCGGCCTCCTCTCCCCCGGGAGAGGGGTTGCGCGGCAGCCTTGCCTCTGAAGGAG
The DNA here is from genome assembly GCF_040412425.1 of Macrobrachium rosenbergii. Lineage (NCBI taxonomy): Eukaryota > Metazoa > Arthropoda > Malacostraca > Decapoda > Palaemonidae > Macrobrachium > Macrobrachium rosenbergii. The sequence continues at coordinate 9,886,163 of NC_089756.1, read as the reverse complement.
GCCCTTGCTCTACTCCCCCTTGCGCCCCTGTAAAGGCCTCGAAACGACCCCTGGCCCTCATAGGAGGGGTTGTATACCGGAGACGTCACGAAGGAAGGCGCGGCAAGGGAGTGCTGAGCTGGCTGCACCAGCACGAACTGTTGAGGTTGGGCCTTAGAGGTAGAAGGCTGGCAAACTTGCGAGACAGGTACAGCCTGGACAACAGCCTGCTGGTGTTGTCTTCTGTGCCTCCTGTATCTCTTGCCAGGTCTATTTTGAGGGCCGGCGGACTCGGGGGTTTTCCTTTTAAAGGCGGGGATACCCCAGCGGGAGCGCAGACTCTGATTTGCCCTGGTTGCCTCAGCCAGGACATTATTGACTTCTTCTTCCGGGAAGAGACTAGCTCCCCAGAAGGAGCTTTTCATGAGCTTGTTAGGTTCATGTCTTATGGTAGCGTCGGCGAAGATGAATTTGCGGCAGTTCATCTGCGCTACCATGAAGTCAAACAAGTCCGCCTGAAATCCCGCTAACAGAGACTTCGTCAGAATTTGGAAGAGTGGCTCATCATAAAACGTCACTGCGGTTGATTCCGCCAGGCACAGGGAGTTCAATGATCGGCTCAACCGACACCTAGCCTCAAACTCTGCTTTCAGGAGGGCTTCCGGCAGTTTGGGAAGCTGCTCGCTGAACAAGGTGGATGCGCACTCCGGGTCCAGCTTACCCGTTGTAAAAGTGGCCGGGGCATCCTTCCAAAATTCATCGTCTCCGGGGAAGATCAGAGAGGTGGGATCAGTCTCCCGGAGCTGAGGCAACGGCTTACCTTCCGAGCATGCTTGGGCGGTCGCGAGAGCCACCTTAGTCATGCAGGGGGTCGGGATCCTATCTCCCAACGAGAACATCGTGAAGTTGCCCTTGAAGGGGGTCAACTTCGTGTTCTCCGCCTGCCACTCATTAAAGGTGCGCATCAATGTAGACTGCGCCTGGTCCCTTGGGAAGATCACTGTCTCCTTCGGGACCTTATCCGTCCTTACCCAAGCTTCCTCCGTCAGCCTGGCGAAGCCTGGGTAGGGGGGCAGCAGATCAGGAGGAAAGAATTCCAATTCCTCGAGCCTGCGCGTGCCTAGACCCTCGATCGTAAGGGTATCTTCATGCCGGGGAGCATGAAGGGCCAAACGCCAGGGATTTCCTTTGTCAAATGGAGGGAGGGCGGAGGCATCCAGAATGGGGTAATGAACTGCTGACCCACCGGAGCGCATGAACCCGGAGAGCATACTCTCCTGGCTCTGCAGCCTCTCCGTAAGCTTGTTAAGCTTCGCATCAACCTCTGAGGAAAACTTCTGCAAGAGCATTCCGGCAAACGCCTCCGGGTCAAAGGCAGGAAGGCGAGGAGGGCTAGCCTTAGCTGCCCTCAAACTCGCTCCCTTAGCAGAGGGAGTGGCCTTGCCTGCGAAAGTCGCCGGACTAGCGTCCCGTGGCTTCACCGGAGGGAAGGGAGTTGCCTTGCGGGAGTTAGCGGACTTATAGCCCTTCGCCTTCCAAGACTTCTTCAACTTGGGGACAGTGGATTGCGCCCTGTCCTCCAAGTAAGAAGATTTTTGAAAGCCCTGAAACGAAAAAGAAGCGGTGGATGAAGGGGAATCAAAAAGGGAGCCCGCCCCCACTGCCTCACTTACCTCCCTACCTACCTCCTGGTCCTGTTCGGTGTTCATAGGTTCCAGGTCGAGGTTTATGGCCGCCACTTCCTCCGACACCTCCACGTACAAATTTTCGTCCTGGGGAGGCTGGGTTTCTACCCGGATCTGCTCGATGGCAGGAGCAGCGACTTCGGGTGGAACAGCTGCTGAGATCCGGGCGCCGGGGTAAAGCAGGTTCCGGATGTTCTCATCCAGAACTTACGGCTTCCCCGACGGAATGTTCCTGCCGTAACCAGCCACCCATGCTCGAAGGGAACCCAAGGCGTCGTTACGGGAAGCTTGGTCAGCCTGGAAGAGATCAGGGACTTAATAACCTAGTGCTCGGTAAAGAGATATATATAAGCAGTATATCAAGAACAGTGTACTTGAAACAATTGAGGCAACCAGGTAAACTAAAGGCGGTAACTATAGGCTTACCGACTCGTCCTGGACACGCTCGTACAGAGCGAAGCAAACCTCATAACCGTCCGGGTGCCATACGATAAGATCGTCGATTCGCACTGCACAGCCCGAATGAGAGCGGCAGACAACGTGCCCATAGGGCTGGTGCAGCACAGCAGTGCACCCGGGCTCCTCACAACGTACTGTCTGTAAGTAGGAGAAGGTATATGAACACACTAATTTAAGGCGCTGGAGCAGAACCGCGAGATAGGGGCCTTAAGCAACAGCAGGTAATGGAGCATGCTAATTAATTTATACCGAACCCGCCGGAGTATTCCGGCGGGAAGATAAATCAGAGCAAAACATGACACACACTAAATTAAGGAGTGCCGGAGGTAGTTCGACGGAGCAGGCCTCAACCTAGGATCATGCAACTCTTAAATATAAAATCAACTTAAAGTATAATTATTGCCGGAGTCCGGCAGCAAGCATTAATTTATACCGGACCCGCCGGAATGCTCCGGCAGGACAATAAACCAGAGCAAAACATGACACACATTAAATCAAGAAACTCCGGAGATAGTTCGACGGAGTAGGACCTTAACTTAGGATCATGCAACTCATAATTGTAGAATCAACTTAAGGTATAATTACTGCCGGAGGCCGGTAGTAAGTAAATGGTTAACAACATAGGATAGCAATACACTGCTGGTCAAAGTGCTCCGGCGCAGACCCCTCCAAGATCCCGTGCCTCCGCCACTTGGTTACAGCGGGGAGGGCGGGGTAAATCATTACCTCTGGTTAGTATACAGCTAGAGAACTAGGTGTGACTAAGGCCAACCTACTGAAAACCAGAACCACCGGAGTGGTAACAGGTAAGAAGGCAACGGGAGGGCCAGTGACGGCGGAGCGGAACCAGTTGGGAAATGTATAAACCCTGAGGGGTGATCGAAGTTCAGCCCGACCCGGAGGAGAGCGAACCAACGAAACACTAGCCGAGCGGTTGACACTAGAACGGAGGCCAGGAGAGTGGGTAACTCTCAACTGGGAACCGGACTAGTCCCCCACGGGGTGACGATCGAAGAGACCGACATCCCACACGCGGGGAGATGACACACCACTGGCAAAGTCGGGGAGGCAGTACTTAGAATGGTGGAATCGAGAGTTATGTTCAAGTGGACGGGGGACCCCCTATACACTGACTAAAACTCCCCACGGGGTATCGACACAGACGTATCAACTTCCTGCTCACAGGGAGACAGACTCATGACACTCACCAAAAGTACTAGGGGAGGATAGGACAACGGCATTAGTCTATAGCAACGCCAAACTCTCACCCTCCTCTGAAGGCACAGCCCAGACAGTAAAAGGGAGGCGAGAGAGGAGAGGAAGAGGGGGGTGGAAGGGAGAGAAATTCCCGTAACGTAGTCCAACCAACAACCGACCCATAGGGTAGAAGGGCAATGCATAAAGAAGATCCCCGTTTTATTTTTTCCTTCTCTCCCTCATTAGAGGGAGGAGGATGGGGGCTTCAGATGCCCTAGCGAACCAGAAAATGGGCGGTAAGGCGGATGGAACAACAAACGGGAACTCCCTCGACCAGCCTACCCCTCCCTCCCCCGCTGAAGCGACACAGTCGGGAGAGATGGGAGCTAAGACAATGCCAAAGCCTAACCTGAATAGCCTGACCCACCGATTGAAGCGAGAGGGCTAGGCTAGGATCAATTTCTGATAAGTACCGCTAAAGTTAACCAAAAACTACATAAGTACACGTAATATGATTGAATATACAAAATTATAAGAACTTGTGCTAAGCGTATAGCCTAACCGAGCGAGGCGAGCAGGAGGTAGGCAGCCAACTGGCTGCACCTGACGCTGAGCCCGGACCACAATAAATCCGAATTATCCATGTCATCCATTACACTACAAATCAGAGAAACTGACAAAAGAAAGCACCACCTTGGAGAGGGAATCTATCCGCACGAGAGCCTGGTAACAGCCATGAATTAACTGTAAGAACCAAGATAAGGGGAGGAAGCCTCCGTGAGGAATGACACTAATCAAGGTACCAGGAACCACCCGACATAGATAAACACCTCCAAAAGGAACTTCTTGAAGGGGAATTACGAAACATGAGTAAAATTGTAACGACCAAGAGAAACCCCTGCAGAAACAAGCTGTAAGGGTGTGCCTCAAGGTCATCATGGTGGAGGCGGCGAACGCCGGGGAGCGTCCAATATATGACCCTGTAAATATTAACTTACGGGCCAATAAAAGCCTCACTGATAATAAAAACCCCACAAGAAGATGGTACTTAACTTCACAACGGTGAAATTGCTTGAAGACATGATGAAACTCAAGGAAAATTGGGGCAAAAGCCAGCACAAGAAAAATATCTTCCGAAAGGAAAAACGTGCTAGTATGGAATGAGTACAGATGGCGCTGGGGTCGTCGGTTGGCGGGCAGGTGAGTGCGGGCATTAGATCGGCTCCTCACGTTCCGGGGGTTTTGTCATTGGGATATCTACAGAGTGCAGTCCTGTGGCAGTGACAACAATCACTCACCCTTACCTATACCGACGTCTATTCCATAATAGATGTTCAATCTGGGGGTAGTAACCCCAGCATTTCCTGATAGCTTTTTTCTCTGGTATATTTAGTAATATCTATACCTAGAAATTCGTGCTTGATAGGAATTTCACCAGCTGACACAGGGACGAGCTCAGAAATATGATAAACAAAAAAGATACAGATGTGGTTTACTTAGACATTGCAAAAGCTTTTGACAAGGTAGACCATAATATATTAGCGAAAAAAATAAAAAAAACATAACATTGTGGACAAAGTAGGAAGATGGGTAAAAGAATTTTTGCAAAACAGAAAACAGATAGTGATTGCAAACGATGAGAAATCAGATGAAGCTACAGTAATGTCCAGTGTGCCACAAGGTCGGTGTTAGCTGCATTGCTGGTTGTGATTATGATTGCAGACATAGACAGTAATGTTAAAGACTCGGTAGTGAGAAGTTTCGCCGATGACACAAGAATAAATAGGGAAATTACTTGCGATGAAGACAGGAACTCGCTACAAAGAGACCTAAACAAAATATATAAATGGGCAGAGGAAAATAGGATGGTATTTAACTCTGATAAATTTGAATCAATAAACTATGGTGATAAAGAAGGATTGCTATATGCATATAAAGGACCTAGTAACGAGACAATCACAAATAAGGAAGCAGTAAAAGACCTTGGTGTGATGCTGAATAGGAATATGTTATGCAATGATCAAATAGCAATACTATTGGCAAAATGCAAAGCAAAAATGGGAATGTTGTTCCGGCACTTTAAAACAAGAAAAGCTGAACACATGATTATGCTTTATAAAACGTATGTATGTAGTCCACTTGAATATTGCAATATAATATGGTACCCACACTACCAAAAGGATATTGCACAAATAGAGAGTGTACAAAGGTCCTTTACAGCTAGAATAGAAGAAGTTAAGGACCTTGACTACTGGGAAAGACTACAATTCTTAATTTTATATAGTCTTGAAAGGAGAAGAGAACGCTACATGATCATCCAGGCATGGAAACAGACAGAAGGAATTACTGAAAACATCATGGAGCTAAAAATATCAGAAAGAGCAACAGAGGTAGATTAATAGTGCCCAAAACTATACCAGAAAAACTAAGGAAAGCACACAGGACATTAATCCACCACGCACCAGCATCGATAATGCAGCGTCTATTCAGTGCGCTACCAGCTCATCTGAGGAACATATCAGGAGTGAGCGTAGATGTGTTTAAGAATAAGCTCAACAAATATATAAGATGCATCCCAGACCATCCAGGATTTGGAAGATGCATTAACAATTCTCTGGTAGACATCAGAGGTGCCTCACACTGAGGGACCTAGGGCAACCCGAACGAACTGTAAGGTCTGTAAGGTAAGGTATGTACCAGTAGGAGCCAGACTCCTGGGATTTTGGGAGAAGTGGCTAATAAGAGGTGTGGAACCCTAGATTGTCAAGGTTCTGAAGGAAGGCCACATCATTCCTTTTCTGGAGAACCCACCTTTGGTCACCTCTCCCATCGAATTGTCAGCCTACTCAGCCAGCTCCGAGAAACATGCGGCCCTACTAGAAGAAGTCTCCCCCCTCATTCAGAAAAGAGCCATAGAGGAGGTTCGAGACACCAACATGAGGGATTTTAAAATTACCTCTTCGTGGTTCCCAAAACATCGGGGGGTTTGAGACCAGCCCTCGATGTGAGCGCCCTCAATCTTTTCGTCTTGAAGACAAAATTAAATGGAGACAAGTCAGTCAGTCCTTGCTTCCATTCAACATGGCAACTGGATGATAAGACTAGATATGGAGGATGCGTATTTTCATATCCCGAGTCATCCAGTGTCTATAAAATACCTGAGGTTTGTCTTTCAAGGAAAAATATACCAGTTTCAGCCCCCTGTTGCAGCCTTTTGACAGCCCCTCAGGTGTTCTCTTGAGTTCTTGCTCCTCTTTCGAAATGGCTCCATTTAGTAGGGATCGATGTGAGTCTACCTAGACAACTGGCTTCTTCGATCCCCATCGAAGACAAGTGCATGGAGGACATGCACAAGACTATTCTTCTGGCCCAAGAGCTGGGCCTTCTTTTAAACCTTCAGAAGTCCCAGTTGACCCCTTCACAAGAAATCCTCTATATGGGGATGTTACTGAACTCTCCAGCTTTTCAGGATTTTCCGTCACACGAGGATTTCCAACTGCCTTCAAACAGCCAAAAAATTCTTAGCTCTTTCGTCTAGTAAGACTCAGCAATGGATGACCCTATTGGGGACCCTGGCCTCCATAGAAACCTTTGTCAAACAGCCAAAAAATTCTTAGCTCTTTCGTCTAGTAAGACTCAGCAATGGATGACCCTATTGGGGACCCTGGCCTCCATAGAAACCTTTGTCAAATTAGGCAGGTTACATATGAGGGTTCTCTAATTTTATCTGAAGGCCAACTGGAGCAGAAAAACGCAGCAAACAGTCACATCTTCCCGATCACCCTGGAAATAAAATCAGACCTACAGTGGTGGCTGTCAGAAAGAAGGTTGTTAGAGGGGAAGTCCTTTCATCTGCTGAACCCAGACCTGAACTGTTATTCTGATGTGTCGGACATAGGCTGGGAAGCCTTGTTAGAGAATCAACAAGTCTACGGGGTGTGGACTCCAGATCAACAGGATTTACGCATCAACGTAAGAGAACTGAAGGCAGTGCATCTAGGCCTTCGGAGTTTTGCCTCCCTAGTCCGCAACAAGACTGCAGTGGTTCATGCAAACAACACCACGGCCTTAGCCTACATTCGGTAGCAAGGCGGGACCCACTCCTTCTCTCAATGTCAAGCAGTGAGAGACTTACTTCTGTGGGCAGACCGAAATCAAGTGACTGGTCATTTGGTTCATCCAAGGAAGACTAAATGTGATGGTGGACAAGCTGGGCCATCAAAAGCAAGTCCTTCCCACAGAATGGACCCTAGACCCCTAGTTGCCTAGACTTGTGGAAGTTATGGGGCAAACCAATGATAGACTTGTTCACCACCTCCAGGAACCATCGTCTTCCTCTGTATTGCTCGCCAGCCCCAAACCCCCTTGCAGTGGCCAGAGATGCCATGCTGCAAGTTGGGTCGAACCTAGACTTGTACGCCTTTCCTCCCTTCTGCATGATGAGGGAGGTCTTGAACAAGTTCCAGGGACACAGCAATATCACCATGACCCTCATAGCTCCATTTTGGCCTCTGAGAGAGTGGTTTCTGGATGTTCTTTGTCTGCTGGTAGGCTTCCCAAGAATGCTTCCTCAAAAACCATCTCTTCCCAGGCAACCCCACTTCGGAAAACACCACCTACGGTTTTCCACTCTTGCTCTGACAGGATTCAAACTGTTCATAAGCTGGTCAGAGCAAAGGGTTTTTCAAGAGGAACTGCAGAAGCGATTGCTTAGTGCAGAAGATCATCTAGCCTTGTCTATCAGGTGCAGTATCTCATCTACGGCCGCTGTAACTCAGATTGCAGACTTTCTCCTCTTCCTAATGAATAGAAGGAACTTGTCTTCTTCGAGCATTAAAGGCTATGTTTAGCTATGCTTAGCTCAGGTTTTAAGCATAGAGGGTTGGAATGCTCTTCAGACCCTGTTGAAGTCTTTCGAGACGACAAAATCCAAAAAAGACAATTCTTCAGTTTCCAGGAATCTGTATGTGGTCCTGAAATGGCTGTCGGGTCCATCATTTGAACCCCTCAGGACTTTTTCCCTTAGGAATTTGACTAGCTAGACTCTCTTCCTCTTTGCGTTAGCCACAGCTAAAGGCATCAGCGAACTTCAAGCCATTGTGAAGAAAGTGGGCCTCTCTCAAGGGGATGCAGTTTGTTCTTTCACCCTAGGTTTTTTAGCGAAGAATGAGGTCCCATCCAAGCCTTGGCCTCCTCCTTTCACTGTTAAGAACTTATCAGATATCCTAGGACAAGAGGAAGAAGAGAGGGTTCTATATCCAGTCAGGGCACTAAAACACTACCTATATAGGACAGAAAAGATTAGGGGTACTTCTAATAACCTCTGGTGTTCGGTTAAGAACCCATCTCGCCCTCTGTCAAAGAACACCTTGTCATTCTTTCTGAGAGATTTAATTAAAGAAGCACACTCCCAGATCCAGGAGGAATTTTTACTGAACTTTAAGGTAAGAGCACATGACATTAGAGTGGTGTCCACTTCATTGACGTTCAAACATGACATGTCCCTGTCTGCTGTTATCCAGTCCACTTACTGGAAGTGCAAGTCAGTTTTTGCTTTTCACTATTTGAAAGACATAGAAACCATGTTTAAATATTGCAGTACCCTGGGGCCTATATCGGTGACTGGCATGGAATTAGATGAAGAATCATAGGAAGCACACTCTCCTACTATCTTTCCGCCTTGAAGTAGGGTTTTCGAGTTTTCGGGAAGCCTGGGAGTACAAAGTACCTGGAGTATCCACCAGTCTTAGTAGATAGGGTATGGTTTTTATCGAGTGTTTTTAGATTAGGTGACAGCATTGTCTGGTTTTATCATCTTGGTACTGCCCCCAGGGCAAGAGCACCTCTGTAAACTTTGCTAGCCATCGGACATATCCCTCGCTGCAAAGTTCCCTCCTAAGTAGAGGTGACACAGGGGTGTATCACCATGCCACTACAGGTCAAGATGAGTACCAACCAGAGGTAGTACTCCCCTGCAGTAGCTCTTACCAGGTAAGGAAACAAGTATTGCATTCAGTGCTGGCAGATTTTTCTATTTCAAAGTCATTATCATGCTTTAATGTTTTGGAGTAGATTATGTCCATATGTCCCACCTCCATTCAATGTGGGATTCAGCTATGTAATTACTTGTTAAGTTACTTATATAAAAATGACATTATGATAAAATAGTTTTATATATACTTACCAAGTAATTACTATATTAGTGGAGTGGGTAACTACAAAAAAATAGGGGAAAAGTGCAAATGGTGATACAAGCATGAAACTTGGCTCAACTATTCTTCTTGTCCCTTGGTCTCATCATCAACCTCCGGCCACACAAAATTTTGCCATTTTCCAAGATGGCCGACAAGTTTTCAAAATGGCGTCATGTAGATATTTGAATATTGGTATTTAATTGATTAATCACATTCAAATCCCTAAGTCACTCCCAGTTTATATTAAAATATTAAAAACAAGCCTTTATATATGTAGATACATCATTTCTCTGCATAGAAATATCCAAGATGGCTGTCACTATATCAAAAATGTCCGCCAAAATGCCAAAAATTGGTACTTAACCCTTAAATGCCTACTGGACGTATCATATGTCGACTAAAATTGTCTGTTGGGTGCCAGTGGACGTACCGTATGTCGACTACAAAAAATTTCAACCTTCGGTCAACTTTGACTCGACCGAAATGGTCGAAAAACGCAATTGTAAGCTAAAACTCTTACTTTCTAGTAATATTCAATCATGTACCTTCATTTTGCAACAAATTGGAAGTCTCTAGCACAATATTTCGATTTATGGTGAATTTTTGAAAAAACTTTTTTCTTACGCCAGCGCGGTAACTCTGCCGAAAATTTCAGAAATTCTTTCGTCATTTTGTCGTAATTTTTGCACTGTTCTATATTAGCCATTACATAAAGTTTTATGTATGAAAATGTGCGCAATTTCATGTACAATACAACAGAAAATAACTCATGGTTGTAGCTTTTATCAGTTTTGAAATATTTTCATATAAATCACGATAACTGCCAAAATTTCAACCTTTGGTCAACTTTGACTCGACCGAAATGGTCAAAAAATGCAATTGTAAGCTAAAACTCTTACATTCTAGTAATATTCAATAATTTACCTTCATTTTGCAACCAATTGGAAGTCTCTAGCACAATATTTCGATTTATGGTGAATTTTTGAAAAAAACTTTTTCCTTACGTCTGCGCCAGAAATTCTTTCGTCACGTTGACGTAATGTTTGCACTGTTTTATATTAGTCTTTACATAAAGTTTTATATATGGAAATGTGCGCAATTTCATGTAGAATACAACAGAAAATAACTCATGGTTGTAGCTTTTATCAGTTTTGAAATATTTTCATATAAATCACGATAACTGCCAAAATTTCAACCTTCGGTCAACTTTAACTCAACCGAAATGGTCAAAAAATGCAATTATAAGCTAAAACTTTTACATTCTAGTAATATTCAATCATGTACCTTCATTTTGCAACAAACTGGAAGTCTGTAGCACAATATTTCGATTTATGGTGAATTTCTGAAAAAAAAAAAAACTTTTTCCTTACGTCTGTGCGCGGTAACTCGTCCGAACATCTCAGAAATTCTTTCGTCATGTTGTCGTAATGTTTGCATCGTTTTACATTAGTCGTTACATAAACTTTTATATATGAAAATGTGCGTAATTTCATGTAGAATACAACAGAAGATAGCTCATGGTTGTAGCTTTTATCAGTTTTGAAATATTTTCACATAAATCACGATAACTGCCAAAATTTCAACCTTCGGTCAACTTTAACTCGACCGAAATGGTAAAAAAAACGCAATTGTAAGCTAAAACTCTTACATTCTAGTAATATTCAATCGTTTACCTTCATTTTGCAATAAATTGGAAGTCTCTAGCACAATATTTCGATTTATGGTGAATTTTTGAGAAAATTTTCCTTACGTCTTCGTGGTAACTCGGTCGAACATCTCAGAAATTCTTTTGTCTCGTTGTCGTAATATTTGCACCGTTTTATATTAGTCGTTACATAAAGTTTTATATATGAAAATGTGCGCAATTTCATGTACAATACAACAGAAAATAACTCATGGTTGTAGCTATTATCAGTTTTGAAATATTTTCATATAAATCATGATAAATGGAAAAAATTTGACTTTCGGTCAACTTTAACTCGACCGAAATGGTTGAAAACTGCAATTGTAAGCTAAAACACTTACAGTCTAGTAATATTCAATCAATTAGCTTCATTTTTCAACAAACAGGAAGTCTCTAGCAAAATATTTCGATTTATGGTGAATTTTTGAAAAAAACATTTTTTTACGTCCGCGCGTTACAAATACATGCATCATTTTGTGATAATATTTTCTCTGTGTTGCTTTGATCGTTTTACAATTTGTTATATACCAAAATCATCGCAATTTAGTGTACAATACAACTAAAAAAATTAACTCATTAGCTTTAACCGTTGTGCTTACAGCGATTTGTATACAATTATATAAGAGTTTTTTTTTCGCTGTCATATATTCCAATATTTATATATGATAATGATTTTTTCATTTCTGATGGTTGCATACTAAACTTCAGGCAATGACAAAAAAGGAGCCAAAAATGAACTCTTAATCTTAAAAACTAAGCATGCTGTGATTTTTGAAAAAACTTTTTTCAGCTTCAGTAGCTAACTCACCGAACGCCGCGGCATACGTGAGACGTTTTTGTAAATAGAGGCTCGGCGTTTAAGGGTTAAGCTCATATATAAGGCTAAAGGTCGGGTAATACATGGATTTGGGGTAACTTCAGCCTGATCAGTTAATTTTTTGTAGATTAGAAATCAGTTAATCCCCAGTTAATTAATTTTCATCCTCATTTAGAAAAAAAAATGGGTAATAAGCTTAATGTAAAAGTGTAATACTGTACATTAGTGTAGTTTCAGTGTACTACCAGTTGACACTATAGCTGTGAAACTTAGCATGGGGTTCAGTGCTAGCTAATGGCTGAGATTTGTTATTAGTTTCCCAAATGCTGTTTCGGTAGCTCCACTTCAAAGTTAAACAGCTGTACCTGCATTGACAGGATGTGCCAGCGTGGGAGAGCCGAGCCAAGGAAGATGGGGCTTTAGTCTTCTAGATGGTGTGCAGATCACATGGGAATTAAATAGCATTGGATGAATGATCGGGCTAGGGGTAGGATTATGACATATCTGAGCCTAGTTGTATCCCATATCTGAAAGTGCATATATGTTATATAGGTGGTAAAAGGATAAACCCTTGGCCTATAGAACAAAAGCAATGGCAGGACAATCTTGGAAGTCAGCGTCTTTCCTGAAGGGAGATAGTACGACTAACTGGAAGCTTTGTTGCTTGTGCCAAGAGGACACATGTGAAAGACTAGTTGATGCATCTGGTGCTGGCTATGTTACCCTTGCTACAAACATTCCTGAATTCTAAAGTTAAATGCAATGCCTATACCTTTTCATCCCAAAAGCCTTGATGAAGGGGATGGAATTTTGCAGAGCTTTGAAAATAACAAAGCAACATATCATTAATCATGTATGCTGAAGTTCAAAACAACAAAACTAGAAAAGAAAAGGAAGTCATTGTGTAAAACAAAAGATGATGATGATGCCCCATCAGTAAAATTCACACATAGTAGCCAGAAGGCAGATGAAGAAGATGCACAAGAATCTAAGACTGAGAAAGAAGGAATATGCTTTATTTGTGACCAACCAGCACCAGTCAAAGATTTACGATTGGCCATGACATTGCCTTTACATGAAAAGCTGCAACGATGTGCCACCAACCTACTAGATGAGAAACTTCTGGCCAAGCTTAGTGCTGGAGATATTGTTTCTCAGGACCATATGTATCACCCATCTTGTCTGATAGGTGTGTACAACAGGGAAAGGGCCTGCTAAATTCCCAGAAAATTATGTGCAGTACAGACAAGAGGCATGTGCCCATGCTTTTGCTGAGCTTGAGATGTACATAAGAGACAAGCAGTTGACTACAGATGGGTGCTGCTATTTTACAATGGTAGAACTTTATGATTTGTACAAACAAAGACTGGAACAGCTAAATGCTGATGCTTCCTTTGAGTACCGAACACGGTTGAAAGAACAGATACTTGCCTGCATCCCAGAACTGGAGGACTTTAAAAAGGGAAGAGAAATTTGGTTTGCCTACAAAAGGAAAATGGGAGAAGCCCTAGCCACGGCATGTGACTACAGTGATACACTAACCATGGCCAAAGCAGCTAAGATATTGAGGAAACAGATGCTTGAACATGAGATAGAATTTGATCGAACCTTAGCAGCAGATGCTAGAAGAGAATCTGTGCCACCAAGTTGTTGGAATTTGTAGGTGTGCTACAAAAAGGTAGCGATATAAAATGCCAACTTAAATATGGAGCATCATCTACTTATCTAGCCTTAGCACAACTTTTGCACTTCAACTGTCGAAAGAATCCAGCATCTTCAACATTCTCCAGACATTCCAAGTAAAGAGAACCTCCGTTTCCAATATATATTGGTCTCCTGATCTTTGCAAAAACCAGGAAGCGTCAGTTAATTGATACATTCCATTACAATGGAATCAGCATCAGCTATGATAGGGTTCTGGAATTGACTAAAGGGTTAGGAGAAGCAGTTGTAATAAGGCCTGTGGAGCAAGTAGTAGTTTGTCCCACTACACTAAGGAAAGGGCTCTTTACAACTTGTGCTGTTGACAATCTGGACCATAATCCAAGTGCCACAACTGCACAAACATCCTTCCATGGGACAGGCATCTCTTTGTTTCAGCATCTGAGCACTGATGAAAAGGGTGAGGATAGAAAGTTGGCCCAAATCATCCAAAGTGGAACAAAGTAAAAAAAAAAAAGTACCTTCTCTTCCTGAATATTACACAAATGTACCTCCTGGTCACTTTAAACATGAGAATCCCCTCCCTTCATCCAGTGGAAGTGCAGGACACCAACAGGTTGTGCTTTCAAAGCATCTTTCTCTTGAGTATGAATGAGAAAGTCAGTCTATCGGACAGGAATGAAATTGCTGTGTCCATGTCTTGGGCAGCACATCACACTTCTCAGAACGACAGGCCCCAGTTGAAATAAGCTTGTCATCAATGTTGCCTCTTTTTCAAGAGGCAGCTCATTCAGTTGCAATGATAAAACATGCCATGGATATGGCAAGAGCAACGACAGTTTCTCCATCCTGGCCAAACCCCAGTTCTAGCAGTTGATCAGCCACTATCTGCAGTTGCTAAGCAAATCCAATGGGATTGGCCAGTGCAGTATGGTGATATGGTTACTATGTTTGGAGGGCTGCGTATAGAAATGGCAGCATTCAAAATTCTGGGTGATCTCTTGAAAGACAGTGCAGAAGGAGAAATAGCTACTCCTGGAACAGCAGATTCGTTTATTTCTGCTTCACATTTGAAGAAGACATGTCTAGCCCACCAGGTGACAGTTTGCAGTTTATATCAGCTGCGCAAAGCTTCTTATATGGCAAATATCCAGGAAGCAGAAGAAGAAATTGAGCTAAGCTGTGAAAGCTGGATCAGAAAACGAGAATCAGTGTGTCCCCAATTCTACTTTTGGAATCTTGTGCTTCAGCTAGAACTTCTAGTGTTTGTTTTCATCAGGTCATACCAAGAGTCTAATTTCCAATTGTACAAAGATGTGCTGCAGAAACTCATTCCTTTCTTCTTTGCCCTGGACCATGTACATTATGCCAGGTGGCTTTCAATTCATTTGAGGGACATGGAGGCTCTCCAAAATGACACATTTGATGAATTCACAAAGGGAAATTTCATTGTCCACAAAACCACATGGCCTTTTTCCTCAATGGCTATAGACCAAGCACGAGCAGAATAATGCTCATGTGAAAGGAGATGGAGGAGCTGTTGGCCTATTTGAAGATGAAGATGCTCTTAGAAGGTGGACAGTGACTAGTCCTGAAGTAAGCCGCCTGGTCGTTGAGTTTGGGACTAGAAGTGATGCTGATCCAAAATCTAAGGGTAAGTATCATGATGAAACTGAAACTGTGCAGAAAAGGTTTCTTGAAATGGTTGAAAATCTGGCAAAAGTAATCAAAGAAATGGGCAACCCTTTTGAGGAAGATTCAGTGGATCTGATTGTGCTAGACAGTCATGAAATTATGAGCAGCAAAGTTAGTGAATCCTTGAGATCTATGAAGGGCCTTGAACAGACACAATTCACAGGCTTTATTGAGAGGCTCAAGACACCCAGCAAATTCTGTGAACCAGTTCACAAGAACAAAATTCCATTGTTCAGTCGCAAGGTGTCTACTATAGAATCCAAGGGCAAACAGTCACTGCAAACCATAAAGGATGATTGTAATCTATTCTCACGCCTCTTCATATCATGCCAGAACAGACAGTGTGTTTTAAATGAATTCTTTCAACATGAAAATCAAAATTGCCCACCATCACTGGCACAGAATGGACAGATGCATTAAGGCACCAAGACACAGCTGCTGCCTCTACTAGAACAGCATACATCAGACATCCCTGATAAAGAGCCTACCCCTGATGTTATCATAATGGATGGTGCAGCTCTTATAAATGCCCTAAGACCAACCAAGGGGTCTACTTTTGAGTCTTATGCTAAAGAAGAAGTCCTATCCAAAATTAAGAAGCACATACAGAAGTACAAGCAAACACATTGTATTTGATGTGTATAGGACAGACAGTATGAAAGCACAAACAAGACAAAAAAGAGGCTATTTGATGTGTATAGGACAGACAGTATGAAAGCACAAACAAGACAAAAAAGAGACAAAGGAGTTCGCCGGAGAGTAATTAGCACAGCGAAAACTACTGGCAATTGGGCCAGCTTCCTCAGGAATGACCACAACAAAACGAACTATTTGCATATTTGGCGGACACAATCATTTCATCTCAAGCAGATGATACATCATGCATAATTGTCACTAAAGGGGATGCTGCATTTTGTAGCAAAGCTGAACAAGACACTGCTGACCTACAAGGCTGCACTCACAAAGAGGCAGATACTAGAGTCCTTTTACATGCTGCATATGCTGCAAAGCATGAAGATATCTCAAGTGCAATCATATGTAGTACAGACATTGGCGTTGTCATCATAGCATTATCTAGTATAGAAAAAAACTGGTTTGGACAAATTATGGATTAAATTTGGTAGAGAAAAAGACATTAGGTGGATACCTATCCATGAAATTGCAGCAGCCATGGGACCAAAAGCCTCAGCCCTTCCCTTTTTCCATGCATTTAGCGGATGTGACACGGTGTCTGCCTTTCATGGAAAGGGGAAGAAGTCTGCATGGCAAACATGGACTGTGTTTCAGCGTGCCACACCCACCTTCACCAAACTTAAGTTCAACACCAGCAGGTGTAGAAGATGAAGACCTGCAAATTTTTTAAGAGTTGGTGGTGCTAATGTACGACAGAAGCAGTTCGCATAAAAATGTAAATGAGGCTAGACTTGATCTCTTTGCAAGAAAGCAAAGAACTTATGATTGCATTCCCCTTACAAGGGTTGCTCTTAGAGAGCATTGCAAGAGAGCTGCCTTTCAAGAAGGTCACATTTGGTGCCAGTCTTTATTATGTCATCCAGTTTTGCCCAGTCCAAGATACTGGGGATGGCAACAGATTGATAGCACCTGGTTTCTGTATTGGACAGATTTGCCAATAGTAGCAAAATCTTGCCAAGAACTAAGTGTGGCTGCAAAAAGGAATACCATGGCAGGTGCAAGTGCTACAAGTCTGGACTTAGCTGCACAGCTCTCTGCAGCTGCACTTGCTAAAACTAATTGATACACAAAACATATTGGTTTCTCTCGGGAGATACATACTTTTTTATTTTTGGCGGCCATTTTGGAAATATGGTGTTCATATGGTGGTCATATTGGAAAGATGGGTTCACTTTATCTCTTCATGACAATAAGAATGCCAAAATACAAATTCTCAATCATTGTATGGACAGTATGCAACTTTTATAGGCTTATGAAATGAAAATATTTGAAATATACAGCAAATTTGCCACCATTTTGGAAAAGTGTCAGCCATCTTGGAAATAGCCAAATATTGAGGTGGCCGGAGTTGATTTTGATTTATGGGGATAATAAGAGTTCTCATAAGCAAATCTGTTGCTTGTATCACCACTTGCACTTTTTTCCCATTATCCCGCTCCACTATATTAGAGGCCTCTCTCCTCCCCTCTCATGGATATGAGGGCATAAATGAATTGTTCCCAGTAGAGGGCTGGGCTGTCACCTAGGTAAAACAGTTAAAAGATGCTACCACAAAATTAAAAAAAAAAGTTGCAGTGTGAGGTAGAATAATTAGCTATGTAATTACCTGGTAAGTATATGTAAAACTATTTTATCATAAAAATTTCATTTTTATCATAAAAATCTGTATTTAGTCATGAACAAAATTTGAAAAAATACAGTAATTAGTGAATAGATAGTGTTGCTCTTTGAAAAAAGCAAATTAGTGATATTTTCAGATATGGTCTATAGAAAAAATTTGCGAATTGGTGAAAGTTCCCGCTGGAAGGTGAAAGATATGTTCCACAAAAATCTGCAACAAAATGAAGCTTGAAAAAATGGGGTAGCACTGTACTTCTCTTGGGAATACAGATTGTTACCTATTTTATAATTACTAATATTTCCATTATTCTGTAGTTGAAGTATGGCAGGGTTTGTAAAATAATAAACAAGATAAAGAAGATTAAACTTAAGAGTAGGATTATGGCTATCTGTAATTCAAAAATAATAAAATGAAGTATTAAGGAATGGTTGCCAGAATCTTTGTTTTCAGCGGTAATTTAGTAGATGAATTCTGATTGCATAATCTTACGCCTTTTATTTTTGCAGCAAAATTTGAGGAGAGGGACACCAATGTACCAAGGATTCCAGAGCTTAATGCTTTTGTGAAAAGTAAATACACTGTGACAATATTCAATTCAATGGAAGCATTTATGTTAAATTTTTACAACTGGAATGTAGGTATGTGTATATATAAAATTACATCGCCTTACTAGGTATAGATGTCTGTTAATTCATAAACCTATTGTGTTACTTTCCTAACATGTCTGGAAGTGGCTTTAACTATTTGGGGAATCCATTACCAGGGTGTACCTTATTACAGATTTAAAGGCTTTTTGGAGAAACCTTATAGACATTACAGGTTTTTTCATTTACATCACAGTAGTTGGGATTTGCAGTGTGCCCTTTGTAAGATTAGACTTGTGGAAGGTGGTAGGTACAGGAGGTTGTACTATTACCCAAATACAAATGAGTAGAAATTAACAAAAATACTGCTCTAGATTTCCTACAAAAAGGAAAAATTGAGAATGTGTGAATACAGAATATTCCAAGATGATAGAAAGTACAGTAATGCTTAGTGGGCAAAACTTATAACATTTGGACAAAGAAGAGAATGTGGACATTGTGTGCCTAAACCACTAGAGTACCAAAATTTGTCAAAGTACAGTAAATACATGTAATAACTTTGCAGTCTACAATGTACAGAATTTTAATCCAGTAAGAAAACCAGGATGAGTAAACCAAAAAGTTATTAAAACCAAAGGAGTGTGTAATATATTGGAGAACAAAATGATAAACACAAAATGAAAGTGAGAAAGTTCCAATTCAAAATAAATATGTAACACATGATGCAATACAACTAAACATGTACTGTAACTACATCATCATCGTTATGAATGGTATTATTATTTGGACTTTTCACTTGTATAATTAAATGTGAAGTGAAGTCTCTCCACTCTCTTCTCTGTTGGGCATTTCCTGCCTGAATTCCTGTCTTGTAAAAGTGTTCACCTATGCCATTTTTCTTGGGCTTTCCTACTAATATTTTGACCAACTGTTCTTCATCCCTTGTCATCACATACCCAAGCCATCTTGGCCCATATTCCTGTCACTAACACTATTTTGATACTTGTCTAGTAGATCAAAACTTTCAAAATATTTTAAAAGCTATTTGTTCATACAGGGATAGCAATCATTGCTTTCATAAATGGAGTATTCAAGCTCATCAAAGGAGGGAGAAGAAGGACGACTCAAGGATAGCCCCTTTTGACGAAGCATTTCGCTTCTGTTTCCTTCAGCATTTTTTTGTAGAAGCTCCACTGAGGGTCAGCCAACCTCCACAATTTGCACAGGTAGAACCTCATGAGCATTCTTTTCCTCGGCAGGGAATGCACACTGAATATGGATCTACTGTCACTGGACACATAAAGTTGTTTCAAGCCTTCTCTTTTCCCGAACAACCCCAGAAATTCAGGCTTCATTTCCACAGTAGCTGTCTCAACAACTAAGGGGGAAAACATATGGTACACACACATGCACACAGTGAACAAAGAACACAGAACACATATACAAAGCCCCACAAAAAACTCTCAGGAACTATGTGCAAGGCTACTCATGGCATCACCACCAACAGAAAAGGCTTCACAAAAACACAGAATTCAGGTAAATACATAAGGTGAAAATACTCAAAGAAAGTTAGCACAATGCATTTCATCACACTCAAAAACAACCTGTTGCAAGTATGGCTGGAAACAACGGCCGAGGTGGGCCTTTTTTTTTCTTTTTTCAGGACAGCCAAAGCACTAGATAAGCAGGAATACTCCATTTATGAAAGCTACAGTTCTTATACAAATTACTTGAAAATTTGGTACAGGTAGTGCTTGAGTTACGATAATTTGCCTTACTATAATTCAGTTTTACGGTGGGGTTAGCAATTAATACCGATACGACAATGTTTAGAAAATATTTTTAAATTTCACGCAGGTGCAGACAGCAGCGTACAATCAGGCAGCGAGAGAGACCAGTTTACAATAGACCAACTTCTTTCCTGTATATCTTTATCCCATCGTCTGGTTCAAAAAGTAAAAGAGAATGATAAAAGTATTGTTAGTAACATTATACCCTTGTGTAAATGTGTACAGCCATAAGCAACCAAAAGAAAAACTGCTGTTTGCTAATAACAACCGAATCAGATAACAACAGCTGTTTTGCTTGTATTTCAACCATCATACGGTAGTAAACAATTACTGTAGTCATGTTAAAAATGACGTTAAGTAGACTAGGAATGATATATTTTTACATTATACCCTTATTGGCTATGGAGAAATGATCGGCAAGGAAATATACTGCTAAATTTAAGTTGCAAGTTGTAGCTGAAGGTGAGAAAACAATGTTCAAGCTGCTAATGACTATAAATTATCGTGCATCGGCAACATGGATGAAACTTGATCATAGATAAAATTGGATTGAAAAGTATTTTAATCAAAACTACTGGGCATGAAAGGACACATATTACTGCTGTTTTCATGCTGATAAAAGGTAAATACGTAAAGCTTGTATCATGATGAAATCAAATGAAAATAACGAACGGAATCTTGATTTTTTTACACAAAACAAGCCTGCCCCCAACGGCCAACATCATCCACTAACAAAAAAAATAGCTAAACTAATTTCGCAAAGAGACGTATTTAAGTTATATTTCAACTCAAAAACACTCCGTATAAGGAAAGATAACCTTTCCCCATAGAAATAAAGTATCGAGACACTCATTTACGCTAACTAGAAGCAAGAAAAGTGCTCTGAACTGAGTTAAATATGGCAAAATAAACTTACCTTGTAATCAATTTCCAAACCAAAACACTGATCACTATGATCTCAATTTATAATACAAAAGCAATATGAGAATATAGACAAAATTATTAGATACAGTGAAGTAAAGCATAACTTTTGAAAAGATCCATGGAAAAGATGCATATTCGTTATGTTGATGTTTGTTTAATACAATATTAACATGTGAATATAGACTACAGTATACTGTAGGCTAGGTACCGTATATACAGTATATAGGATATACCACAGTGTAGGCTCAGCTAATATTTGTTTGTTATTTAATTTCTCTTTGCATGGAATTATCATAAGTCAATCTGCTTGAACCTCCTATGTATAGAGTATACTTTATAGCGTAGGCTAGGCTACCATCTATGCACAGATGGTACTGAATACCCTAGTGTAGGCTAGGCTATATTTGAGATACATTTTGTCCAACAAACGATAGTTCCTCGTTGGACGGGTGGGTACCGTTCTTTGCTAGCACTCTGCTGGCCCCGCGTTCGATTCTCCGACCGGCCAATGAAGAATTAGAGGAATTTATTTCTGGTGGTAGAAATTCATTTCTCGCTATAATGTGGTTCGGATTCCACAATAAGCTGTAGGTCCCATTGCTAGGTAAGCAATTGGTTCTTAGCCACGTAAAATAAGTCTAATCCTTCGGGCCAGCCCCTGGAGAGCTGTTAATCAGCTCAGTGGTCTGGTTAAACTAAGGTATACTTTTTCTCCAACAAACGATGGGGTTTTTGGAACCTAACCCCATTGTAAGTAGGATAATACGTGTATCTTTTATATTGACACAGTTATGATGGCAGGCACATGGAGATGCCAGACAATGTTCACAAGCTTTTATCATAAAGATGAGACCCATAGGTGGCTAAACTCATTTATTGAGTCCTATGGTAGCTGTGGGCCTTGTCCCTAAATTTGGGCGGAAGTTTCTAGTTATGTAGTTTCAATCTCATCGCCTTAATTTTTCATTTATCCATTGTGGCAGCCTGTAAGTCATAAACTTGCCTTGGTTATCTGCTGTCCCATTCTGTGATACTCAGTCCTGGGAGTGTTCCATAACAATATTAGGCTTGTAACCCTGCAACTTTCCATTGCTGATTTTACATGGTACAATCAAATGGGACAGACCTAGTTTTGAGGATGTTACATTAGGTATATTACATCTTCAGAACCAGTGCTGTCAGTTTTCAGGTGGCCATGCATGTCTCACATCGGTATCTATTCGGAAAATTACAGACTTGTTTGATGAAAAGAGTTGCAGTTTTACTGAGTTAGGCATACTAAAACACTGTACAGGTTGCTGCTATCTGATGTAATTGTGAGGGATAGAAAGAAGATTTTAAAAAGGCTGTCATAAGAATAAAGACATAGAGACTGGAAAATGAAGTTAGAAAGTGTTGGCAAATGTAGCATCAAAGAATAGTCAGTTTAAACCTCTGAAAGAAAACATACAAAAGGCCACAGAAATACTATGCTGGGTTACATGAGGGAAGGGTTACAGAGAAAGAGACATGGTGGTGGAATCAAGATGTAAAATAGTCTGTTGAATAGAAGGGAACGTTCGAGAAGATGAGTTGACAAGAGAATTTTAGGAAAAGGAGTCAGGTCTAGGCAGTTGCTCTCTGATCAAGAGGCCAAGAGTCTTGGTAGCCTTTTAATGGTAGGCTTTTATATATTTAACCTAACTTTTGAACGTATTTATGCATGTGATGAGTTTTTTATGAATTTTAGTTGTTTATAGCACCAATGGTAAACTGTTCATGAAATTTCATTGCAGGTACAGTAACTGCTGCTCATTTTGCTGAGTTTTATTTGATGCAGGGGATAACTACAGGAGATACTATGAATGGTGTTAACATCACTGTTCCATCACAAGCAATAAAAATCTTATGGAAAGCAACAATGGATTTCCTTGATATTACATTGCAAGGTAGAGTGTGTTGTACTGTTTGATTTTTTGCTTAACGTTCTTGTTAATATTAGGTATTAGGTATTCCAGTTGTTACTGGGCATTTAATTGAGCCAGTTTAATTCAGAGTGGTTATTGCTTGAATTTTTATAAATGTGCTGAAAAGTTAAAATTTTTTTTTTTTAATTAAAAGCACGCTTTTATTAAAATGCACTAAAAAATAAATAGTAAATTTCATATAAATAACTTGCCAAGTAATTACATAGCTAGCGTTTCTACTCACTCGACAGCCTTTTAAAAATTTATGGTAGTGCTTTGTAAGTAGGTGACAGGCCCCGCCCACTATTGGAGCACCAGGGAAAACAACCGGCAGGTAAGCTCAATTTTGTTTTTGCCGGCTCCTCATACACATCGGTGTCATTGCAGCAGCTTTTTCATGGTTTTCAGTTGTCTTTTGGTGAAATACAATTGCCTTGTTTTGGTAGCCAACAAATGTTTGTCAGCATATTAGCTGCTTTTGATTAGTTACCTAGTTTTTTAGCAGAATTATGTCTGAACCTAGTTTTTTGGCAGAATTATGTCTGATTCTAGCACTTCTAGTTTTCGCTATTGCAGCGAAGGGTGTAAAACTAGGTTAAAAATCTTGCTATGATCCTCAATCAGTATGCAGTAAATGTAAGGTGCAAGAATGTAATAAGGAGAAAACTTCCAATGAATGTTTTTCTTGGTATGAGAAACAGTGGAAAGTGCGTAAACCGTTGCTGGGTAAATTAGAGAGGGATAAGAAGAGGAAGGCGGCTTTTAGAGCCGAGAGCCGTCACTTAGCCTAGAAACTACTCCTAAACCTAGTTTAGTACCTAGTCCTGTCTTCTTTCTACTCCTATTCCTGCTTTTTCTACTAATACTAGCCCTCCTACTATTCATCCACCTACTCCCGTGTCTGGCTCCCTTGCTTCCAACCCTAATACCATTGCCAGTCTCAAATCTAGGTTCAATAAGAAGATATATCTTCTAGTTAGTACAGTGGCAGAATTGGGGACGTCACTGAAAGTGATTATGGGCAGAGTGTTCACCCAAAAAGAGATGAATGACAGTGTTGTGCAAGTGGAGGAGATGGCTACCCGTTTCGTCGGTTTTCCTAGACAAAGGTCCCTGTCATATTCCCCTGAACCTAGGAGAAGACATACCGGAAGTCCAAGGGAGGCTGATGGTGTTTGCCCACAGGTAGCCACCCCATCATTCAAGCCTGTTGCACAATCCCAGGTATCGAAAGATGGCTGTTGGAAAGGATCTCTTTGGAGGTGCATCAGTTGTCTTCCAGTTCCAACTATTACAGCACAGACAAGAGGCATTGGAAACAATACCTAGATTCTTCACCTCCGTTTAAGCGCTCTTCAGCTCGTGGGTCACTGTTCGGATTCACTTCCAGTTAGTTACGCAGTGGACACTTTTGTCCCTGCCCTGGTCCAGCAGTTTCTTTTGTCCGTATGGGACAGTCCAGAGGCCTTCGTGCTCACCAAAGTGCCCTCACCTGGCTCCCAAGTGCCCAGCATCCACTCATGGCTCCCAACATCAGTGACCAAACATCTGGCTCATCTTCCTGAGTGCACGACACCACTTGCTGAGTGCCCGGCGCCAACTCTTCAGTATCCGACACCCACCTCTGAGCGCCAAGCGCCCACTTTCAGACATGTTTCTTCTCTTCAATCTGCTCATAGACCATGGTCTCTGTTGCCTTTAGATCAAGATGAACCGTCGTTGGCTCCTATTAAGTGACAGTTAGTTGAAATCATGAGCTTGTTGAAGAAAGCTCCCTCCACTCCCAAGACTTCTCATGATGCTTTCCTGTCCCCAGTCTCCTCAGAAGAGGAAGAGGCCAATCAAGAACCTGCTCCTCTTCCTTTCTATGCAGCTCTTCTACAGTATCTGTTGGTGAATTTCCCTACTTTTTTTCGCCTCAGCTGCTCTGGGCTTGCCTGCCTCTACCTTTTTGATGAGGGGTCAACTGGATGACAGAACTAGACTCCCCAAGATGGTGTTTTCTTCATCCTCCAAGAAGTCTCTCAAGATGGGAGATTGGCTTATGGCTAAAAGGTAGCAAGGAAAAGCATCTTTAGCCTTTCCTCCCTTTCACTTTATTCGTAGAAGGTATTTATCGTACATCACTGGGGAAGCTCCTTTGGGAGTTGCTGCCTCCTTCCAAGGGGACTTCTCTGGCCTCATTGACTTTTCTCGGCATTCTGTGTTCTCGTCGGTGAAGATGATGTTTTATATAAGTAACTTACCAAGTAATTACATAGCTATAGTTTCCAACTAGTATGGTAGTGAAAATTTGAAAATTCGCAGTAGCTGTTCTTTTGTTTTGGTGTAGGTAGCTAGTCCTGCCCACTTTCGGGAAAGATAGGAACAACTTAGAAAAGAACCTCAATTTGTTTCTGCTGGCTAATGACGAAGAAATTTGGAATTCATTACTGATGTTGATTGGGATCAATTTGGTGAAGTATATTTACTTGGTAGCCTTTTGGCAGTTATTTAGTGATAGGTTTTTTCTTAAAAAGACCTTGGATTTTCAAGATCAGCCCCATTGCATGACAGACAGCCGTTGGAAAGGTGTCTTTTCGGAGGTGCATTGTCTTTAGATGAGTTCAGAGCCGTCTAGCCCTGAAATCAGGCACCAGTGGTGCTCTAGTGATAAATCCAGGCCATTGAAAAGGTCATCAGTGGACATATCCCTCACCCCTCAGGTGCCTACTAAGAAGTCTCGCACTGCAGCGCTCAAGTCTTCATGCAGTTTTCAGGACAGTCCCGAACGTTTTTCTCCCATGTGTCTGGATGTGAAAGATCGTGTGTTGGCGTCTAAGCACTCATTTTCGGTGCATAGACGCAACCGTTCTGTTTCACCTGTCAATGCTGCAGTGTCTGAGCACCCGTTAGTGCTCAGACACTGCAGCATTGACAGGTGAAACAGAACGTTAGTGCCTGATGTGTCTATAACTCCAGACTGCCCAGTGACTTCCCAGCGCCCAGTAGAGCCCATACGTTCAGAGATCTCTGAGTGCCCAGTACAACCCCCAGACTTCAGATTTTTACTTCATCTATTATGGATCCAGCATTAGCCCCCATTCAACAGCGATTGGATGATATTGTAGGTTTTTTGAAAAAGCCTCCTTTTGCTGCTAAGCCAGCTGCAGACGAGTCTCTTTCTCCAGTATCGTCCGATGAAGAGGAGTCAAATAAGGATATGGAAGAGGGTTCTGCTCCTTCAGCTGATGCAGCACTCCTTCATTTTTTTCTACGAAGTTTTCCTGCCTTTTTCTCGCCTGCGGCCCCATCTTCTCCAGCATCCATTTTCTTGTTGAGTAATCAGCCTGTTGAACACTCCAGGTTGCCCAAGATGGTGCTCTCTACTTCCACTAGGAAAGCGCTCATGAAGTAGATGCTCGGCTCTCGGTCAAGAGAGCAAGAAAAGGCCTCCTTTAGTTTTTCTCATGCACGTCTTTTGCATAGAAGATATTCTTCTTATGCCACTGGGAAACTGCTTCCTTGGGAGCTGCCGCCGCCTCCCAGGGGGACTTCTCTGACTTAATTGATTCTACACAAGAAATCTACCCAGGACCGTCTGTCACAGTCCTCGGGGCCTCCAAAGGATCTTCCATCTTTTAGTGGGAAGTCAGCCTCTCCTCTGCAGCCTCATCCCTTTCATGGCGGGAGACCAAGATCATCCAAACCACATTCAAATGTTTGTTTTACATTGCAAGCCATTAAGAAGTCCGCATCAAGAGCCTCATCAAGAAAATGAAGAGCAAGTCCTCTGTACTCCAGTGGGTGCAAGACTCCATCTATTCTAGGAAAAGCGGAGCAAGATGGGAGCGGAACAATGGATTGTACAAGTCCTCAAGGAGGGTTATGCTATCCCATTCAGGGAAAAACCTCCATTAGTCAAGAAGCCCATCGTCTTGACTGCCTACTCCATAGGCTCAGAGAGGTTTTCGGCCCTCTCGGAGGAAGTTTCTGCCCTTCTCACCAAGAAGGCAGTAGAGATGGTTGTAGATGTGGGCTCAGAGGGATTCTGCAATTGCCTATTCATACTCCCCAAATCCTCGGGAGGATGGAGACCGGTCCTTGATGTAAGTGTGCTGGAAGACATTCTTGACTCCATTCTTCAAAGAGATTGGATGGTCTCAATAGATGTACAAGATGCGTACTTTCACGTCCCTATACAACCAGATTCGAGGGAGTACGTCAGATTCGTTTTCCAGGACCGAGTCTTCCAGTATCGAGCCCTGTGTTTTGGACTATCAATGGCCCCTCAGGTTTTTACTCACATTCTTGCTCCCCTAGCAGGGCAGTTCCATCTCAGGGGCATCAGCATCACTCTCTACTTAGGCGATTGGCTCCTTCACTCCCCAACAAAGGAACAATGCATGGAGGACCTTTGCAAGACCATTTGCCTAGCCAACAATCTAGGATTACTCATCAGTCATCAGAAATCCCAGCTGGCTCCTTCTCAGGAGATAGTATATTTGGGGGTGATGCTGAACTCTCTAGCTTTTCAGGCTTTTCCATCCCCCAAGAGAATGGAGTCCTGTCTGAGAATAGTAGACGAGTTTCTCTCTCTCCAGACCTGCACTGCCAACAGATGGATGAGTCTCCTCAGAACTCTAGCATCCATAGAACAATTCATATCCCTGGGAAGGTTACATATGAGAGTTCTTCAGTTTTTTCCCCTAGCCAGCTTGGACAGGAAACATCACCCAGACCTGTTCATGTTTCCTGTAACTTCCAAAATCAAAAAGCACCTGCTTTGGTGGAAGTCAAAAGACAGGTTACTAGAAGGGAAGACCCTTCTCATACAGAACCCAGACCTCAGCTTTTATGCAAATTCATCAGACTTAGGCTGGGGAGCTCTCCTGGGAGACAAGGAGGTCTCCGGGAAGTGGTCACCGGAACAACAGAAGTTTGACATAAATGTG
Source organism: Macrobrachium rosenbergii (assembly GCF_040412425.1). Taxonomy (NCBI): domain Eukaryota; kingdom Metazoa; phylum Arthropoda; class Malacostraca; order Decapoda; family Palaemonidae; genus Macrobrachium; species Macrobrachium rosenbergii. The sequence continues at coordinate 9,858,299 of NC_089756.1, read as the reverse complement.
AAGGAGTTACAGTGAACCCCCCATATTTGCGGGGGATGCATATCACACCCCCCTGCGAATAGCTAAAATCCACGAATACTTGAAACCCCTCTAAAAACACTTAGAACTGCCCATTTTGATAGTTTAAACACAAAAAACCTTGTAAAAATGCATATACCTGAGTATTTTAATAGTTTTATGACAAAAAGTGCATTTATTCATGAAAATACAGTACAGGTATTCCCCTACTTACGATGGGGTTAGGTTCCAAAAAACCCATCATTTGTTGAAAAAATCGTAACTCGAATATGGCCTAGCCTACACTAGGGTAATCAGTACCATTTATACATATATGGTAGCCTAGCCTACACTACACAGTATACTTTATACATAAATGGTATGGTAATTATTAGTGTCAGCTAATTCTGCAGGTTCAGTGCAGATTGACATGATAAGTAAGTATTAAGAGAAATTGAATAACAAACAAGGCCTAGCCTGCACTTTTGTATATCATATACGGTAGCCTAGCCTACATTATACTGTATTCTATTTTCACATAACACCATATTATACAAACATCAAAATAACGAATGTGCATCTTTTCCATGGATCTTTTAAAAAGTTATGCTTTACTACACTGTATCCAATCGTAAATATTCTTATATTGCCTTTGCATTATAAATTCCGATCATAGCGATCAAATGTTTTGGTTTGGGAATCGATCACGCGGTCTTTATTTCGCCACATTTAACTCGGTTCAGAGGGCATTTCTTGCTTCTAGTTAGCGTAAATGAATCTCTAGATACTTTATTTATAAGGGACATATATATTTTTCGTTATACTAAGTGTTTTTAAGTCGAAATATAACTTAAATGTCTCGTTGTGAAATTAATTTAGCCATTTTTTCCGTTAGTAGATGACATTGGCGGCTGGCCGTTTGTTTTGTGTAAAAAAATAAAATCAAGATTCCGTTCGCTATTTTCTCTTGATTTCATCATCATACTACAAGCTTTATCGTATTTATCTTTTATCGGCGTGAAAACAGCAGTAAATGTGTTCTCTCATGCCCAGTAGTTTTGATTTGAAATACTTTCCAATTTTATTTGCTGTCGAGTTTCATCCATGTTGCCAATGCACGATAATTTATAGTCATTAGCAGCTTGAACATTCTTTTCTCAGTTTCAACTACAACTTGCAGCTTAAATTTACTGCAGCAGTATATTTCCTTGCCGATCTTTTCCCCATAGCGGATAAGGGTAGTGTAAAAACATATCAGTACTTAACGTCATTTGTAACATAACTACGATAATTGTTTAACCGTACGATGGTTGAAATACATGCAAAACAGTTGTTATCCGATTCGGTTATTAGCAAAACAACAGAGTCTCGATCGGTTGTTTATGGCTGTACGCATTTTCACAAGAGTATAAGGTTACTAAAAATACTTTTATCATTCTCTTACTTTTTAACTAGAAGATGGAATAAAGAGATGGAGAAAAAGAAGTTGGTCTATTGTAAGTTGATCTCTCTTGCTGCCTGATTCTGTGGCATCTGGAGTGTATGCTGTTGCCTGTGCCCGCTCGAAATTTAAAAATATTTTCTAAATATTGTCGTACCAGTATTAATTGCTAACTCCATCGTAAACTCGAATTATTGTAAGACGAATTATCATCACTCGTGCACTACCTGTATTTACAAACGCACAAAAATTGCTAACGAACACTGGCCTATTTTAACTTTTGACACGAGAGCAAGTGAGGTCAGCTCATTGAATTAATGTACCTATTCTAGCCTCTCGGGCCAACGTATCGTACACCGTACGTTGCCTGATTGTACGTTGTTGCCTGCACCAGTCGCCCGCGAAATTTAAAAATACGTATTTTCAAAATATTGTCGTATCGATATTAATTGCTAACCCCATCAAAAAAGCGAATTATCGTAAGTCAAATCATCGTAACTCAAGCACTACCTGTAATTAGTGAAGATTGCTTAGTGAAAAATTCCTTGAAGAATGGGCGAATTTTCTGCGAATAATGGGTAGATATGTTCCACAGAGAAACCTGCGAATGTGTGAGTCCGCAGATCGTGAGAACGCAAGTAAGGGGGGTTTACTGTAAAGGTGGTCCACCTGAGATTGCAAGCCTTTTCCCTGGAAGTTTCCAGGACGACAGTAGCAGTCCACTCGGACAATACCACAGCTTTGTCCTACATAAGCAAGCAAGGGGGAACGCATTCTTTCTTGCTTTGCGAGGCAGCAAGGGATCTTCTGCTTTGGGCAAACCAAAATCAGACGAAAATAGTACAATAACAAGATTCGTCCAAGGCAGACTTGAATGTCCTGGCAGACCAGCTGAGCAGACACAGTCAAGTCATTCCCACGGAGTGGACTTTAGATCCACAGGTTTGCTTAGACCTGTGGAAACTTTGGGGAACTCCAACCCTGGATCTCTTTGAGACTCCCAAAGCCATCGCCAGTCCAAGACCCCTTAGCATGGGTGACGTATGCCATGTTGTAGGACTGGTCAAACAAAGACCTGTATGCCTTCCCACCGTTCGGGATAATACGAGAAGTCCTGAACAAGTTCTGGTCACACCAAATGTGTCAATGACACTAATAGCTCCTTTTGGCCTTTTAAGGGAATGGTTCCTGGATCTTCTGGATATGTTGGAGGACTTTCCAAGGCTTCTACCACAAAAATGCAATCTGCTCAAGCAACCCCACTTATGACAACTCCATCAAAGGTGCTAGATGGTTTTCAAGGACAGTTGCAGATGACCAACATCTGCCAACATAAGTGGTCCATATTCCGCACTTGGTGCAGAAGTAATGGCATCTTGTCTTCTAAGACTTCTTTAATGGAAATCACCGAATTCCTAAAGTATCTGAGAACCACCAGAGATTTGTATTCATCTACAATTAAAGGTTACAGGTCCATGCTTAGCTCTGTGTTCTGGCATAGGGGCCTGGAACTATGTGCTAGCCAGGATATTTCCGATCTTATTAGATCATTTGATATGTGTAAGACAAGGGATATGCAACCAGTATCATGGAACCTAGATGTGGTCTTAAAATGGCTCTCTTCTAGCCCTGCTTTTGAACCTCCTAATTCCACGTCTCTTAGGAAACTTATGAAGAAGACTCTCTTCCTGGTAGCCTTAGCCACTGCTAAGAGAAAGAATCAGTGAGATACAGGCAATTGACAAAAGAGTCGGATTCGCTCAAGGAGATGTGGTCTGCTCTCATACTCTTCGATTTCTTGCAAAAAATGACACTCCATCAAAACCTTGGCCTCATTCTTTTGGTATCAAGAATTTAGGGGAAGTGCTAGGCTCGGAAGATAAAGGGAGAGTGCTTTGTCCTGTACGGGCTTTGAAGTTTTACCTACATAGGACTGAGAAAATAAGGGGACCTGCCAGTAACCTATGGTGTTCGGTCAAAGACCCTTCGCGACCCTTTACGAAGAATGCCCTTTCTTTCTTTCTTAGGAATCTCATTTGTAAAACACATTCCCAGAATGAAGAAGAGCAACTTCCTATTCTTAAAGTCAGAGCTCACGATATTAGAGCCATAGCAACGTCGTTAGCTTTTAAACACAATCTCTCTCTCTTTTCCATTCTCCAAACGACTTATTGGAAATGCAAGTCAGTGTTTTCGTCCCATTACTTAAACGCCGACTGGACGTAATGTACGTTGACTAAAATTGTCTGTCGGGTGCCAAGTAGACATACTGTGCGTCGACTACAAAAAATTTCAACCTTATGTCAACTTTGACTCGACTGAAATGGTCGAAAAACACAATTGTAAGCTAAAACTCTTACATTCTAGTAATATTCAATCATTTACCTTCATTTTGCAACAAATTGGAAGTCTCGAGCACAATATTTCGATTTATGGTGAATTTTTGAAAAAAATTTTAACCTTACGTCCGCGCGGTAAATCTGCCGAAAATTTCAGAAATTCTTTTGTCATTTTGTCGTAATTTTTGCATGGTTTTATATTAGCCGTTACATAAAGTTTTATATATGAAAATGTGTGCAGTTTCATGTAAAATACAACAAAAAACAACCCATGGTTGTAGCTTTTATCAGTTTGGAAATATTTTCATATAAATCACGATAAGTGCCAAAATTTCAACCTTCGGTCAACTTTAACTTGACCGAAATGGTCAAAAAACGCAATTGTAAGCTAAAACTAGTACGAGTAATATTCAATCATTTACCTTCATTTTGCAACAAATTGGAAGTCTCTAGCACAATATTTTGATTTAGGTGAATTTTTTAAAATAACTTTTTCCTTACTTCCGTGCGTGGTAACTCAGCCGAAAATCTCAGAAATTCTTTTGTCACTTTGTCATAATGTTTGCACCATTTCATATTAGTCGTTACATAAAGTTTTATATATGAAAATGTGCGCAATTTCATGTAGAATACAACAAAAAATAACTCATGGTTGTAGCTTTTATCAGTTTTGAAATATTTTCATATAAATCACAATGTGCCAAAATTTCAACCTTCAGTCAACTTTAACTCAACCGAAATGGTCGAAAAACGCAATTGTAAGCTAAAACTCTTACATTCTAGTAATATTCAATCATTTACCTTCATATTGCAACAAACAGGAAGTCTCTAGCACAATGTTTCGATTTATGGTGAATTTTTTAATAAAAAAAAAACTTTTTCCTTATGTAGCGTCATTGTAACTCGGCCGAAAATCTCAGAAATTCTTTCGTCACTTTGTCGTAATGCTTGCACTGTTTTTCTAATAGTCGTTACATAAAGTTTTATATATGAAAATTGCGCAATTTCATGTAGAATACAACAAAAAATAACTCATGGTTGTAGCTTTTATCAGTTTTGAAATATTTTCATATAAATCACAATAAATAGAAAAAATTCGACCTTTGGTCAACTTTAGCTCAACCGAAATGGTCGAAAACTGCAATTGTAAGCTAAAACACTTACATTCTAGTAATATTCAATTAATTACCTTCATTTTGCAACAAACGGGAAGTCTCTAGCACAATGTTTCAATTTATGGTGAATTTTTGAAAAAAAATTTTTTTTTACGTCTGTGTGTTACGAATTCATGCATCATTTTGTGATAATATTTTCTCTGTGTTGCTTTGATCATTTTACAATTTGTTATATACCAAAATCATCGCAATTTAGTGTACAATACAAAGAAAAAAATAACTCATTAGCTTTAACCGTTTTGCTTACAGCGCGATTTATATACAATTATATATGAAATTTTTTTTTTGCACTGTCATATATTTCAATATTTATATATGATAATGATATTTTTTCATTTCTGATGGTTGCATACTAAACTTCAGGCAATGAGAAAAAAAGGAGCCAGAAATGAACTCTTAATCTTAAAAACTAAGCGTGCTGTGATTTTTAAAAAAAAACTTTTTCCGCTATGGCGCTAACTCCCGAATGCCGTCGGCATACGGCAGATACTTTTGTAAATAGATGCTCGGCGTTTAAGGGTTAAAAGGAGTGGAAACCGTTTTTAACAATTGCAGTACCCTAGGTCCGTTATTGGTGGCTGGCATGGTACTGGGGAAGGAAGGGTAGGAAGTGTCCCTTCCAACCTGATTCTCTTTTCCTTGACATGTTCGTTGAGTCTTTGGGGAGCCTGGGACTACTATGTGCTTGGATATCTGCCAGTTTTTTAATGGATGGGTGGTGGTGGTTTTAATTTTTGGTGTAGGTATAGTGTTGTTTATCTGGTTGTCTTTTTTGATGTACTGTCCCCAGGGCAGGGGCAGTTTTGTATGCTTTACTAGCGATCGGAATGGTCCTTCACTTAAAGCTCCCACTTATGTAACAGGCAACTCTTGGCTATACTGCCGCGCCACTGCAGTTAAGATGAGCTTCAAGCAGAGGCAGTATCTTCCTGCAACAGCTCTCTTTACAGGTAAGGAAACAATAAGCATGGTGTCAGTGCTAGTAAACTTTCCTATTCTCAAATTCATTACATATACTAATGTTTTGGGGTAGATGACCATGCATCCCACCTCCAATCAATGTGGGAATCAACTATGTAATTACTTGGTAAGTTACTTTTATAATAAAATAGTTTTATATATACTTAGCAATTACAGAATGGGAGCCCACCCTCCTCCCCTCACATGGTCATTTAGGCACAAACAAAATGAGGTTCTTTGCCGAGTTGTTCTCTTTCCCAAAAGTGGGCGGGACTAGCTACCTACACCAAAACAAAAGAATTGCTGATGCGAATTTTCAAATTTTAGCTGCTTTTTTATTAGCTGCCATACTAGTTAGAAACTATAGCTATCTAATTACTTGGTAAGTATATATGAAACTTTGTTTTATTATAAAAATGTCTTTTTTGTCAGCGGAACTTGATCACTTTAAGGATCTTTTCAAGGTCTTTGAAGTTTTTAGCTTTCTTGACTGGACAGTGGGAACACTGGCTAAGAAAGTTGAGGACTTCCAGGATTTATCGGTAGACATCATCTTGGACTGGCTGGGAGTCGTGTCCTGTGCAAATTAGGCCATTAGAGATGGCTCTCTAGAGCTTTCTGCTCTTTTCACCTTGGGAGTACTTAACAAGAGAGAGCTCTGGTGCTCCTTAACTACTAAGGGAGTCGCACACAGACAGAAATCGGCCCTGTTATTTTCACCTCTTCCTTCGACACAGTTAAGCTTTAATGGATGGGAATCCTCATATGAATATCCATAACAGGTTTTGGGTGATGGACGGAAATCATCATATGAATATTAATATTACGCTCCATACTGTTTGAATAAATTTAGCAGGAAAGAAGTTCCTAGCACTTCGTTGGTCCATAAATGACTTATGACAACTTATTACCTCGGCATGGGAGAGACATCATCAGTGTACATTGAGTTTTCAGAGGAGGATGTACTGCCCCTTTGCAGCTCCAGGACGTCTTTTTATTTATTTGCTCATAAATACAGTATACCCGGGATTGCTGTTGATTTTAATTCTTATCTTTTATGATAGTATGTCAGGTTTAATTGTAATTTTATAAAGAAATATTAGAAAAAACATGTATACCTCACAAAAAGCTGCTGCATCTCCCCATCTCAGTAAATCTCGTAAATAGTTTACAATAAATACACTCAGAATTTGTTACTGATTTTAGTTATCTGTTATGATATTGTGTGAGCTGTATTTATAATTTTACAAAATAAAATAAAATAAATTATTAGAAAAAAAAGATGCATAACTTGGTAAAGTTAACATATTTTTATGAGTGTTTTGTAAAAGAGGCTCCACACAGTGTTGTAAATAGTCACTTTCAACTTCCCGTGGAAGGTAGGGAAAAAATGTTTAGTTTGCCCGGTCTGGAGGTGTGCTTGATATATATTCAGCCCATCTTCTAAGGGTTAAGGAAATTACGTCCGACCTTCAGGAAAAATCAACGCAAGATCTGTTGACTCAGTCCTCCAAGCGTCCCAAGGATTTGCCTGCCTTTGCACCAAAGACAGCCTCTCTCCTCCAGCAGCAACTCTTTCATGGAGGTAGACCCAGATCTCAGTTTAGGACCCGTTCCAATGTACGTTTCACAGCCAGGTCCATTAAGAAGGGCTTAGCCAAGACGGTGCTAAAAAGTGAAAACAAAGTTATTCGTGCACTCGTAGGAGCCAGATTCCTGGAGTTTTGGGAAAGTGGTTGATCAGGAGAGCAGAGCTGTGGATCATCGAGGTTTTGAAGGAGGGCTAAGCCATCCCGTTCCTGGAGAGCCCACCATTAGCCACGTCTCCCATCGCATTGTCGTCTTACTCAAGAGGCTCAGAGAGACATTCGGCCCTTTTGGAGGAAGTTTCCTCCTACCTCCAAAAGAAGGGCATAGAGAAAGTCAAGAACACCAACACAGAGGGCTTTTGCAACTGTCTCTTCGTGGTTCCGAAAACATCAGGGGCTGGAGACCTGCCCTAGAGGTAAGAGCTCTCAATGATTTTGTCCAGAAGACAAAATTCAAGATGGAGATGAACCATTCAGTCCTTTCATCCATTCAGCAGGCCGACTGGATGATAACATTAGACATACAAGATGCATACTTCCACAATCTGATCCATCCAGACTCCAGGAGGTGTCTAAGGTTCATCTTTCAGGACAAAATGGCTCCATTTGATAGGGAACAATGTAAATCTGTATCTGGACAACTGGCTGCTTCAATCCCCATCAAAGGAAAAGTGCATGAGAGACTTGCGCAAGGTTTTGCTTCTTACCAAAGAACAGGGCCTTCTTTTCAATGACTTTTCTGGCTTTTCCGACTCCCAGGAGAATTTCCAACTGTCTTCAGATGGTCCACAGGTTTCTAGCCCTTTCATCTTGCTCAGCTCAACAATGGATGATCCTTCTGGGGAAGTTTGCATCTATAGAGATGTTTGTCAAACTAGGCAGACTGCATATGAGAGTTATCCAGTTCTGCCTAAAGGCCAACTGGGACAGGAAACACAGCTGAACACTTACGTGTGTATGTTCACCCTGAAGATCAAAGCAGACCTGCAATGGTGGCTGTCTGAAGAAAGACTTAGAAGGGAAGTCCCTTCAGCCTCTGAGCCCTGACCCAGACTTTTATTGGGGAATCAGTATCCAGCAGAGCAACAAAGTCTACATACAAATGTCAGTGAACTGAAAGTGGTTCATCTAGGCCTTCAGTGTTTCTCGACCATGGTCGGCAACAAGACAGTGGTAGTCCATGTGGACAATGCCACGGCTTTAGCATATATCCAGAAACAAGGCAGCACACATTCCTTTTCTCTCTGCCAGGCAGCAAGAGATCTACTCCTATGGGTGGATCAAAATCCAGTGACTCTGGTCACCCGGTTTATCCAGGGGAAATTAAATGTTTTGCTGGACAAGCTGAGGTCCTTCCCACCGAATGTACCTTGGATTCCCTGGTATGTCTAGATCTTTGGAAACTGTGGGGCAAGCTAACTTTAGACCTGTTTGCCACCTCCAAGAACCATCATCTTCCTCTCTTTTGCTCTCCAGCCCCAGATCCTCTTGCATTGGTAACAGATGCCATGCTGCAAGACTGGTCCAGTCTGGATCTGTACACTTTTCCTCCTTTCAGCATGATCAGGAAGGTGATAAACAAATTTCAAGCCCACCACAACACCACCATGACCTCTCATAGCCCCATTTTGGCCCCTGAAAGTGGTTCCCAGACCTTCTTCAGTTACTGTTAGATTTTCCAAGACTTCTTCCTCAAAAACCTTCTTTACTCAAGCAACCCCACTTCAAAAGACACCACCAAGGGTTGTCCACTCTTGCTCTGACAGGTTCAGACTGTTTGCAAGCTTGTCAGAGCGAGAGGTTTTTCAAGAGAAGAGCTAGCCTTGTCTACCAGGCCAAGTGGGCAGTTTTCCTTCGATGGTGCCACAACCACAATGTCTCTTCTTCTGAGACATCTTTAATGCTGAGTGCTGATTTCCTCCTATATCATAGGAATTCTGTGAATATGTCTTCATCCACCATTAAGGGGTATTGAGCTATGCTTAGCTCAGTTTTTAAACATAGAGGCCTGGATCTTTTGTCAAACTCAGATAGTAACGACCTGATCAAGTCCTTTGACATGTCAAAACAGAGGAAGGACAATCTGGTCTCTTGCAACCTGGATGTAGTCTTGGAGTGGCTGACAGTTCCTGCTTTTGAACCCCTTCGTTCCACTTCTCTGTGGGACGTCACTCGTAAGACACTTCCTCTTTGCCTTATCTACTGCAAAGCACATTAGTGAAATTCAAGCCATCAATAAAAGGGTAGATTTTTCCAAGTGGATGTAGTTTGCTCCTTTACCTAGCTTTTTGGCCAAGAACGAAGCCCCGTCCAAGCCCTGGCCTTGTTCTTTCACCATCAAGAATTTAATGGACATCCTTGGCTCCAAGGAAGAAGAGAGAGTACTCTGTCCGGTCAGAACTCTGAGGTACTGTCTGAGTAGGATAGAGAAGATCAGAGGTCCATCCAGTAACCTCTGGTGTTCAGTTAAGAACCCCTCTCACCCTTTGTCTAAGAACTTGTTGTTCTTCCTGAGGGATTAATTTCAGAGGCACATTCACGGATCCAGGAAGACTACGTTGCCAGCTTTTGCAGTGAAAGCTCATGAAGTCAGAGCAGTATCTACCTCTTCGGCTTTCAGGTACAATATGTCTCTAACTTCCATTCTTCAGTCGACCTACTGGAAGTGCAGGTCTATTTTTGCATCACACTATTTGAAGGAGATGGAAACAGTGTTTGATGATTGCCGTACCTTGGGACCGTTATTGGTGGCAGTCATGGTACTGGGTGAGGATTCATAGGAAGCACTTTTTCTCTACTATCCTTTCACCTTGGTGTAGGGTTTTCGAGTTTTTCGGGAGCCTGGAGGTACAGTGTACCTGGAGCACCCTCCAGTCTTAGTGGATGGGTTGTGGTGTTTTCAGAGTAGGTGACAGCGTTGTCTAGTTGTTTTTAAATTTGGTACTGCGCCCAGGACAAGGGCGCACTCATATGCTTTGCTAGCCATCAGGCCTATCCTCTGCTGCAAAGCTCCCACTTAAGTAGAGACAACCCATGGCTCAACTGCCATGCCACTACAGGTTAAGATGAGCACCAACCAGAGGCAGTATTCACCTGCAGTAGCTCTCTTACCAGGTAAGGAAACAACAAGGATTGTATCAATGTTGGCAAAATTTTGTATATCGAAGTCATTACAATGCTTTAATGTTTTGGAGTAGAATATGTCCATATATCCCACCATTCAATGCAGGATTCAGTTATGTAATTACTAGATAAGTTACTTATATGAAAATGACATTTTCATAATAAAGTTAAGTTTCATATATACTTACCAAGTAAGTACAGAATCAGAGTCCACCCTCCTCCCCTCTAATGGAAGTTAAGTTTCATATATACTTACCAAGTAATTACAGAATCAGAGTCCACCCTCCTCCCCTCTAATGGACATAGGGGCACAAACAAAATTGAGCTTACCAGCCAGTTGTTTTTCCAGGTGCTCTGATAATGGATGGGGCCTGTCACCTATGCAAAAACAGAAGCGCTGTTGTGAATTTTTGAAAGGCTGCCACACAAGTAGAAACGTTAGCTATTTAATTACTTGGTAAGTATATATAAAACTTAATTTTATTATGAAAATGTCATATTTTGAGTAACACCAGGATTTTCTTTAAAGTTAATCATGGTTACAAAAATGAAAGTGTGGGTGCCAAACATGGAAGGAAATGCTACAGGAAAAGAAATATATGTTTTTATTTCTTATAGTGGCATTTCCCTCCATGTTTGGCACCCATGCTTTTATTTTTGTAGACATTTAATGTAAGATAATCCTGGTGTGTCCGAAAAAATTATTATTTCCTTTTTAGTGCATTTTAATAAAAGTATTTTAAAAAAATTATTTTTGTTTTATACTGTTTAGCTTTGACAGAAATTGTAACCTATTTAGTAACAAAAAAAAAAAATTGAACATGATATCCTGTCAAGCCAAAGAAAAAAGTCAAGAAGGTTGAAATCATCTAAAGTTTCATGAAAATCTTGAGATACTGGGAGAGGTCACTGTAGGATCAGTAGAGGTCACTGCTGACCTATTGATTATGTAACATTGTATTGTCACCGGGATTGAGCAACCATGCAAAATTTCAAGACCTTCGGATGAAGGGAACAGGTCGAAAATTGAGTTACAAGTTTTGACAGACAGACAGAGAAGTCAAGTTAAAAAGTGTGTAATATATTAAAACTAAAGAGCACTTCCTCATAGATGTTTGCTTTGAGTAATCTGGCAAGGTGCTTTTGGATAGAACTGAAAAATACAGTTGAGAATTTTTACCAGCCATTCCTGCAATATTTTTTTCATAAACAAATACATGAAAAGCATTCAAAATGCATAATTTTTTGTTTTTGTAATATCTATATCCCATTGTCTCAAAGCACTAAGGGTAAACCTGATGTTTTGCGATATCCATTGTCATCATTTTATGAAGTAATGTTTTCTGGGTTCGACCTGTGTCACCCGGTGAAATAATCCATTCAGCACATATTTCTAGGTATAAGTATTGCTAAAAATACCAGAGAAAGCTAAATACAATGCCAGGGTTACGACCCCCAGTTCGAGCGCCATTTATAATGGTGTCGGTATACACAAAGGGTGAGTGTTGCCACTGCCACAGGCCTCTGCCCTATAGAGATCTCCAATCTCAAAGTCCTGAAAAGTTAGGGGCCGTCACATACCTAACGCTCATCTCCCAGCCAACCAACACCTCAGCCCCCATCTTGGTATCATTCCAACTTAGCACGCTTGTAAACATCTTTGTGTTTTTTCTCTGTGCTGCTATTTTGTGCTATTTTGCTTTATCACCATGTCATCCGTTCAGGATTTTGCTTCACCCAAGTTGAGTACCATCTCCTTTTGGTTTTTTCTTTTAGAAGCTTCTTATTTGACCTTTAATTTAGTAATTACGAGGTTAAATAACACGATGAAGCCGATTGCGGCAGTTTTCGCCTCGTCCATACGGGACCCTCAGTCTTCGTATGGTTTAGCAGGAATTTCTGCTTGTTTCTTTCACAATTATATAATTTATATGTTTTATATACTCCTTTCATGGAATTTTATTGGTGAATTACCCTTTTGCTGGTAAGGGGTGGGGAGCCCTTATCATGACTGATCTAGGCTACATGGAGGCTTTTTCCCCTCCCACCTTTATGATCATAAATTCTCCTTTTCCCTGGTCCCCTTCCTCTGCTGGCGAGCGGGTACGTTCCCCAAGATGGCACTGTTATGCTCATGATCCTTTCTGATGTGTACGGTGATGGATGACATGTAAATTTTTGGATTGATTTTATTTATGATTCAGCGTTAGGGTTGGCCATTTTAGGTATCACCCGCGTTCCACATATCGCGGGTTGTTTTACCTTCTCTACAACATGAGTCCTTATGTATTCTAAATATCCTGCATATATATACATTTTTATATTTCACACATCATTTGGTTATCCTTTTATCTTAGTTCTTTAAGTCAGATAGTTTCTTTGATTGGGTATTCTGGCCTAGCGTTCTCGACCGCTCTGTGTTTGGTTTCGGAGAGCTAGGCTAGATAGGTTAGGCTCCTTTCATGATTCTCATGCTTCCTAGCTCCCCCAACCAGGTCGTTTTGAGGCTTGGAGGGAGGTGTTGGGTTGTTGAGGGAGTTCCTCGTTCTCTCTGGGCCCACCTGACCATGCCGTCATGTTTTTGGAAGGTGAAATTAGGCTTATGAGACCCCCTCCCCTGTTTTAGCCTACCTGACCAGACCTATAGGTTTTCAGAAGGTGAGGTTAGAATAGTGAGGGTCTCCTCAATGCATAGCCTCCCACCTGACCAGGCTGTCAGCGTTGGAGGGTGTGGCCAGACCTTGCGTGGTTTTCCCCTCCCCCTCCTCCTATCACACCTCTGCTAGCCTTCCTGTCCAAGTCAAAAGTTTTGACGTTGGAGGTTGGTCTGGGGTCGAAGGTTGCATAGACCTTATTGTGTTATTAGCCTAGCCCTTCCTTACCTATTCTTTAGCATTTGGCGGGTGACCCAAGCTTCTCCCTGCGCGAGGGATGTCGATCACTTATGATTGGCACCCCGTGGGGAGTTTCTATCGGCGTCCAGGGGGTGTTACCCACCCATCTGGCCACCGCTTTTCGGTTCCCACCACTTTGCTTTTGCTTTCCTGTTCCTTAGCATTTGGCGTGTGACTTAGACTTCTCCCTGCGCGAGGGACAATGAATCACTTATGACCGGCACCCCGTGAGGAGTTTCTATCGGTGTCCGGACAGCGTTACCCTCCTATCTGGCCTCCGCCTTTCAGTTTTTGCCACTCTGCTAGTGTTTCGTTTGTTTGCTTCCCTCAGTGTTAGCTAGAGCATTGAACACAGGTCCAGAGACACTATCTTGACTTCCGCTAGGTTCATTCTCCGCTGGGTTAGTCAGGTCTCCCGTTGTTCTTGTACATGTCACCACTCCGTTGGGTATGGTTTTTGGTCGGTTGGCACTTTCCACTACCTGGTTCCCGCCACAGGCGTTGAGAGTTGAGCCAGATTTGAGGACTACTCTCCGCCTCCTCCGCTGCTACCATAGATATGAGATAACGAGATTTCCGTGGCAATCAGGGAGGAGTATCATACACCAGCGTATCTTTTAAAGTACCCCTGTTTACATAATTAGTTGACCATTCCGTAGCATATCTTTACCATACCGCTGCCGGACTCTTTCCGGCGGTGTTTATTTATTTATATTATATATGTTATATGATGCATGTTCCTAGGTTAAGGTGTACTGTCACCGCCGGACCTACTCCGGCGGCCCTTAACTTTGTTACTCATGTATTGTATATTAATTTTTACTGCCGGATTTATCTCCGGCGGGATTTGGACTGTCTGTAAGCATGCTCCATCACCCATTTTTAGGTTAAGGTATCTTATCCCCGTCGGACCTGCTCCGGCGAGCCTTAACTAGCGATACTCATGTATCATCTGTCCGCTTACAGATGGTACGCTGTCAGGAGCCTGGGTGTACGACGGTCCTCCAGCAACCCTGTGGCCACGAAGTGTGCCGCTCTCACTCCGGCTGCGCGGTTCGCGTTGGGGACCTGATCGTCTGGCACCCAGACGGTTGGGAGGTGTGCTACGCTTTGTATGAGCGAGTGATTGATGAGTCGGTAAGCTTCAAGTCCGCTAACCTTTAGTCTCCTTTTGACTTTAATGCCTATATTGATAAATAAGGCGGTTGGAGAATATTCAATAAGCCTTTCTTTTCTTTCAGTCTGACCGCAGTACCTGCAACTCTTCGCTGTCGACCCTAAAGGTCTGGGTCGGCGGGTTCGGGAGGAACGTCGCGTCGGGGAAGCCTTACATCTTGTCAGAGGAGATTTGTAATATCCTCTACCCCGGCGCCTGGATCTCAGCCGCTGTTCCGCCGGAAGAAGCCGCCCCCTTGATCAAGGGGATCCGGGAGCTGACACAACCCTCCCAAGAAGACAACCTATGCGGAGAGGTGGCGGCCATCAATATCAACTTAGAGCCGGTGAGCGTCGATTCGGACCACCAGGTGGAAGGTAGGGTGGTAAGTGAGGCAGGGGGGATGAGTTTACCTTCCCGTTTTGATTCTCCTTCTTCCTCTTCTTCTTCCTTTCAAGGTTTCCAAAAATCTTCCTACCTTGAGGACAGGTCGAGGTCTACTGTCCCCAAGGTGAAAACCTTGAAAAAGAAGGACTTTTCTAAGTCCTCTAGGCCTCAAAAGTCTAATCCTTCAGCTCCCTCGAGGTCGTCAAGGGCTCTTAGCCCAGTGGCGTCCACCAGTAAGGCTTCTCCCCCTGCCAAGGGGTCGAGATCCAGGGCAGTTAAGGCGAGTCCCCCTCAGCCTAGCTTCGACCCTGAGGCCTTCGCGGAACTTCTCATGCAGAAGTTCGACAAGAAGGTCGAAGCAAGGATCAATGACCTTTCCTCCCAGCTCGCTTCGGGCTTAAAGACTTCGGGAGATTCTGCGAGGTCTTTAGCGGAGAGAATGAGGACCCAGGAGAGCTTGCTCTCCGGGTTTATGCGCTCCGGAGTAGCGGCACAGACTTACGCTGTTCCAGATGCCTCCAGTCTTCCTCCCTTCGATAAGGGAAATCCATGGCGTCTGGCTCTTCATGCTCCTCAGCATGAAGATACTCTAACTATCGAGGGCTTGGGTACGCGTCGGTTGGAAGAACTGGAGTTCTTTCCACCCGACCTGGTGCCTCCCTACCCAGGCTACGCCAGGCTTACAGAGGAAGCCTGGATCAGATCAGATAAGGTCCCGAAGGAGACAGTCATCTTCCCTAGGGACCAAGCCCAATCCACCTTGATGTGCACTCTCACGGAGTGGGAGTCTGAGAACACTAAACTTACCCCCTTCAAGGGGACTTTAACTATGTTCTCGGTAGGTAATGCCATCCCTACCCCCTGCACGACTAAGGTAGCTCTGCTGACTAGTCGGGCAGGCATCGAGGGTAAGCCGCTACCTCAACTCCGGGAGACAGATCCCACCTCTCTTGTCTTCCCCGGAGATTCGGAATCTTGGCTGGGAGCTCCGGCCACATTCACTGTGGGCAAACTCGACCCCGAGTGCGCTTCATCACTTTTCAGTGAACAGCTTCCCAAGCTTCCGGAGGCTCTTTTAAAGGTGGAATTTGAAGCCAGGTGCAGGTTGAGACGCTCCCTGCATTCCTTGACTCTTACGGAGGCAGCGGCTGTGACCTACACCGAAGAACCTCTCTTCCAGGTCCTAACCAAATCCCTGTTGGCGGGATTCCAGGCGGACCTGTACGACTTCATAGTGGCGAGAATGGCTTGCCGGAAACACATCTTTGTGGACGCCACGATAAGACACGAACCCAATAGGCTCATGAAGAGTTCTATTTGGGGCTCTAATATATTTCCGGAGGAAGAGGTCAACAACGTTCTGGCGGAGGCAACAAGGGCAAATCAAAGCCTCCGCTCCCGCTGGGGTCTCCCCTTCAAAAGGAAGGCCACCGAGTCCGCCGGACATCAAGCCAGGACAGGGAAAAGGTTCAGGAGGTACAAAAGACCTCAAACTCAAACTATGCTACAGGCTGTGCCGGTCTCCCAGGTCGGTCAGCCTTCAACCTCGAAAGCCCAGCCTTATCAACAGTTTGTGCTGATGCAGCCGGCTCAGCATACCCTTGCTTCTCCAACCTTCGTGGCGTCCCTAGCTTTCAACGCCTCGTTTGAAAGCCAGGGGGCGTTTTGGGGCTTTAATAGGTATGCGAGGGGAAGCAGAGCCAGAGCCTCCTTCAGAATAGGTATGTTCCCTCTCCACGAGGAAGAGGAAGTAGAGCCAGAGCCCTCCGCCCAATAAGTCTTCTCAGGTAGGCGGGAGGTTATATCTCTTTCGGGACCGTTGGACCTTCAGTCCGTGGGCCCACAGCATAGTTTCCAAAGGTCTGGGATGGAGCTGGAGCAGAGATCCTCCTCTGCCAGTCAGATTCCATCAGTCCCCATCCAAAGCCCTCCTGGACTTCGTAAAGGACCTGCTTCAAAAGAGGACAATAAAGAAAGTGAGACACCTGAAATTCCAAGGCAGACTGTTCAGCGTTCTGAAGAAAGGCTCCAGTCAGCAAAGAGTAATCCTAGACTTGTCTCGTCTCAATTTATACATTCAATGCGACAAGTTTCGCATGCTTACAATCTCGCATGCTTACAATCTCGCAGGTGCGGACCCTACTTCCCCGTGGAGCCGTCACCACCTCTGTAGATCTTTCAGACGCCTATTATCACGTCCCGATTGCGAGAAATTTCTCTCCTTACCTAGGGTTCAGACTAGGAAAACAAGCTTACTCGTTCAGAGTCATGCCATTCGGGCTCAACATAGCGCCCAGAATCTTCACCAAACTGGCAGAAACAGTAGTTCAGCAACTACAGTCCCAGGGGATCATGTTAGCTGCATACCTAGACGATTGGATAATTTGGGCACCCAACGCCAAGGAATATCGGAGAGCAACAGCCATAGTGATCAGCTTCCTGGAATCCCTAGGCTTTCAGATAAACAGGGAGAAATCCCGCCTAGTTCCGGAGACTCGATTTCAATGGTTAGGAATCCAATGGGATCTGGACTCACACAAACTGTCACTTCCGCCAGCCAAAAGGAGGGAAATAGCCAAAGCCACCAGGCAGTTCCTCAAAAACAAAAAAGCCTCTCATTGTACCCAGGAAAGAGTCCTAGGTTCTCTTCAGTTCGCGTCTGTAACAGACCTGCTGCTGAAAGCCAAACTGAAAGATATAAACAGAGTATGGTGGAGACGAGCCAACAACAGATGCAGAGACAAGGTGTCCCTAATTCCTCTGGTGTTGAGGAAAAGGCTTCGACCGTGGTCAAGAGTTTGTCAAGGTCAGTACACCTCCAATTTCCTCCTCCGTCGTTGGTGATCCACACGGATGCTTCCCTGAGCGGGTGGGGAGGATATTCCCAACACAAGAAAGTTCAAGGAACGTGGTCCACTATGTTCAGCCAGTTCCATATCAACATTCTCGAAGCAATGGCAGTATTTCTAACTCTGAAGAAACTACGTCCAACCAGACAGATTCATATCAGACTGGTGCTGGACAGCGCAATAGTTGTACATTGCATAAACAGGGGGGGCTCCAAGTCGAGCCGGATCAATCAAGTAGTGATAGCAATTTTCTCCCTGGCAAGAAAACACCGTTGGCATTTGTCAGCTACCCATCTGGCAGGTGTCCAGAATGTCATTGCAGATTCTCTGTCCAGGACAACTCCGCTGGAGTCGGAATAGTCACTGGACAGAACATCATTTGAATGGATTTGTCGTCAGGTACCAGGTCTCCAGGGAGATCTGTTTGCCACAGAGAGCAACCACAAACTTCCATGTTATGTTGCTCCCAATCTAGACCCTCTTGCTCACTCCACAGATGCGATGTCAATAGATTGGAACATGTGGCAAAGAATCTATCTGTTTCCACCAATAAACCTGTTGATGAATCTGTCTGTTTTAAACCTGTTGATGAAGGCTCAGATCATTCAAAGGTCAAGTAGCCCTGGTGGCACCCAACTGGCTGAAGAGCAGTTGGTTTCCTCTTCTTCTAGAGTTGAAACTCCGGTGCATACAAATCCCCAGGCCAAAGTTGACACAAATAGTACAAACTCGGACTTTGTCAGCTTCCTCAAGAATTCTAAATGCCCTAGCTTTATGGATTTCATGAAATTTGCAGCTCAGAAAGATGCTAATATTGATCCTATTAATACACTGTTCATAGAATCAGACAAAGGGAATCTACCCTCAGACAATATGACTCAGCAGTTAAAAAAGTTAGCATTATTCCTGAGAGAATCTGAAGCTAAAGAGATGACCACGAACCTTGCAGTCTCGTTCTTCAGGTCATTATTTGAGAAAGGACTGGCCTCTAGTACTGTTACTACAGCAAAGTCGGCTTTAAGAAAGATATTTTTACATGGTTTCAATATTAACTTAACGGACTCATATTTTTCATCAATTCCTAGAGCATGTGCTCGTTTGAGACCAGCAACCCGTCCCCACACGGTTTCCTGGTTCTTGAATGACGTACTTAAATTAGCATCGGACACTGATAATGAACGGTGTTCATATTCGAGTCTGTTAAGGAAAACGTTATTCTTAATTAGCCTAGCTTCAGATGCCAGAATTTCTGAACTGTCCGCTGTCTCTAGAGAACCGAACCATGTTGATTTCCTCCCGTCAGGAGAAGATCTGTTATCCCCGGATCTCAAGTTTTTAGCTAAGAATGAAGATCCACAAGATAGATGGTCCCCTTGGAAGGTTATCCCCCTTCCACAGGATCTGTCCTTATGCCCAGTTACCACTTTAAAGGCTTATTTAGATAGAACTTCTAATATAATGTCTGGTCCTCTTTTTGTTAGGGAAAATGGAGGAACCATTTCCTTAAAGGCCATCAGGCAACAAATACTGTATTTTATTAAGCAAGCTAACCCAGATTCAGTACCTAAGGTACATGATATCCGAGCAGTGGCCACCTCCACTAATTATTTTCATAATATGAACTTTGAGGATCTTAAAAAATATTCGGGTTGGAAATCACCATCAGTATTCAAACGCCACTACCTTAAATCTCTAGAGGCCCTAAAATTTTCCACAGTGGCTGCAGGAATTATTGTCCCTTCCCTAGATTAGCCTTTGTAAATCTTAGTTATCCTGTCCCTTTTTCCTCTCTCGCCTACCTGCCTCGTTTACTCACCTTGCCGTCTATCTTTAGGTCAGGCATGCTTCACAGCCTGACTCCTGACCATGTTGCATATTGTTTTTGTTCCCCTTTTTGTTAGCATTTAGTGTCTTGGTTTTAACTAAAATTTTGTATCTGTATGCCCTATATTATTATCATGTCCTAATTTGCTACTTGGGCAATTAAAACTCAGTATTTCCTTATAGTTTTATTTATCTCCATTAAAGTAGTTTTTAGAGGGCTCCACCAAGCTTTGTATGATTCTTTCTCTGTTATAATTTCACCGGGTGACACAGGTCGAACCCAGAAAAGGGATTTTGAGAAAGGAAAAATCTATTTCTGGGGGAAGACCTGTGTCACCCGGTGACCCATCCCCATTCTTCATTCCCCCCCTGAGTGGCATACCAAGCTTAGGGGGGATGCTAACTTGGAATGATACCAAGATGGCAGCTGAGGTGTTGGTTGGCTGGGAGATGAGTGTTAGGTATGTGACGGCCCCTCACTTTTCGGGACTTTGAGATTGGAGATCTCTATAGGGCAGAGGCCTGTGGCAGTGGCAACACTCACCCTTTGTGTATACCGACACCATTATAAATGGCGCTCGAACTGGGGGTCATAACCCTGGCATTGTATTTAGCTTTCTCTGGTATTTTTAGCAATACTTATACCTAGAAATATGTGCTGAATGGATATTTCACCGGGTGACACAGGTCTTCCCCCAGAAATAGATTTTTCTTTTGTCAAAATCCCTTTTTTGCAACCTGATAAACCTTGTTTATTTTTTGTGTACCATGTTTATGTACATTGAACAGATGTCAAGCAATGAGATAGTTAAACTGCTTAAATTCAGAATACTGAAAAAGAGGAAAACAAAGGACAATATAGCAGCGTGGAGATGAAATTTTTTTTACTTTCACATTTGACACCACATAAACCTTGTGTTTCATCTAAACTACAATGGAAGGAAGAGAGAATGAAAAACAAAAAAGCGTGTTTATACACAAAAGAAAGGAAATAGGGGAGTATCAGCTAGAGCCAGACTACGTGTGGTTAAAAAGAACCTTCACACAACCTTTAAAATCAAATGACAGTCACATCACAGAGGACTAATTTTTTAGTATTTTATAAATCTTAAAGGATAAAATCTGCAAGGAATCATTAGAACCAGAAAGGCAGGAGAGTGCTTTGCAGAACTATCTGAAAACAAGGGAAACAGAACAGACAAAATGAAACCTCCATATGGTACAAAATGACAATAATAAATGTAAAAAAAAATATCAGAAACAACTATTCACAAAATGGGGTGCTGGTTATGTGCATCAGCATATGTTATGGATAGAACTGATGTTACCTAAACATACCATACAAGTCTGCCACATAGCACACATGGAATTACTTTTATTTTTCATTTCAAAAAGTAATGAGTTTGCAATCTTTTGAGGTCTACATGAAATCTCTAAAGTAAACAATTGCACCTCACATCTGTTTCAAAGGGCAGTTAGCTCTCATATGATAAAAATGTTCCAAATAATTACCATTTACATGACAATAATCAGATTAACACCAGAAGGAAAAGGAGAATTCAGAGAGATGGAAAAGAGAGAGGATGTTTCTGTTTAGTTATGAATTTGAAGTAATTTTTATATGTTGATAATGGGTTCTTTGTTATAAAAAGTAAAATGACCACTCCACTGAGTTCAATTCTAGAAGAAAGGTCTTCACAGGTTGACATGAAGCAGAAAATGCTGTATCTGTAGGTGACTTTGGTGTAAAGTTAGTTACTGAGCACAAACATCGAAAGGCTTAGAAATCAGTAAGGGGAAAAATTCCACATAGAAAATATGAAAAATGCAAATGGGAGATTAAAACATATGGCTTAAAATAGGAAGCCAACTGTATATTGTATTACATACAACAAACAAATTTATGCTTGATTGATAGGTAATACTCCCTTATCATCCTTTACCATTTTGTTTTCAATCTTACTGTATGTGTACTTGTGCCAAATAAACCATTGCCTTAGGTATACTTAAGAGTGAAATAGATGATTGCATCTTGAAAAAACTATGAAGTTGTTTAAAGCTGTGGTGTCTGTGTATGAAATTTGAAATTAGTCACAAGAATGTCATATTTTTATATAAACTACTTACCGAGTAATTACATAGCTATTAGTTTCTATTAACCGGCAGCTAGAATTTTAAAATTCGTGGTAGCGCTACTTTTGTTTTGGCTAGGCAAGTGACCCCGCTCACTTTCGGGGTAAGAGAGGAACCAGCTGAGCAAACGAGATCAGTATGTTTCTGCTGGCTGATGGCTGTGGATACAGTAATTGGCAGCAACAGTTTTTTTAGAATTTTCTCTTCACTTTTGATCTTGTTGGAATCATTGGTGAAGTTTTCTCTTCATGGTAGCCTTTCAGCACAATTAGATAGTGTCAGGTGTTTTCATCAGACTTACCGATTTTGACTTTTTCTTTCTGAACGTTGACTAACTTTAGGTTTTTTGACTTGTAACTTGTTGGCAATGTCCGATTCAGGTTCTCAGAGTTTTAGTTATTACAGTAAAGGCTGCAATACTCAACTAACTAAAACCTGCTATGACCCACATACACTTTGCACGACTTGTAGGGGTCAAATATGTTCTCCTGAATTGTCTTGTGAAGAATGTGTTTCATGGGATAGTAAAATGTGGAAGACTTTGAATAGTAATTTGACCAAATTAGACAGGGACAAAAAGAATTAGGCAGCGGCAAGAGCTAGTAGTAAGACTTTAGTCAGTCAGATGTCTGCTAAGTATTTTAATGATAATATTCTGATTCTCTGGTGAAGTGTTAGTGGAGGAGGTGGCTGTCTGTCCCACCGATTCTCCTAGGCAAAGGTCCCTGGCAAACTCTGCTAAACCTGGGAGGAGCTAAACTGGTAGCCCAAAGGAGGCCAGTCGGGTCTGTCCACAGGCAGTCGCCCCCCCAGCTGGACCTGTTGCCACGTATCAGGTTACTAAGGAGCGCCGCTGGAAAGGCGTCTCCATGGAAGTGGATCTTCTTTCATCTAGTGTTTCTAGCAGTGATTCAAGTCCTAGGTGCCAATGGCGTTTTCAAGGAGAGTCTCACCCTCTGAGGAGGTGCATCCTGGGAATGTCACAGCCTCAGTCCCAGTTAAGGAGGTTAAAGAAACTTCTCCAGAGCAACTTCAGTCTTGTAGTTTTTGGGACAGTCCGGAATGTTTCTCCCAGGATCACCCAGAGTTAGTGGGACAGTTTTTGTCTACTAAGCGCTACTGTTTGTAAGCGCTCTTCTGCTTCTGGGACCTCGTCTTCTGCTAAGCGCCCATCCTTAGTATCGGAGAGTTCGCCTGGGCATCTGGTGTCGGAGCGCTCAATAGCACCCATGCGCCCAGCTCCTGTGCCTGCAGCTCCTGAGCAATCAGCGTTAGCTGGATCTAATTTTGGCTCCTGGGAAGAAGTCTTTGGTGCCAAAGTGCCTAGTGGCACCAGAGCTTCAGTTGTCTGTTGAACGTACTGCTCCTAGTTATGTGGCTCTTACCGAGCTCCTGTCGTCTTCTGTGCAGCCGTCGGCTCCTGAGCTCCCGTTGTCCCACGAGCTCCTGCTGGTCCCCGAGCACCTGTCTGCCATTTACCACAAGAGTCTGTCCGCGCCCAAGTCCGTTTCTGCTTCTGGGCCCCCAATTTCTTCCAAGCCTTCTGCAGTGCCTGTCTCCTCTCCAGTGGTGCCAACTCCTGTTCCTGCAGTGTAGTTTTGCCCCACCCACGTCTCTCTCTTCATTCTCTGCAGCATAACAGGCTTCCTCAGTAGTGGATCCTTCATTCCAGTCGATCCAATGCCAGTTGGATAATATCTTGGGCTTAATAAAGAAGACTCCCTCGACTCCTCAGCCTGTTGCGGAGCTGTCGCCCATTTCTTTTGAGGAGGAAGAAGATGTGGATCCTGCCACCCCTCCTTTGGCATTTGCCTCCTTGCTCAGGTTTGTGCTGGTGACATTTCCAGATTTCTTCTCGCCTGCAGCTCTGGTGTTGCCGGCTTTGACTTACTTAGTTAATGGACAACCAGACGACTCCTTCCTCAAGACTACCTAAAATGGTGTTGTCCTCTTCAGCTAAGAAAGCGCTACTTGAAGAGCCTTTTGTAGTTGTCCACCATCTAGATTGTCGCAGAGAAGATACTTATCTTATGCAACCGGAGAGGCCCCATCCTTGGGAGCTTCTGCCTCCTTCCAGGGAGACTTCCCTGGGTTGATAGACTCCTCTAGAAGGTTGGCGTTTAATTCAGCAAAGATTTTGTTCTCAACCTTGGAATTGGACCACCTAATCAAGCATCATTCAGCGAAGATTTTGTTCTTGACCTCGGAATTGGACCACCTAATCAAGTATCTTTTTTAAGGTCTTTGAAGTCCTCAGCTTCTTAGACTGGGCAGTAGGAGACTTTGCCCATAAAATAAAGGATTGCCCACATATTCCGGAAGACTTCTTTTCGGACTTTTTAGTGGTCATCTCATGCCTGGATAAAGGTACAGGCAGTCCCCAGTTAATGGCAGGCTTGGTTACAGCGATCCGGTTGTATGGGGCTTGTCTAGTGACAAAAATCGGTAATTTTCGGAGCTGAAAATCGCCGATATCCGCTTATCGGCGCCGATAATTTGGTATTGGCACAGATACATATCTAACAGAGGCGCCGATAACCGAAAATTGGTGCTTTTCGGCGCCGATAAGCCCCAAAAAAGTGCCGAAAATCGCTGATTATCCGTTAGTGGCGATTTTTGGTTATCATCACACCCTCAAAAATGGAACCCCGCCAATAACCGGGGACTGCCTGTATAAGAGATGGTTCGCTTGAGTTATCCTCGTTGTTTGCGATGGGTATTCTCAAGAAAAGGGAGCTTTGGTGTTCCTGCACCACAAAGGGAGTGACCCTTTATCAGAAATCTGCACTCGTTTTCTCTCTGCTTGACCAGAAACACCTGTTCCCTCTGGCTACTGTTCTGCAGATTGCTTCTGTTTTGCAGAAAAAGTCCACTCAGGACCATCTCGCGCAGTCAGCGAGGCACCCTAGAGAGACTCCAGTCGTCAGCTCAAGGACAGTTTCTCCTGTTCAACCTCAGCCCTTTTGTTGTAGGGGCAGACAAAGAGACTTCCCTAGACCTCGTGCAAGCTCCCGTTTCACCCTTGAAGCAATCAAAAAGTCCTTCAATAAACCACCTGCATGTAAGTGAGGATCTAGTCCTCCACACACCTGTGGGAGCAAGACTCCACTTTTGGGAGCATTGGGAAGCGAGAGGAGCGGAAAGCTGGATTGTGCAAGTCTTGAGAGAAGGTTATTTGATCCTGTTTCTGCAGAAACCTCCTTTAACCAACAAGCCCATCTTATTGATCTTATTGATGGTTTTCACTCAAGTGTCAACTCCGAGTTAGTTGTTTTCAGCCCTCTCCCCAAAGGCCTTGTGGGGCTGGAGGGCAGTTCTGGATGTGTGCCCTGAATTTGTACATACAGAAAACAAGATTCAAATGAAAACAACCCAGTCCTCCTTTCATCCATTTGCCTAGAAGACCGGATGATTTCAATAGACATGAAAGACACCTTCTTCCATGTCCCAGTTCATCAGGACTCAGGGAGGTTTTTAAGGTCCGTGTTCCAGAACAAGGTGTAGCAATTCAGAGCCCTTTGCTTCGGCCTGTCCACAGCTCCGCAGGTGCTCACGCGAGTCCTATCTCCAACAGCGAAATGGTTACATTTGATGGGGGTCGAGATATTGCTGTATCCTGACGATTGACTCATTTGCTCCCAGTTGAAGGACAAATGTGCGGAGGACCGTCACAAGACACTTCTCATCCAGGATTTGGGCCTCTTGATAAACTTTCCAAAATCTCAACTGACTCCTTCTCAGGAGATAGCTTATTTGGGGACGAGGATAAACTCATGGATTTTTCGGGTTTTTCCCTCCCCCAAAGGATAAGACTAGTGCCTTCATAAGGTAAACAAATTTCTCTCCCTTCAGTCTTGTTCTGCGAACAGCTGGATGAGCCTGTTGGAGACCCTCTCGTCCATGGAACAGTTCATATCCCTGGGAAGGCTGCACACGAGAAACTCGCAACTCTTTCTGAAAATCAGTTGGAACAGAAAGAAATACCGGGACTCTTTCGTTTTTCCAATAACAAAGGAAATAAAAGAGGACCTTGTTTGGTGGAAATCAAAAGAGAAGCTCTCTCGAGGGAAGTTGCTCCTTCCTCTGAGCCCCGACCTAGTGTTTTATTCAGACGCTTCAGACCTAGGTTGGGGAGCCCTCCTGAGAGACAAGGAAGTCTCAGGCCTTTGGACTTCAGAGCAAAAGAAATGGCATATTAATGTAAAGGAATTGACAGCAATTCACTGGGGATTACAAGCATTTGCATCAGAGGTGTCTGGGAAGACTGTGACTGTCCACTCAGACAACACTGTGGCACTGTACTATGTCAAAAAATGGGGGAACGCATTTGTTTACCCTTTGCCAAGCCGCAAGACCCTTCTCATTTGGGCGGATCAGAATCAAACCCAGATCTTAACCAGGTTTATTCAGGGGAAATTCATCATATTAGGGGATGAGCTCTGCAGCTGAAAGCAAGTTCTCCCCATGGAATGGACTCTGGATCCCTTGTACGCCTAGAGTTATGGACACTGGGGAAGGCCGGTTCTAGATCTGTTTGCTATCACGAAGAACCATCGTCTCCCTCTGTATTGTCCGCCAGCACTAAATCCACAAGCATGGGCAATGGACGCAGTGCTCCTAGATTGGTCAGACAAAGACCTTTACTCCTTTCCCCCATTCAAGATGGTCAGAGAAGTAATAAACAAGTTCCACAGTCATCAGAATGTAACAATGACCCTAGTAGCCCCTTTCTGACGAACACAGGAATGGTTCCCGGACTTGCTGGAACTTCTCATGGATTTTCCGAGTCTGTTGCCTCAAAAACCCAAACTACCCAGACAGCTACATTTCAGGCAGTTCCATCAAAGACTGTCCACTCTGGCTCTGACCGTGTTCAGACTGTCTACAGATTGGTACAAGCAAAAGGATTTTCAAAGGCAGTTGTAGATGCTATTGCTTGTTGCAGACAACAATCCTTGAGCAAAATCTTCTAAGAGACCTGTAGTGGAGATAGGTGATTTCCTGCTCTACTTTAAAAGGACTTTGCCCTATAAGGGCATTGAAATACTATTTACTTAGAACGGAGAAGATCCTTTGATGCCCAGTAAAGAATCCCTCTCACCCTCTCTCAAAAAATGCCTTGGCATTTTTTATGTGACATCTTATTCTAGAAGCTCACTCACAGATTGAGGAGGATGCATTACCTTGAGCGAAGATAAAACTGCATGAAGTGAGGGCGGTAGCCACATCCCTGGCTTTCAAACATAATTTGTCTATTACCTCTATTATCCAACGTTTTGGAAATGCAAATCGGTGTTTGCATCTCATTGTTTGCATGAAAATTGTTGTACCTTAGGTCCTGTTTTGGTTGCTGGTATGGTGTTGGGAGAAGGAGTGTAGGAAGTCTTCCTTCAGTCCGTACAATTTTTTTGCCTTGATTAACGGTGTCGAGTTATATGGGAGCCTGGGGGTACTATGTATTTGGAGTGCTCACCAGTTTTATCTTTTAATGGTTGGGTGATGGTGCTTCTTAACTTTTGGCAATAGGCAACTATGTTTTTTATTCTCTGGTTTTGTTATATGGTACTGTCCCCGGGGGAGGGGCAACTCTGTTAATTCTTTGTGTGCAATCAGGTACTCCATAGTCTTTTACATTACAATTTTTAATGAATTGGAGTAGATAATCCATACATCCCACCTCGTGCAGTGTGGGATTCATCTGTGTAATTACTTGGTAAGTAGCTTATATAAAAATGACATTTTTATAATAAAATTTATATATACTTAACAAGTAATTACATAATCAAAGCCCTCTCTCCTCCCTCGCTTGGTTAGGAAGGCATAAACATATTGATCTCGTTTGCTGAGCTGGTTCCTCTCTTACCCCGAAAGTGGGCAGGGTTACTTGCCTAGCCAAAACAAAAGTAGTGCTATCACAAATTTCAAAATTCTAGCTGCTGGTTAATAGAAACTAATAGCTATGTAATTACTTGGTAAGTATGTATAAAACTTTATTTTATTATAAAAATGTCATGTTTATGAAATAGTTTGACCACCTTACAGATCAGGCATTTCTTCAATGGCGTTCTTCTCTAGTAGCAGCGGCATGTCTTGCCTGCGGTCGTTTTTATTGCCACTTACTTCCAACTTGGCCTCTGTCACTTGAAATGACAACTGGCTACCACCTACAAAAGCTTTCACATATTATGGACCTTTTAATCAGGTATTTACCCACCTGGTATTGTGATGTCATTTTCTGCTTATTAAATAAGTACAGTTTCATATAAGTAACTTACCAAGTAATTACATAGCTATATTTTCTAACTCACGCAGGAGCCTTTTGTTTAAAAAATCGTGGTAGCACTTCGATTGTTTAGTGTAGGTGACAAGCCCCGCCCACTAAAGGGAGTACCGGAAACAACTTAGCAGAAAACCTCATTCTGTTTCTGCCGGCTCTCAAGTAAACATCAGGGGTTTGCAACAGTCTTTGTTCATTGGTTTTTGATTGAATAACAGGATTACAGTTAAGTATTATTGCTTATTTTGAGTAGCCTTCAAGCTTTGATAACTTTCAGGATCAGTTGTTCTAGTTTTGTTATTATTATGTCGGATTCAAGTGTAGTTTTCGCTACTGTAGCGAAAGTTGCCAAACAGATTGATCAAGTCTTCATATGACTTATAATTTGCAGTAAGTGTAGGGTGCAGTAACGTAGTAAGGAGAGAACTTGTGCTGAATGTAATGTTTGTTCGAGTGCCCGACACCAGCTCCCGAGTGCCTGGCGCCAAGTAAGCTTAAGTGGAAGATGATTAAATCCCAACTAGACAAGTTAGTGATAGGAAGAATAATGCAGCCTCTAGTGCCAAGAAAAGTGCTTCTTCCTCCCTTCCCTCTTTTTCTCCTGCTACTAGCCCCCTCTTTTTAATCTACCTACCCCTGTTGCCTGGCTCCCTTGCTTCTGACCCTTGCCATTGCCAGTCTCGGGTCTAGGTTTAACAAAAAATTTAACCTAGTAGTGAATACAGTGAGTGGAGAAGGTGGCTACTCGTCCCGTCAGTTGTCCTAGACGAAGGTCACTGTCCTGTTCCCCTGAACCTGGGAGAAGACATGCCTGAAGTCCAATGGAGGCCAGTGGGGTTTGCCCACAGGTTGCTGCCCCCCCTCAGTGGATCCTGTTACATCTTGGATGTGCATTCCAGTTGTCATCTGACTCTCAGGTCTCCAGTCCGGACTGGAAGCGCCACTAGTGCTTTCTAGATTCGTCTTGTCCACTGAAAAGGCACACAGACAATGTCGGCCGCTCTTCTCCGCTGCCTAGTTAGCGGTTTAAGAAGCCAGGTTGCAGCCCTCAACCTTCCTGCAGCGCATGGGACAGTCTGGAGAATTTCTCTCCTGAGCATCCTTCTATTGGGTGCCAGTATTTAGCTCTCAAGTGCCCAACATTCCTCTCAGGAGCCAGCGATCCGGTTTTACGGGGCTTGTCTAGCGACGAAAATCAGCAATTTTCAGCGCCAAAAATCGCCAATTTCTGCTTATCAGCACCGGTAATTGGGTATTAGCGCTGATATGTACCTAACAGAGGGGCTGATAACCGAAAATCTGCGCTTTTCGGCGCCAATAAACCCCGAAAATCGCCAATTTTCGGTCAACAGCAATTTTCAGTTATCATCACACCCTCAGAACGGAACCCCTGCCGATAACCGGGGACTTCCTGTACTTAAAACCCCTCTAAAAACACTTAGAACTGCCTATTTTCATAGTTCAAACACAACAAAAACCCTCTTAAATAAGCTTATACCCGAGTATTTTAATAGTTTTCTCACAAAAAGTTCTTTCAGTCATGAAAATATGAAGATACAGTAATTAGTGAATATTTTTCAGCGAAAAATACCACGAATGGGCGAATTTTCCGCGAATAATGTTTATATACTTCCTATGAGAGTTTTGCATTTCTACTTCAAGGCCAACTGGAACAGGGAAACACGACCAGACACCTACATGTTTCCCATAAACCCGGAGTTCAGACTTCTCAGTTCTAGATTGGGGAGTCCTCCTGGGGAACCGGGAAGTTTCTGGGACGTGGTCGCCGGAAGAACAGAACCTTCACATCAGCGTCAGAGCTGAAAGCAGTTCACCCAAGGCTTCAGTGCCTCTCGACCTTATTTCACAACAAGACTGTGGTAGTTCATTCATACAAACCACAATCCTAACGTACATACGAAAGCGGGGTGGCAGTCACTCATTCTCTCTCTGCCAGACAGCAAGAGACCTTCTGATGTGGACAGATCAAAATTGAGTGAGTGTAGTCACTAGATTTATTCAGGGGCGTCACTGGTGTACTGGTATCATGCAAGATTACCATTCTTGCAACCTGGGTTCATTTCCTGGGCGACACACCATACACTAAATATTCTGGCGGACGAACTGAGCCTTTGAAAAGTAGGTCCTTCTCACTGAGTGGACCTGGATCCCCTGGTCTATCAGAATCTGTGAAACTATGGGGCAGGCTGACATTGGAACTGTTTGCCACCTCAAGGAACCATAGCCCTCTCTTTTTGTTTCCCAGCCCCTGACCCTCTAGCATGGGTAACAGACACCGTACTGCTAGATTGGTCCTCCTTGAACCTCTACGCCTTTCCACCCTTCAACATAGTCAGGGGAAGTGCTGAACAATTCTTGGACTCATCGCAACATTACGATGACTCTCATAGCCCCATTTTGGCCCATGAAAGAATGGTTCCAGGACCTGCTATGGTTGTGGGTGGACTCTCCAAGACTCCTTCCACAAAAACCATGTCTACGCAGACAATCTCACTTTAAGAGATACCAAAGGGTTGTCCGCTCTTGCCCTGACAGGCTTCAGACCTGTCCAGAAGCTTGTCAGAGCGCAAGGGTTTTCAAGACCACTGCAGAGGCTATTGCAAAATAACAGCATAGATTTCCTAGCCACATCTACCAGGTTAAGTGGGTGATTTTCTGAAGCTGGTGTCTCAGACTCAACGTCTCTTCTTTTGAGACACCTGTGACCCAAATTGCAGATTTCCTTCTTTATCCAAGGAGATCTGGGTATCTCTCGTCCTCCACCATTAAGGAGTATCAAGGTGTGTTTAGCTCAGTGTTTAAACACAAGGCTCCTGAATCTTAGTTCATTCCCAGGAATGACCTCATCAAGTCCTTTGATATGTCTAAGCAAGGAAGGAAGATCCAATCTCCTGGAACCTGGACATAGTGGTGAAGTGGCTGACAGGTCCACCTTTTGAACTCCTTCGTTCCTCTTCTTAGAGAAACCTTACTAGGAAAACTTCCTCGTGGCCTTGGCTACTGCTAACATATTAGTGAGATCCATGCCCTCAACAAAAGGGAAGGTTTTTTCACAAGGAGATGCAGTTTGCCACTTTTCCCTTGAATTTCCAAACCCTGGCCCCGTTCTTTCTCCATTAAGAACTTAACGGACACCTTGGCTCTGAGGAAGAAGAGAGTTCTTTGTCCTGCTAGGGCTTTAAGGCATTACCTGAGCAGGACCAAGAGGATCAGAGGACCATCCAGTAACCTCTGGTGCTCTGTCAAGAACCCATTTCATCCTGTGAAGAAGAACGCATTGTCCTTCTTCGTGAAAGACTTCATTTCTGAGATGCACCTTGAGATTCAGGAGGACATTTTGCCTACTTTTAAGTGAAAGCTCATGACGTCATGGCAATCTCTACCTCTTTAGCTTTCAGGCACAATGTGTCCCTCACTTCCATTCTGCAGTTGGCTTACTGGCAGTGCAAACTGACCTTCACATTTCACTATTTGAAAGAAATTGAAAAAGTGTATGAAAATTGCGGTACCTTGGGGCCATTATCAGTGGTTGGCATGGTATTGGGAGGAAGCATAGGAATCTCTTTTTTTTTCTCCTCCTGTCTCTCCACCTTGAAGTAAAGTGTTAAATTTTCTGGAGCCAGGGGGTATGCTATACCTGGAGTGTCCACCAGTCTCAGTGGATGGGTTGTAGTGTTTTCAGTGTAGGTGAAAGTATTGTCAGGTTTTTTATATTGGTACTGTGTATGCTATCCCAGCAATCAGGCCTATTCTCTGCTGCAAAGCTCTCAGTTAAGTGGAGGTGCTCCATGGCTCAACCACCACGCCACTACAGGTTAAGATGAGTACCAACCAGAGGAAGTATTCACCTGCATTAGCTCTCTTACCAGGTAAGGAAATGACAAGCATTGTTTCAATGCTATAAACTTTTTCTATTTCAAAGTCATTACCATACCTTCATGTTTTGGAGTACAATATGTCCATGTATCCCATCTCTATTCAATGTGGGATTCAGCCATGTAATTACTTGGTAAGTTACTTGTATGAAAATATTTTCATAAAAAAATTAAGTTTCATATGTACTGTACTTACCAAGTAATTACAGAGTCAGAGCCCACCCTCCTCTCCTCAGATGGACATAGGGCACAAACAGAATGAGGTTTTCTGCCAAGTCATTTCTAGCACTCCCGTTAGTGGGCGGAGCTTGTCACCTATACTAAAGAATCGAAGTGCTGCCATGATTTTTTAAATAGAAGGCTGCCGCACGAGTTAGAAACTATAGCTATTCAATTACTACAAGGAAACTTAATTTTATTATGAAAATATAATTTTTAAAAGTTGGAAAAGACCTTGTCATGTAATGAACCTCTACAATACTAATTTTTACATAGGTAACTTACCAAGTAATTACAGAGCTATTGATTTCTATTAACCGGCAGCTAAAATTTGAAAATTCACGGTAGCGATTCTTTTTGTTTTTGGTGTAAGTAGCTAGCCCCCACCCACTTTCAGGGAAGAAGAGGAACAACACAGCAAGAAGGATCAATTTATTTCTGCCAGGTTTCGACAAAGGTTGTAAGCAGGCAACGTAAATTTTGGATTTTCGAGGCTTCACTGGTTATTTTCCATGAAGTATTGGTGAAATATTTTTTATTCTTTTGGTTGCCTTTTGGCATTTATTTAGTCAGGTTGACTTGATTGAGATAGTTTACAGAACTTTGACTTTTTCCCTTTTGAGGCTTAATTATTTTACTTGTTTTTGACGACGTCTGACGCAAGTACTGCTAGCACTCAATATTGCAGCAAAGGCTGCAATACGAGGTAGACTTGCAAAATACAATTTGCATACTCTTTGTTCTACTTGCAGGGGTCAAGTGTGCTCTATAGATCTGACTTGTGCTGAATGTGTCGACTGGGACCCTAGACAGTGGAAAATTTTAACTTCTCACCTTTCCAAGTTGGAAAGAGACAGGATAAGGAAAGCTAATACTAGGAATGACAAGTCTTTAGCCATTCAGGATTCTTTGAAATCTTCAGTGATGTTCTTGTTATTTCTGTCATGTCTCCAAACCCTAGTTCTTCAGCTATACCACCTGTTCCCATTCCCAGCTTCCATATTTCTGACCCCAATGCCATTGCCGTCCTTGAAGCGAAATTCGATCGTAAGTTTGAGTTATTAATGCATTCTATGTCTGTTGGGTAATACAGTTCGTGATCTTATGAACTGTGAACAGAGTGCTCACAGCGAAGTGTTAGTGGAGGAGTTGGCTGTCCGTCCCGCCGACTCTCCTAAACGAAGGTCCTTGACACACTCCCCCGCACCTGGGAGAAGTCATACTGGAGGCCCAAGGGAGGTTGGTGGGGTCAGCCCACAGGCAGTCGACCCCTCAGTCGCACCTGTAGCCAATTCCCAAGTGATGACAAAACGCCGTTGGAAAGGCGTTTTCTCAGATGTGCACCATCTTTCCTCCAGTTCTGAAGCGTGGAGTCCTGATTGCAGGCACCAGTGGCACTTTAAGGACGAATCTAGACTGCTGAAGAGGTCTGCAGTGGATATGTCTAGCACCCCTCAGGTACCTAGTAAGAAAGTGAAAGAGGCTGAGCCCTCATGTAGTTTTTGGGACAGCTCAGAACGTTTTTTGCCAGAGGTTTCTCCTTCCAAGTTGTCTTTTGTCGGATCCTGATTGATCCAAGCGGAGGCGAGTTTCTTTGGAGCGCCCATTAGTGCCCAAGCTGCCCGCCATTTCTGAGAGCACTTCATTGACAGAACACCCTTCAGTTCCCACCCACTCCTCCAGACATTCTTCATCTTCTCGCATTGTAGCAGTGGCAGAAGTGCCCGATCCCCAGTTCGTACCGGAGCTCCCATCGGCACCTGAACTTCCAGTAAAGCCCAGGCGTGTAGCATCATCTGAGCACCCATTGGCTCCCAAGTGCTCTGTATCTTCCAAGCTCCCAGTAGCTCCCAAGCGCCCAGCTGTGCCCGGGCTTCCAGTAGCTCCTGAGCACCGCCAACGTCCGATCATCCCTCTTCTCATCATGTGATGACAGCACCCTCTTCTGCAGTGCCAGTTATTGCAGACCCGGCTCTGACTCCCATACAGCAGTGCCTGGATGACATTTTAAGTTTTCTGAAACCTCAACCTCCTCCAGCTAGTGCGTTAGAGGGGTCCCTCTTCAGTTTTGTCAGTCAGGGAGGAGGCTCAGGATCCGGAAGAGGAAACTCCTACTACGGCATGTTCAGCTCTTACGTTTTCTTCGCACCTTTCCTGACTACTACTCTCCAGCGGCTCCTTCTCTGACTTCAACTTTTCAGCTGAGTAATTTCAGTTGGAATCTTCCAAGCTTCCTAAGTTGGTGCTTTCTTCTTTAGCTAAGAAGGCTATGCATGAAGTGGATTGTTGGTTAGCGGACAAGAGAACAGGGGAAGACTGTGTTCTGTTACCCCCCTTCATGTTTGTTGAGAAGGAGGTACTGTGCTCGTAGTATGCTACCGGAGAAGCTCCCTCTCTGGGTGTGTCTGCCTCCACCCAGGGGGACTTCTCAGGTCTCATTGAAGCCTCCCGTAGGTCAGCCTTTGCAGCGGCGAAGGTGATGTTTTCATCCACCCAACTAGATCATTTGTTGAAGAATATCTTCAAAGCTTTGAAGTGATTGGTTTCCTGGATTGGGCAGTGGGTGCCCTGGCCAAGAAAATCCAGGACTATCCTTCCATCCTCACGGACCTTTCAGCAGATCTTCCAAGGCTCCTATCCTGTATAGACAGAGGGATTAGAGATGCTTCTCATGAATTAATCTTTACATATTCCATGGGTATTTTAAAGAAGAGAGCTGTGGTGCTCTTATACCTCAAAGGAGTCACATCAGCACAGAAATCGACCCTTTTCTCTTTTGTGCATGACTTCCTTTTCCCTCAATCAGTAGTTAACGATATCGCTTCAGACTTGCACAAGAAGTCAACGCAAGATCTCCTGGCTCAGTCTTCTAAACATGCTAGAGAGAACATCTTGTTCAGTGCCAAGTCATCATCTTCTCCTTTGCAGCATCAGCAAAGATTTCATTCAAGGCCTAGATCCAATGTCTGATTCTCCTCCAAGGCCATCAAGAAGTCTTCAAACAAACCTTCATCCAAAAAGTGAGGAAACTTTTCTTCTGTTCTTGGGAAGAGTGGAGCAAGAGAGCAGCAGAACAGTGGGTCCTAGAGGTCCTCAAGAACG
Source organism: Macrobrachium rosenbergii (assembly GCF_040412425.1). NCBI lineage: Eukaryota > Metazoa > Arthropoda > Malacostraca > Decapoda > Palaemonidae > Macrobrachium > Macrobrachium rosenbergii. Next base: position 9,822,938 of record NC_089756.1, on the reverse strand, counting down.
GATACTCAATTCCCTTCATAGACTATCCACCTTTAGTCAAGAACCCCATTGCCTTGACCCCCTATTTGATAGCCTCAAGAAGGTTTTCTGTCCTATCAAAGGAAGTTTCTGCCCTTCTTCAGAAAAGAGCTATAGAAGAAGTCACAGATGTAGAATCGGAGGGGTTTGACAATGCCTGTTTTTGGTTCTGAAGTCTTCAGAAGGTTGGAGACCAGTACTGGGTGTGAGCGCTCTGAATATCTTTGTGCGGAAGACATTTTCAGAATGGAGACAAATTGCTCAATTCTTGCATCCATTCATCAAGGGGACTGGATGGTCTCCATAAACATGCAAGATGTGTACTTCCATGTCCCCATACATCTAGACTCGAGGAAGTACCTTCAATTTGTTTTCCGGAACCAGATCTTCCAGTTCTGAGCACTGTGCTTCGGACTTTCAACGGCCCCTCAAGTTTTCACCCACGTTCTCTCTCCGATAGCAGATTGGCTTCATCTAGTGGGCGTCAACATTGCTCTTTATCTAGATGACTGGCTCATTTGTTCTCCTACAAAGGAAGCTTGCACGGGGACATTCAAAAGATGCTTTGCTTAGCGAAAGAGTTGGGACTTTTGATCAACCTTCAGAAGTCTCAGCTAATTCCCTCTCAGCAGATAGTTTATTTGGGAATGAGTCTGAATTCTCATCTTTTTCGGGCTTTCCTACTCCCAAGAGGGTAGAATCTTGTCTGAAGACAATAGACAAGTTTCTCTCCCTCCAAATGTGTTCGGCCAACAAGTGGATGAGCCTCCTCGGAACTTTGGCTTCCATCGAACAGTTTATCTCTCTGGGGAGACTTCACATTAGAGTGCTCCAGTTTTACCTCAGAGACAGTTTGGACTGGAAGAAACATCCAGACTCGTTTGTGTTCCCAATAACCCAGGATCTCAAGAAGCACCTGCTTTGGTGGAGGTCCGAAGATAGGTTGCTAGAAGGGAAGTCACTTTTCCTCAGAACCCTGACCTGAGCTTTTATGTAGATGCTTCCGACTTAGATTGGGGCTCTCTCTTGGGGGACAAGGAAGTCTCTGGAAGGTGGACACTAGGACAGAAGTGTTGGCACATAAACGTGAAGGAGCTGACTACAATCAGCCTAGGATTGCAAGCCTTTGCTTTGGAGGTTCGAGACAAGACCATTGCAGTACACTTGGACAATACGACCGCCCTGGCCTACATAAGCAAGCAAGGGGGAACTCATTCCTTCTCCCTGTGCGAGGCGGCAAAGGCCCTTCTTCCCTGGGCTCATCAGAATCAGACAAGGATGGTAACAAGATTCATGCAGGGCAAAATGAATGTTCTATCATACCAGCTGAGTCGCAGCAGCCAAGTCATTCCCACGGAATGGACATTGGGCGCGTTGGTATGTCTGCAGCTGTGGAAGTTATGGAGAAGGCCGATCACTTGATTGTTCTCCAGTTCCGGATCCCCGCAGAATGGGCAACGAATGCCATGCTTTTAGATTGGTCTGACAAGAGCCTGTACGCCTTCCCTCCCATCAGGATGGCAAGGGAAGTGATAAACATATTCAGGTCTCACAAGAATGCTTCAATGATCCTCATAGCCCCATTTTGGCCTCTAAGGGAATGGTTTTCAGACCTGATAAGTCTCCTGTCCGATTTCCCAAGAAGAGTACCTCAAAAACACAAGCTTCTCAAGCAACCCCATCTCAGGCAATTCCATCAGGTGTTATCCACGCTAGCTCTGACAGTATTCAAACTATCAAGAAACTCCTCAGAGTTCAAGGCTTTTCGAGATCAGCTGCAGAAGCTACCTCTAGATACAGGAGGCAGTCATCAGTCAATTTAAGTTAAGTATACCTTAGTTTAACCAGACCACTGAGCTGATTAACAGCTCTCCTAGGTCTGGCCTGAAGGATTAGACTTATTTTACGTGCCTAAGAACCAATTGGTTACTAGCAGCAGGACCTACAGCTTATTGTGGAATCCGAACCACATTATACCGAGAAATAAATTTCTGTCACCGGAATTTATCACCAGAAATAAATTCCTCTAATTCTTCATTGGCCAGCCGGAGACTCGAACTCGGGCCTAGCAGAGTGCTAGCCAAGAACTCCATCGACTCGTCCAACGAAGAACTAGTCATCAGCCAATGTCTACCAAAGCAAGTGGGCTATTTTCCGCACTTGGTGCAGAGCAAATCACCTCTCTTCTTCTAAGACATCTTTGATAGAGATTGTTGATTTTTTTATTGTTCTTGAGAACTTCTAAGGGGTTATCCTCCTCCACTATTAAAGGTTACAGAGCAATGTTAAGCTCATTATTCAGGCATAGGGGCCTGGATATTTCTTCAAATCAGGATTTATCTGAGCTTTTTGAATCTTTTGATACGATGAAACGTAAACAATTAGAACAAGTATTGTGGAACTTGGATGTGGTTCTCAAATGGTGTTCCAATCCTCCTTTTGAACCTCTTGACTGCTTCTCTGAGGAACATAACCAAGAAGACTTCATTCCTAGTAGCCTTGGCTACAGCCAAGAGAGGAAGTGAGATCCAGGCTCCAGATAGAAGAATCGGTTCCTCTAATGGAGATGCGATATGTTCTTTTACTCTTAGTTTTCTCGCTAAGAATGAGAATCTAGCGAAACCTTGGCCTCGTTCTTTGGCAATTGAAAACCTAACACAGGCAGTAGGTTCTTTAGATGGGGAAAGATTCCTTTGTCCAGTAAGGGCACCCAAATGCTACCCCCATAAGACTGACAAGGTAAGAGGTCCGTCCAATCACCTGTGGTGTTCAGTGAAGAACCCTTCACAACCTCTCCCAAAGAATGATGCCCTCACTTTCTTCCTAAGAGGTCTCATTCATGAGGCCAATCCCAAGTGGGAGAAGATCTTCTTCCCATTCTGAGAGTGAGAACTCACGAGATTAGTGCCTAGCAATGTCCTTATCATTCAAGTACAATCTTTCGCTTGCTTCCATTCTCCAATCCACTCATTGGAGATGTAAATCAGTATTTTCAACGCATTATCTACACGATGTGGAAACAGTTTTTAATGATTGCAGTACCTTGGGTCCTTTATTGGTGGCTGGCATGGCGTTGGGGAAGGAAGTATAGAAAGCTTTCCTTCCATCCTTACCCTTCACCTTAGAAATCTGGTGTTGAGTTTTAGGGGAGCCTGGGGCTACTCTGTACTGGGACACTCTCCAGGTCTTGTAATGGTTGGGTGATGGTATTTTTAATCTTTTGGTGTAAGTATCAGCGTTGTTGTGTGGTTTTGTGTCTTGGTACTGCGCCCAGGGCAGGGGCAAACTTTTTACTCTGCTACCGTTCAGAAAAGTCCTTCGCTGCGAGGTCTCCACTTATGTAACAGTGACTTGGCTTTATCGCCACACCTCTAAAGGGTAAGATGAGCTCCACCAGAGGTAGTATCTTCCTGCAGTAGCTCTCTTACCAGGTAAGGAAACAACAAACATTGTATTGATGTTAGCGCCTTTCTATTCTCAGTTTATTACTTTTAATGCTGGAGGAGAATAAGCCCACGAATTCCACCTCCTATCAATGTGGGAATCAGCTATATAATTACTTGGTAAGTTACTTATATAAAAATTATATTTTTATAATAAAATAGAGTTTTACATATACTTACCAAGTAATTACAGAGTGGGAGCCCTCCCTCCCCCCCCCCCCTCTCATGGACATTACAGCATAAACAGATTGATCCTTCTTGCTGTGTTGTTTCTCCTCTTTCCTGAAAGTGGGCAGGGCTAGCTACTTATGCCAAAAACAAACAAAAGAATTCCTATTGCAAATTTTCAAATTTTAACTTCCGGTTAAAAGAAATTGATAGCTATGTAATCACTTGGTAAGTGTATAAAAACTTTATTATATAAAAATGTCATTTTGTTCCTCAGGAAATACAAACCAAATCCTTTTATATAGGAGTAACCCTCAACACAAGCTAGAAATGTTTGTTGAACTTGGTAATAGGGCAGTTAATTGTTGATTATGGTGGGTGAGCGAGGGGAATACCCCTCACTGGCAGTCTACAAGCACTTTTTTTTTTTTGTCCTTCATCAAGGGTAGATGTCTTGGTGTGCTCTGTTAAACTTTTGATGAGTATTTGTGTTTGTTGTTTGATTGTTGATTGTTTTGGGGTTTATTTTTCTAAATGAAGTGCAGAGAAGAAAGAAGACCAAAGGCATTGTGAGGGACATGAGCAGTCATTTGGATGGTTGATATTCCCTGTAAGTATCGAACCTCCTAAGTATTGTTCCTGTTGTAGGGGTAAATTGTGCACTTCTCTTTCCCTCCTGCAGGAAGTGTTGTTGGTGTTCTTCATGTGGGAGGAGTACAGTAGAAAGAGGAAGAAGGATAGGAAGTATTCAGTGGTGTCCTTAGCAGTTGAAAGTTATTCCCTTCAGTAACTATGCTGAATCCTGCCAGTTCCTTTGAGTGCTGTTCCCCGAACCTCACCATACTTGATTGGGGGTGCTATACCCTCACTTAGGCCCAGAGCCCTGCTGTTCTGTCATTCTGTCATCCCTGTGGCAGACTGGTAGGAAGTTACAGAAGTCATTGCATCCCCTGTTCACTATCGTAACCTGGATTGGAATGGAATAAAATATAGAATTTAGGCCAGAGGCCAAGTGCTGGGACCTATGAGGTCATTCAGCACTGAAAGGGAAACAAAGTAAAGGTCTGAAAGGTGTAACAGGAGGAAAACCTCACAGTTGCACTATGAAATATTTATTACGGTAGGGTGGATAGTAAGATGAAAGAGAATATGAATGGAGATACATTAAAAGGAATGAAAGGGGTTGCAGTAGGGCCTGAAGGGATGCTGCTGTGATGATTTGTCACCAGTGTAATGTTGTTAGCACCTTTTTGTTATGATGTTCCTTTCTTATTATTTATTTTATTCATTGCCCATGTAAAGAAGTTATTATTTCCTTTATAGTTGCTTTATTGTTTTTGGGTTTGTTGTTTTAGTAGTGTTTGAGTCCCAGGAGGCTATAGGAAGACAGTGCAGCTTTCTTACTTCATTAACACACTAATTAAAATATACATATTATTTACAATTAAGTGAATTGAAGTATGAGCCTTGTTTTTTTTCTTTCCATAACTGGTGAGGCCCTCGACCTCACTCTTCTGCTTCTTTTTCTGTTTGCTCTGTTCTCTTCTGTTCTGCTTCTCTTCCTTCCTTCTTTGCCTATTTGAAAGTTCGAGAAAGGAATAAGTCCATCCCACAATAGGCAGACCATTGCTTCTTGTCCTGCCCTTGTAGATGTCCTAATTGGTTGGCTATTATCTAACGATGTCCCTTTGGGTGTAATTAGATGAATTAATCCCCTCCTTCGTAGGAGGGACTAATGACTTCACTGGAAGTCTTTAAGTTCCGGTGAGAGTTGCAAGGTAAGCTCACAGGTGAGACGGGTAAACATCCTTGTTACGATTTGCGACTAGATTAAACTCTCCAATGTTTTGCTACATAATCACTGCACAGGAAGTGTTGTTTCTCTCTCTCTCTCTCTGTCTCGTTTCATTATTATTCCATTCTCTCTCTCTCTCTCTCTCTCTCTCTCTCTCTCTCTCTCTCTCTCTCTCTCTCTCTCTCTCTCTCTCTCTCTCTCTCTCTCTGTCTCGTTTCATTATTATTCCATTCTCTCTCTCTCTCTCTCTCTCTCTCTCTCTCTCTCTCTCTCTCTCTCTCTCTCTCTCTCTCTCTCTCTCTCTCTCTCTCTCTCTCTCTCTCTATCACAGGTTCTCTCTCATTTTCTCTTCTCTTATATTTACGCTATTCATAATTAATGTTCTCCTAATTATCATTACATCACTCGGTCACCTACCAAACATTGTCTTCAATGTTTAATAAAACATAATGGATACAATAGTAATAATTAAATTGGCAATAAAATATAATAATGGATATAATAAAAGACAAGAGTTCATTAAAACATTCTAAAAAAAAAAATAGTAATTATATTAAAATATCAAACATATCAAATTATAAGCATATTAACCCTTAAACGCCTACTGGACGTATCATACGTCGACTGAAATTGTTTGTTGGGTGCCAAGTGGACGTACTGTACGTCGACTTTGACTCGACCGAAATGGTCGAAAAATGCAATTGTAAGCTAAAACTCTTACATTCTAGTAATATTCAATCATATACCTTCATTTTGCAACAAATTGGAAGTCTCTAACACAATATTTCGATTTATGGTGAATTTTTGAAAAAACTTTTTCCTTACGCCCGCTCGGTAACTCGGCCAAAAATTTCAGAAATTCTTTCGTCATTTTGTCGTAAGTTTTGCACTGTTTTATATTAGCCGTTACATAAAGTTTTATGTATGAAAATGTGCGAAATTTCATGTAAAATACAACAAAAAACAACCCATGGTTGTAGCTTTTATCAGTTTGGAAATATTTTCATATAAACCACGATAACTGCCAAAATTTCAACCTTTGGTCAACTTTGACTCGACCAAAATGGTAAAAAAACGCAATTGTAAGCTAAAACTCTTAAATTCTAGTAATATTCAATCATTTACCTTCATTTTGCAACAAATTGGAAGTCTCTAGCACAATATTTCGATTTATGGTGAATTTTTGAAAAACTTTTTCTTACGTCCGCGCCAGAAATTCTTTTCGTCACGTTGTCGTAATGTTTGCACCGTTTTATATTAATCGTTACATAAAGTTTTATATATGGAAATGTGCGCAATTTCATGTAGAATACAACAGAAAATAGAAAATAGCTCATGGTTGTAGCTTTTTTCAGTTTTGAAATATTTTCATATAAGTCACGATAACTGCCAAAATTTCAACCTTCGGTCAACTTTAACTCGACCGAAATGGTAAAAAAATGCAATTATAAGCTAAAACTGTTACATTCTAGTAATATTCAATCATGTACCTTCATTTTGCAACAAACTGGAAGTCTCTAGCAGAATATTTTGATTTATGGTGAATTTCTGAAAAAAAACTTTTTCCTTACGTTTGCGTGCGGTAACTTGGCCGAACATCTCGGAAAATCTTCCGTCACGTTGTCGTAATGTTTGCATCGTTTTACATTAGTCATTACATAAACTTTTATATATGAAAATGTGCGCAATTTCATGTAGAATACAACAGAAAATAGCTCATGGTTGTAGCTTTTATCAGTTTTGAAATATTTTCACATAAATCACGATAACTGCCAAAATTTCAACCTTCGGTCAACTTTAACTCGACCGAAATGGTCGAAAAACGCAATTGTAAGCTAAAACTCTTACATTCTTGTAATATTCAATCATTTACCTTCATTGTGCAATAAATTGGAAGTCTCTAGCACAATATTTCAATTTATGGTGAATTTTTGAAAAAAACATTTTCCTTACGTCCGCGCGGTAACTCTGCCGAACATCTCGGAAATTCTTTAGTCACGTTGTCGTAATGTTTGAACCGTTTTATATTAGTCATTACATAAGTTTTATATATGAAAATGTGCGCAATTCCATGTACAATACAACAGAAAATAACTCATGGTTGTAGCTTTTATCAGTTTTGAAATATTTTCATATAATTCACGATAAATAGAAAAAATTCTACTTTCGGTCAACTTTAACTCGACCGAAATGGTTGAAAACTGCAATTGTAAGCTAAAACACTTACAGTCTAGTAATATTCAATCAATTGGCTTCATTTTTCAACAAACGGGAAGTCTCTAGCACAATATTTTGATTTATGGTGAATTTATGAAAAAAATATTTTTTTATGTCCGCGCGTTACGAATTCATGCATCATTTTGTGATAATATTTTCTCTGTGGTGCTTTGATCGTTTTACAATTTGTTATATACCAAAATCATCGCAATTTAGTGTACAATACAAAGAACAAACAAATAACCCGTTAGCTTTAACTGTTTTGCTCACAGCGCGATTTGTATAAATTTATATATGAAAAATATTTTTGCGCTGTCATATAATTCAATATTTATATATGATAATGATATTTTTTTTCATTTTTGATGGTTGCATACTAAACTTCAGGCAATGACAAAAAAAGGAACCAAAAATGAACTCTTAATCTTAAAAACTAAGCGTGCTGTGATTTTTTGAAAAAAAAATTTTTTCCGCTTCGGCGCTAACTCCCGAACGCCGCCGGCATACGGGAGACATTTTTGTAAATAGAGGCTCGGCATTTAAGGGTTAATTCATAAGTATATTAAATGAACATATGAATTTATTATTATGTTAACATCAGTTGTCAGTTATTGTTATTATTGAGTTCTGTCAATTTCCCCTGTATTTTTCTGATAAACAAAATAACAGTAATTACTATTACCACTAGATTTACTTAATTATAAAATTGGGGAGACAGTTTCTTTATAGCAGAAACATACATCAACATAGTTCAAATTTTCAAGCTTCCTTAATTCTACCTGAGACAACTTAAATTCTTCTATTTTATACAAGTAATTCTTGTATGGCACATTTGTTTAATTTATATGTTGTGAAAAGATGAGGTTCATAATATAACTGGTTTGCTATCACTAACTGACATGATGTTGTAAAGGATTTAACATTTTTAAACTTTATTTCTGTGCTAATATTGTGACATTTAATTTTAGCTACAACAGTATTTAGTGAAAATACAAAGATTTCTTGATCAATGATAGTGCTTCAAACGGTTTATCATAGTTAGTGTTGGGCTCAAAATACCTTTATAAGTAAGCAAAATGGCATTTAATGTGTTTTTATGTTCCTGTAATATCACTTCACTTTCTAGAGCAAATACATTCTGATTGACTTGATTTATAAAATTTTTTCAGTTTTTCTATTTGTTCTGCATTGTGATTTTGTAATGTAATCACTTTATTTATCACTGTCCCTCTTGCTGCTGCCCATGTTTCCAGTCTGTCTATTCTTTCTTTTTCCTGTTCTACATTTGCTTCGGTAGCAAATACAAATAATGTGTTCAAAGCAGTTCCAGTGAAGGGTAAGAGGGATCTCTTTGACCTTTTAACCCTTAAACGCCGAGCCTCTATTTACAAAAGTGTCTGCTGTATGCCGGTACCGTTCGGGAGTTAGCGCCGAAGCTGAAAAAAGTTTTTTTAAAAAAATCACAGCATGCTTAGTTTTTAAGATTAAGAGTTCATTTTTGGCTCCTTTTTTGTCATTGCCTGAAGTTTAGTATACAACCATCAGAAATTTTTAAAAATATCATTATCATATATAAATATTGAAATATATGACAGCACAAAAAAAATTTCATATATAATTGTATACAAATCGCGCTGTGAGCAAAACGGTTAAAGCTAATGAGTTATTTTTTTTTTCATTGTATTATACACTAAATTGCAATGATTTTGGTATATAACAAATTGTAAAACGATCAAAGCAACACAGAGAAAGTATTATCACAAAATGATGCATGAATTCGTAATGTGTGGACGTAAAAAAAAGTTTTTTTCAAAAATACACCATAAATCGAAACATTGTGCTAGAGACTTCCCGTTTGTTGCAAAATGAAGGTAATTGATTGAATATTACTAGACTGTAAGTGTTTTAGCTTACAATTGCAGTTTTTTACCATTTCGGTCGAGTTAAAGTTGACCGAAGGTCGAATTTTTTCTATTTATTGTAATTTATATGAAAATATTTCAAAACTGATAAAAGCTACAACCATGAGTTATTTTTTGTTGGTATTCTACATGAAATTGCGCACATTTTCATATATAAAACTTTATGTAACGACTAATATAAAACAGTGCTAACATTACGACAAAGTGACGAAAGAATTTCTGAGATGTTCGGCCGAGTTACCGCGCGCTTACATAAGGAAAAAGTTTTTTTTTTTATTAAAAAATTCACCATAAATCGAAACATTGTGCTAGAGACTTCCTGTTTGTTGCAAAATGAAGTTAATTGATTGAATATTACTAGACTGTAAGTGTTTTAGCTTACAATTGCAGCTTTTTACCATTTTGGTCGAGTTAAAGTTGACCGAAGGTCGAATTTTTTCTATTTATCGTGATTTATATGAAAATATTTCAAAACTGATAAAAGCTACAACCATGAGTTATTTTTTGTTGTATTCTACATGAAATTGCGCACATTTTCATATATAAAACTTTATGTAACGACTAATATAAAACGGTGCAAACATTACGACAATGTGACGAAAGAATTTCTGAGATGTTCAGCCGAGTAACCGCTCGCGGACATAAGGAAAAAGTTTTTTCCAAAAATTCACCATAAATTGAAATATTGTGCTAGAGACTTCCAATTTGTTGCAAAATGAAGGTAAATGATTGAATATTACTAGAATGTAAGAGTTTTAGCTTACAATTGCGTTTTTCGACCATTTCGGTTGAGTCAAAGTTGACCGAGGTTGAAATTTTGGCACTTATCGTGATTTATATGAAAATATTTCCAAACTGATAAAAGCTACAACCATGGGTTGTTTTTTGTTGTATTTTACATGAAATTGCACACATTTTCATATATAAAACTTTATGTAACGACTAATATAAAACGGTGCAAAACTTACAACAAAATGACGAAAGAATTTCTGAAATTTTCGGCCAAGTTACTGCACAGACATAAGGAAAAAGTTTTTTTCAAAAATTCACCATAAATCGAAATATTGTGCTCGAGACTTCTAATTTGTTGCAAAATTAAGGTGAATGATTGAATATTACTAGAATGTAAGAATTTTAGCTTACAATTGCGTTTTTCGACCATTTTGGTCGAGTCAAAGTTGACCGAAGGTTGAAATTTTTTGTAGTCGACGTACGGTACGTCCACTCGTCACCCGACAGACAATTTTAGTCAACTTACGATATGTCCAGTCGGCGTTTAAGGGTTAAGAGCGGTATTTTCTATTTCTGTGTTTAATTTTTGTAACAAGTGAATAACACTGTTATTATCACCATTCTGTAGGAGTGATTTAATGTCCTTTGAATTGCATATAATGTTTTCCCACTATTTAACACTGTTGATATGTCTATACTAATGATTCCTAAGTCTGTGATCATTTTGACTTTTCCTTGTCTCTAACAATGATCCCTTTTTGATCTCCACCTCTGAAGAGATGAGTCCAATTATGACTAATGCTATGATGAGCCGCATTTTTGCATCTGTAAGAATAGACTTTTATCAGATTTTCTTTATATATATAGGTTTCACTACATATATTATATTTATGATATTTTCAGTCCAACACCAAAATATACACATATATACGTATTTAACTCTGTTTCGTAGATTATATTTTTTGTTTACAACATTATCTAGAGCATTATCATGTCTTATGTTATCTATAACTTCAGTGGACCATGGATCTGTTTTTACTACTTTTATATGATTCCAGTAAACTACTTTTTCCTTTAGCTCACTTTCATTAATTACCCTATATTTGTTTAATTTTAACGCTTCCACAACTCTGTATAGTCCAGTGAACTTGGGAGAAACCTTTACATTTGGACCCTCTAGAACATGATTTTGTACGTAAATTTGAGTACCTACTATAATGTCTGGTTTAATGTTATTTTTATTATAATATTTGGCATGAGTGTTATGAACCTCTTTTAATTTTGCCCTTGTTTTCATGCTTGTCTCGTAAGTATGTGTTGTTTTCCATGCAACATAGTCATCACAGTTATAAGTATGTCTGGGTGGTGTTGCATCGTCTAATATTGTGTTAGGCATTCTTTTCTGATAACCATATAGCAAATAATGTGGAGATTCTCCTGTTGTCTCATTTACAGTATTATTCAATGTGAACTGTACGTTTTCTGTTGCTAAGTCCCGGTCTTCTGTCCATGGGCTCACTAAATTTTCAGGATATCCTTTATTTTACGATTTGTTCATTCTACTGCTCCATTAGAACTTGGTTTATAAGCAGTTATTTGACTTATTTATTTCATAAAATTCACATAATTTTTCTTTAAAAGATCACTAGTAAATTCAGCCACATTATCAGAAGAAGAACTTGTGGACATGAATGCCTTGTGATAATTCTAGATTTAAGAGCTTCTGCTACTGTAGCTGCATCTCTGTTTCTTACTGGTCAATTTCTACATATCTAGTTAGATAGTCTAAGAAGACTAATATTTGTTTATTTCCTCTAACAGTCCTTGGAAATGGACCTAAAAAGTCCATAGTTACTATTCTGAATGGATTTAACTCTGATGGATATTTTTCAAGTGGAGCTTTAAGATTTATGCTACCTTTATGGTGATTGCAAACTGTACAGTTTTGTACAAAATTTTTGGCATCTTCACTACAATTTGGCCAAAAATAATTTCTGGTTATGATTCTGGTTGTCTTTTTAATTCCTGGATGTCCTGCTAACTTATATGAGTGTGTTAGTTCTAAAACTTCTCTGATTAGTGTATTTGGGATGTATAGTCGAGAACAACCATTCTTCTCTGTTGGCCTTTTATACAACAATCCATTTATTAATTGAAAATCAAGTTTTAAGATTTCATCTAGTATTAACTGTCCTAATATTTGTCTGATTTCTGCATCTTTTCCTTGTTGTATTTTTACTCTTTCTAGATCTAAATCTACTACTTGACAACGAAAACAAAAGGTATTAATGGTAATACATTTTTCTGTTTCCTCTTGAAATCTGGGTGCATCTGCCAAGGTGTTAAATTTCTCTGGAATATATCTGAATTCCGGGGCAAATTCTAATACACAAATGAACCATCTATTGAACTTCATGTTGTTGGTAAAGGCTCTCTTTTTAAATAAGTCACAAATGGGGTTATGATCAGTAAGCACATTAACCTTATGATGTAAAAGTGTGTCTAAATTTCTCTAAACCCCAATATAAAGTTAAACACTCTCTTTCTATGGTACTATAGTTTCTTTCTGCTAAGTTTAAAACTCTACTAGCATAATATACTGCCCTCATTCTAGTTTTGGCCTTTTGTAACAATACAACTCCTAGCCCTTTATTTGAGGCATCACAAGCTAAGTAAAAGTCTTTGGAAAAATCGGGGTAAACTAAAACAGGGTTCCTGGTCATTTTGCTCTTTAGTGTTTGAAAGGCTGTTTCTTGTTCATCCTTCCATTCATAATTAATGTCCTTCTTGGTTAGTTCTGTCAAAGGTTTGGCTATAGAAGCAAAACCCTTTATAAAAGGTCTATAATAACCTACCATACCTAGGAACCTTCTTAATGCTTTCAAATTAGTGGGAGCTGGGTAATCAATTACAGTAGAGCCCCGGTCCTTGATGCTAATCCATTCCAGAAGAAGCATCAAGATTCGATTTAGTCGAATTCCGAATCAATGTCTCCCATGAGAAATAACTGAAAATGGATTAATCCTTTCTTGACCAACAGTCATTACCCCAACCTTGCCTTTTTATGCAAAATATTACACAAATTACAATTAAATAGGTTCAGAGTTAAATAACTTACCATATTAGAAGCACTTTTTACATTTTTAAATGCATACTGTATAAAAAAAATTGGCCTACGACCAGTGGGCCATATTACCTATGGTAGACCGAGCGTCATAGGCTAGGCTAGGTAGCCTATAGGCACTACCAGAATGTACTGTAACGGGTACATACAAAAACTTGTTAATCATAATGACATTGAAAAACAAGCTTGCTTATTACAGTACATTAATAACACAGTATTAAAAGTAAGCTGAATTACTGTATGTCTGTTATCATAAAATTAAGAAGTGGATGTAAACAAACCAAAGTGCCCTCCTGGTGGCATGTCTTGGTACTAATTACATAAACTTTGTTTACACTCAGTATTAATTTATGGTAAATTTCATAGAGAGTCTATTGTAGTTCTTACTGTCTTTCTCTTCTGCTTGTCAGCAACGGCTGTCTTGGGACCCATGATTAGATGAAAATGCAGTGCAGAAAGCCCCCAAAAAAAAAAAAAAAAAAAAAAATATATATATATATATATATGAATGTCTTTTCCTGTAATACTACAGTGTAATATGAAAATAAGAAGGCCCATAAAACACTATTTAAACGTTGAAACCATATATTTCGGGCACTTGTTTCTGTGCCCCTGTTCACTGGTAGAATATGGACAGGTGGAAAGTTACAATGGTATATATACAAAAACATGAAGGTGTGGCCTTAGGCCTCCGATGTTAAGGAGGTGGCGTTTCTTAGAAGGAGGAGATTGACCAAATTCCCTAGTGGTTTTTGGCCTCATTAGCTCCCGTTTGGCGATGGATCTGGCGGGCGTTTCTTGGTCATCTTCTTCAAAAGGGGTCCGAGGATTAAGGTGTCAATGGCGTCCGATTTCCAATGTCCTCCTGACTTAGGATATGTTCAAATGAGTACCTGGATCAAGAATTTAACACGATCCGCCAACACCTAACGCAACTGCTCTATCCACCACACATTATCGAGAGGGCTATTAATAAAGCAAATAAAATATACTACAGAGGTCCCACTCACAACAGACAAATAGATTTCAACAACAAAATAAAGCTTCCATACGATGAAAACATCCAAAAGGCCACCGAGCAACTCAGTTCTAATAATCCTTTCATTTTCCATTATCCCAAATCCATCGGGAGTTCGCTCGTTAACGTATACTTAAATAACAAAAGGGAAGAAGCCGGAGTTTACAAGATACCGTGTAGTAATTGTCATGACATCTATGTAGGCGAGACAGGTAGATCGCTCTCGCAAAGAATAACAGAGCACAAAAGATCACTTTACGCTCCGGAGAGTTCGGGAATTTTCCTACATATTAGAAATACAGGGCATGTCATTAACTGGAGTGGGGGTTTTCAAGAGTAGCTGTCCGTACAAAAAGAAAGATGCTGGAATCTGCTATCATCAATCAAACCAACAATATGAACCTGTCAGGAGGACATTGGAAATCGGACGCCATTGACACCTTAATCCTCGGACCCCTTTTGAAGAAGATGACCCAAGAAACGCGACCGCCAGATCCATCGCCAAACGGGAGCTAATGAGGCCAAAACCACTAGGAATTTGGTCAATCTCCTCCTTCTTAAGAAACGCCACCTCCTTAACATCGGAGGCCTAAGGCCACACCTTCATGTTTTTGTATATATACCATTGTAACTTTCCACCTGTCCATATTCTACCAGTGAACAGGGGCACAGAAACAAGTGCCCGAAATATATGGTTTCAACGTTTAAATAGTGTTTTATGGGCCTTCTTATTTTCATATATATATATATATATATATATATATATATATATATATACATATACTGTACAAGCGTGTACTTCTCCAAACAACAGCAGCAGCATGTGTAGGCTTTAAACACTTTTAAATATGAATGGGAAGGACGCCACCGACAACACCAGCTAGGGGCGGCTGACTGAAACACTTTTGTTTACAAACATCATATAATTCGTCAGGTCGGATTCCGGTTTGTTGTTTGAGCTCCAACGCAAGATTTACTCGACATTTCACATCGAAATCCGAATATGTCGAGTTCTGGTATGGTCAAGGACTGGGGTTCTACTGTATTGCCTTTAATTTACCTGCCTGCATGTGCAGTCCATCTTCACTAATTACATGACCCAAGTATTCTAAGGATTTCATTAGGAATTGACATTTCTTCAATTGTATTTTTAGTCCTGAAATTCTTAATCTCTCTAGGACCATTTCTAATATTCTGAGGTGACTTTCTAAGTCTTTGCTAAAAATGTATACTACAACATTTTCTATATCTCCTAGAATTTGTAATATTAATCGGACAAATGTTAATGGGGCTGATGTGAGTCCAAATGACATTACTTCAAACTGTAAATGTTATTTATGTGTGCTGAAGGCTGCAAATTGTTTCAATTCTCCATCTAGAGGTACTTGCCAATATCCACTAAGCAAATCTAAGGATGAAAATATTTTGGCCCCTCCTAATTGAGCTAATATATCTTGAATTACTGGCATCGGCATTCTATCTGGAACTGTGTTGGAAGTCTTCCTGTAATCTATTACAAGTCTCCAACTACCATCCTTCTTTTATATATGGTTCATAGCTATGGTTAACCTCACGGCAGCTTAGAAATTCAAAATTCGTGCAGTGGCGCTGTTATCGTTAGTGTGTAGGTGATAACGTCCCGCCACCATCCGGGACTCAAGGAAACAAACCAGCGGAAAGCTCAATTCGTTTTCTGCCAGCGTCCGGTTAACATCGGAAGTTTTCACGCAGCTGCTTCTTCGCCTTTCAGCTTGGTTTTGCATGAATTTTGGTGAAGTACTCAGAATTTGTTGCCTTGTGGCTTCCTGCCATTGTTTTGAATTGTTGTTCGAGTTAACTAGTTTATTTAGTTAACGACGTCAGATTCCAGTTCATCTAGTATTGGCTTTTGTTCCGAGGGTTGTAGGACTAGGCTAACTAAGCTTTCATACGATTCTCATACAAAATTCACTAAATGTAGGGGGCAAGAATGTAGTAAGGATAATACTTGCATAGAGTGTCAGTATTGGGAGGATAAGAAATGGAAAACATTGAAAAATCATCTGGACAAATTAGAAAGGGATAAGAAGAGGAAAGCAGCCATTAGGGCTGAAAGTAGGGCTAATGCAGAGTCCATTCCTTTGGATAATGTAGGGAATGATGGAACTATTCTCTCCTATAGGGAGATTTAGAGGGAATTGCTACTCCATCTCTTTTCATTTCCTCTATCAAATTGTCAACTGTGGGTCTCTGGCTTATTGGTAATCTGTAATTAGGAATAAAAACTGGCTTGGCTCCATCATCTAACAAAATTCTGTGTTGTAGAACATTTGTTCTTCCTAGTTTATCTCCTTCTATAGCTATTACATTTCTGTATTTCTCTAACAGATTTTCTGGAAAATCTGTTTTATTCTTGATTTATTTGAGAGTTTTTGCCATTTATAGAGAAAAATGCTTTTTCTTCTACTGTTAGTAAAGGATTGTTAATAGGAATCCCTATGCAAAAGACAATGCCTGCGTATAGTGTTAGTCTGTTATCTGAATATTTTTGGACATAAACTTCATTGCAGTTATTACCATTCATGTGGATGAGGGAATTATCCATTCTGACAAAATCTGGCAATTCTTCATTCAAAAATAGAATATCCTTATCCCTTACATCCTCTTTTGATCTTAGATATATTTTTGTTAAACATTTTGGATACAAAGTTACTGCTCTGTTGAGTATAAATTGTACTTTTATTATCATCAACTGTGCTAACACAACATATTTCTTCTTCTTCTGTGTCTGAAAAATAGCAAAGTTCTGCATCTCCAGTGGTTTCTTCTGTTGCTTCTATTATACTATTTATATCTGATTTATTTATTTTATCTAAGAGCAATACTTCATTTAGTATTTTCTTCACTTTCGCAACTTATTACTACATTGCTATAGTTATAGATATAGGCATAGGTATAGGTGGCTTGATTTTTGTTAGATTCAGTATTTTGGTCATCACAATTATTTATATCTGAGTAATTGTCATCTGTATGTGCACATCTCAACAATTCTGTATTCTGTAATTGTGGGAATTCCTCTTTTTTATCTCTTTCTGTTTTATCTTGCTTGTTCTTGTTACTTATCTGCTTTTCCTGCATGTCTGTCTTGCTTGTTGAAACTGTCTCAGACAAATTGATCAGATTTGGGTGAAACTTTTCTTCATCAAGCTTACAACATACACTCTTCCGATTATCCTGTTTCAGGCTAATCTTTCCTTTACTACTATATAATATCATTCCACATCTCCTCATTAAATTAAATGAGAACAATACTTGTGCAGGAAAAAATATGTCTTCAAAAACTAGAAAACTCAATAAATTTATGTGACAAAATACTTATTTCTAAGTTTGTCCCTGTGTCACCCGGTGAAATTCCTTTCTTACACGAATTTCTAGGTATAAATATTGCTAAATATACCAGAGAAAAAAGCTATCAGGAATGCTGAGGTTACTACCCCCAGATCGAGCGCCTTCTTATACCAAGAAGGCGTCGGCATGGATAAGGGTGAGTGAAGAAATCACAACCACAGAACCACACTCGAAAGACATCCCAATGGCAAAATCCCTCGGAAGAGCGGAGAGCCGTACCAGCTCCCACACTCACCCGCCCGCCAAGTGGCGACCCCAGCGCCATCTGAACTCATTCAATTTCTAGCACGTGATTGTTGTTGCTTAAATTTTTGGTGCTTGTGCATTTTGGCTAATTTTTCGCCTTTCCCAGCATGTCGTCGAGCAGCTTTACTGTATCCAAGTTAAGTACCATCTTATTGTGGGGTTTTTATGATAAGTTTGGCTGTTTCAGCCCGTATTTATTATTTATACGTGGTTCTGTTTTGACGCTACGGCGTCCCCTAGTCAGCCATGTCGACCGCGAGGTACACCCGTCCAGCTTGTTCTGTTTGGGCTTCTCTTTGTCGATTACATTGCTTATCGTTATTTCCCCTAGGATTCATCCTGGTGGCGTTTCCTAGGCTGGGTTTTTCGGTGTTTTTAACGATAATTTTGTTGAACCGCATCATTGGGTTCCTACATTTGGGTTCCCGTCATCTTCCCGCTTAGGTAACTCCCAGGATGTTTCCCTTGGACAGTTATAGCTTTATATTATTATAATTATTATTTTGCTTGTGCTTGACGTCATGTTTTCAGCTGCTTAGAATTATTAATTGTTACCGTGGGGCGTCAGGTACAGTTTTACTGTTTACTTCCTGTCGCTTCTCTTGGTTAGGCTATGCGCCTAGCACAAGCACAAGATTATTTTATTGTTTAATGTATATATGATGGTGATTTATTATTATTCTGGTTAACTTCCCTTGTGTGGGGTTTCCCTATATCCTGCCTAGTGTATGTTAGGCTTTTATTTTGTGCCTTTTGGCCTCCTGCTCTCCCTTTCACCCTGGGTTAGGTTAGGCGAGCGGAGGGGATCAGCAGGTAGAGGGAGTTTCTGTTGTTCCATCCACTGACCGTTGTGGGTTGTGGAGTGAGACCCCATTGTCCTCCCCCTTCTTTACGGAGGGGGTAGAGGTTTTTCTGTGGGTGTGTCTCCTCCATGCTTTTATAGCATTCTCTTTCTTTCGGCTCTGGTTGGTTTTCGGCACGGGAATTTCTCTCCCTGTTGTTTCCTCATCCCTCCCTTTCCTTCTCCCCTTTTTATTTCATAGGCTACATCTATGTGTGGGGTGAGAGCATAGAGGCCTTAGGTCGCTATTCCTTTCCCTTTCCTTCGGGGTAGGCCACGATCTCTCCAAGCTGGTATTATTTACCTAGCGTGGTTGTGTTTACAGTTGAGCAGGTGAAGGCATCTTCCCCAGTCTCCTGTTTTCCTCTGCTCTGGCCTACTCCCTTCCTTACCCCACCAACCCCCCCCCTCCCCTTCCTACCCTGGTCTACCCTGGGTCCAGCTCTTTGTCATCTTCTCACGCGGGTGACGTCGGTGTCCGACAACCACCCCGAGTTGTTGGATCTTCCCTGGTGGAGGAATTCGCTCCCTCCCAGGGCTGGTCCCAGATGGCATTTTTCTTGGCTCAGTGTCTCGTTAACCCGCTCTCCTAGGATCGAGCAGGTTTTCGAACATTCTCAGGGTTACTTTTTTCTCAGCCTTGTCCCGCGTTCGCTCCGGCGTTCGGGATGCTCTAGTTGGGTTGACTGGCGCTTACACCTGCCCTTGTGGAGCTGTGGTGTTTTGTAGCCTCACCCTTCTAATGTTCTCTAGCGGTTGAGGCTTGGGATCCCCGGAGGGGGTGGTGCCGGACTCCGGAGAATGCTGATTTTTGTCATTGTTAACCGATTATGTTACCATCCTCTGTATTTTTATATATATGCATTTATTTTGTTCCCGGCGGCTCATCCCGCCGTGCTGCCGTTTTATTCCTGGCATCCCTTGTGGTAAGGATCCTGTTGACTCGGCTCTCTCGTTCCGCCGGAGTATTCCGGCAGTTGAGGGGCTTCTTGCTTACCTTAAATTTAAGTTACTTTTTCTGGTAGGCCCGTCTCTGACTGGGTTTTTCATTCTGCCGGAGTGCTCCGGTAGTACAGTTTGAAAATACCTGTGCCTGCTTAGTTTAAGTTTCTTAGAGTGGTAGGTTCATATACTGTTCACACTTACAGACTGTTCGTTGTGAGGAGCCCGGATGTACCGCCACCCTCCACCAACCCTACGGGCATGTGGTGTGTTGGACCCACGCTGGCTGTGCGGTCTGGCTTGATGACCTGATCATCTGGCATCCGGACGGCTGTGAGGTCTGCTTCGCGGTCTGTGGATGCATCCAGGACGAGTTGATGAGCTGCTTACTTTCGTTCTTCACGTTAGTTACAGTTTGCTATGTTGTCATATCTTGTGTTCTAGCGCTTATATATTTTACAGTATATTAGCCCTTCCTTGATTCCCTGCTCCCTTTCAGGTCGACGAGTCCTCCAAGAAGGGGGCCCTAGAGTCTCCGCGCCTGGGTGGCTGGGTTCGGGAGGAACGTTGCGTTGGGGAAGCCCTACATCCTCGACGGGAAGCTGAGGGACTTGCTCTACCCCGGCGCCCGGATCGCTGCGGCCGTACCAGCTGTGGCCGCACCCATCATCGAGCAGATCCGGGTCGTGACCCAGCCAACAAGAGGACCCCCTTTACGCGGAGGTTTCGGAGGACGTCGCCGCTCTGGATTTGGACCTGGAGCCCATGAATACCGAGCAGGACCAGGAGGTAGGTATAGAGGTAAGTGAGGCAGTGGGGGCGGGTACCCTTTTTGATTCCCCTTCATCCTCTGTATCTTCTTTTCAGGGCTTCGCTAAATCTTCTATCTTGAGGGACGGGGCTCAGTCTACTGTCCCCAAGTTGGAGAAGTCGTGGAAGGCAAAGGGCTTCAATTCCTCGTCTTCCCGCAAGGCATCCCCTTTTCCCCCGTCGAAGCCAAAGGTTGCTGAACCTGTGGCCTCCGGGAGCAAACCAGGTACCTCGGGCAAAGGAGCGAGTAAGAGGGTGGCCAGGCCCAGCCCTCCTCGCCAGCCTGCCTTTGACCCTGAGGCGTTTGCTGGGATGTTGTTAGAGAGGTTCTCTACGGAGGTAGAGGCCAAACTTTCTAAGTTGGCAGAGAGGCTTCAGAGTCAGGAGACTCTTCTTGCTGATATGGCATGCTCCGGTGGGGCCGGACCACACTATCAGATCCCTGACACTGCTACTCTCCCTCCTTTTGATGAGGGAACCCATGGCGTTTTGGAACCCATGAAGACGTTTTGACCATTGAAGGTCTAGGTACCAGGCGTCTAGAGGAACTGGAGTTCTTCCCGGCTGATCTCTTGCCCCCTACCCAGGCTTCGTTAGGCTGACGGAGGAAGCCTGGGTACGCTCAGACAAGGTCCCTAAAGGGACAGTGATCTTCCCTAGGGATCAGGCGCAATCTGCTCTCTTGCGCACCTTTTCCGAGTGGCGGGCGGAGAACACGAAGTTGACCCCCTGCAAGGGCAACTTCACTATGTTTTCTCTCGGGGATAAGCTGCCCACTCCCTGCCTGAACAAGGTTGCTATCGCAACCGCTCAGGCTTGCTTGGATGGCAAACCCTTGCCTCAGCCGGGAATCAGATCCTGCGTCTCTGATCTTCCCAGGGGTGACGAGTTCTGGAAAAGACGCTCCGTCCACATTTACTGTCAGTAAATTGGGCGTAGATTGCGCGATCAAACCAGTTCAGCGAGCAGCTTCCTAAGCTTCCGGAAGCTCTCCTGAAGGCTGAGTTCGAGGTGCGGTGTCGGTTGAGCCGGTCTTTGAACTCGCTGTACCTGTCAGAAGCGACCGCCATCTCCTTTGCAGAGGAGCCATTGTTTCAGGTTCTGACTAAATCCCTGTTAGCAGGGTTCCAGTCGGACCTGTACGACTTCATGGTGGCAAAGATGAACTGCCGTAAGTTCATCTTTGCTGAAGCCACCGTTCGTCATGAGCCTAACAGACTCATGAAGAGTTCTTTCTGGGGAGACAATCTTTTCCCAGAAGATGAAGTCTCCAGTGTCCTGGGCGAAGCAACCAGGGCTAACCAGAGTCTGCGCTCCCGGTGGGGTATCTCCGCCTTTAAGCAGAAGACCCCTGAGTCTAGCGGTTCCCAGAATAGGCCTGGGAAACGTTATAGAAAGCACAGGAGACCACAACACCAGACGGTTGTTCAGGCAGTTCCGGTCTCGACGGTGAGCCAACCGTCCACCTCCAAGGCTCAACCCCAACAGTATGTGCTGGTTCTACCAGCCCAATCCCTTGCTGCGCCTACGTACGTCTCCTCGCCGGCGTACAACCCTACCTATGAAGGCCGTGGGGTCTTTCACGGCCTTAATAGGAGCGCAAGGCGGGGTAGAGGTCGAGCCCCCTACAGAGGCAGGGCTGGATCCGTCTCCCGGGGAAAAGTGGCGCGGTAGAGGAAACAAACCTGCTTCCTCCCACTGAGACCAGTCAGGTAGGTGGACGCCTATACTGGTTCAGAGACCAGTGGTCCTTCAGTCCTTGGGCACACAGCATTGTGTCCAAAGGCCTGGGTTGGAGCTGGATCAGGGACCCTCCTCCCCTGACCAGGTTTTATCAGCCCTCCTCCAAAGCCCTACAGGACTTTGTGGACGGAGCTTCTCAACAAGAGAGCAATAAAGAAAGTGAGGCACCTCAAATTTCAAGGCAGGCTGTTCACTGTCCCCAAGAAAGATTCCGGCCAGCAAAGAGTGATTCTAGATCTGTCGCGTCTAAATCTCTACATACAATGCGACAAATTTCGCATGCTTACAGTTGCTCAAGTCACGGACTCTACTGCCGCGTGGAGCCGTCACCACCTCTATCGATCTTTCAGACGCTTATTATCACGTCCCGGTTGCGCTGGAACTTCTCTCCCTTCCTGGGTTTCAGACTAGGAAACAGGCCTACTCCTTCAGGGTCATGCCTTTCGGGCTCAATATAGCCCCAGGATATTCCACGAAGCTGGCGGAAACAGTTGTTCAGCAGCTACGGTCCCGGGGGATCTCCCTAGCAGCTTACCTGGACGATTGGATAATCTGGGCCCCAACCGTACAGGAGTGCCGGAAGGCTACAGCCATAGTGATGGAGTTCCTGGAGTCATTAGGTTTTCAGTTGAACAGGGAGAAGTCCCGCCTGACTCCGGAGTCTCAGTTTCAGTGGCTGGGTCTCCAGTGGGACCTAACCTCGTACAGGCTATCCCTCCCGCCGGCCAAGCGGAGGGAGATAGCCGCTTCCAGAAAATTTCTGAAGGGCAAAGCAGCATCCCGCCGGTCTCAAGAGAGGATTCTCGGCTCTCTTCAGTTTGCTTCAGTGACAGACCTGCTCTTGAAAGCAAGACTAAAAGACATAAACAGAGTGTGGCGGAGATGAGCCAATGTCAGGCTCAGAGACAGAGTCTCTTCAATCCCGCAAATCTTGAAGACAAGGCTTCGACCATGGTCCACAGTCAAAGGCCTTTCGAAGTCTGTCCCCCTTCAATTCCCCCCCCCCCAGCTCTGGTAATCCACACAGACGCTTCATTAAGCGGCTGGGGAGGGACTCACCAAAACAAAAAGTACAAGGGACGTGGTCTATAATGTTTCGACAGTTCCATATAAACACCTTGGAAGCTATGGCAGTGTTTCTAACTCTGAAGAAACTTTACCCCGCCAGCCAGATTCACATCAGGCTGGTGTTAGACAGCGCCGTGGTGGTTCATTGCATAAACAGGGGTGGCTCCAAATCGAGTCGCGTAAATCAGGTGATGTTAGCTATCTTCTCCTGGCAAGCAAGCACGGCTGGCATCTGTCAGCCACCCACCTAGCGGGGGTGCGGGCGTGGTGGCGGATTCTCTGTCCAGAACTACTCCGTTGGAGACGGAGTGGTCTCTGGACGGGTGTTCAATTGGATCTGCCGCCGGGTTCCAGGACTCCAAGTGGATCTGTTCGCCACGGAGAGCAATCACAAGCTTCCCTGTTATGTGGCTCCCAATCTGGACCCCCATGCCTACGCCACGGACGCTTAATGACCATAGATTGGAACAATTGGGAGAGGATCTACTTGTTTCCCCAATAAACATGTTGTTGAAAGTACTGCACAAACTCAGGTCATTCAAGGGCCAACTAGCCCTGGTAGCCCCTATTGGCCGAAGAGCAACTGGTTCCCTCTGCTTCTGGAGCTCAAGTTGTGGTGTCATCATAAATACCCAAACCCAGACTGACCCAAGTAGTACAAACCAAGACTGTGTCAGCTTCCTTAAAAATTCAGAATGCCCTGGTTTTATGGACTTTATAAAATTTGCTGCTAAAAAGGGAGCAAACATTGACCCCGTTAACACACTGTTTCTAGAATCCGATAAGAGAGATTCTACTCTCAGGCAATATGATTCAGCAGTCAAAAAATTAGCATCTTTTTTGAAGGCATCTGAAGCTCAGACTATGACTACTAACCTAGCGGTTACCTTCTTTAGATCATTGTTTGAAAAAGGCCTAGCTCCGGCCACTATTACTACAGCTAAATCAGCCTTGAAGAAGGTATTTTTGTATGGTTTTAAGATTGACCTTACATATTCATACTTTTCCTCCATCCCTAGAGCATGCGCCCGTTTGAGGCCGGTAACACGCCCACATTCTTTTACCTGGTTCCTGAATGATGTTCTAAAATTAGCCTCTGATATTGATAACTCACAATGCTCTTATCTGGATCTGTTAAGGAAGACCTTGTTTCTGATTAGCTTAGCTTCAGGTGCCAGAATCTCAGAGCTATCTGCTCTCTCTAGAGGTGATGATCACATTGATTTCCTCCCGTCAGGAGAAGTTCTCCTTTCCCCTGATCATAGGTTCCTAGCGAAAAATGAAGACCCTCAGGACAGGTGGTCCCCCTGGAAGGTGGTGCCTCTTCCACAGGACCAGTCCTTATGCCCAGTCTTTACCTTAAAGGCTTACTTACAAAGAACTCCTCAGTGTATGTCGGGTCCTCTCTTTATCAGGGAAAAGGTGGAACTCTTTCTTTGAATGCTATAAGACAGCAAATTCTGTATTTCATTAAACAGGCCAACCCGGATTCAGTTCCTAAGGTTCATGATATCCGTGCGGTAGCTACCTCTACTAATTATTTCCATAATATGGATTTTGCTGAACTTACCAAGTATACGGGATGGAAATCACCTCTAGTGTTTAAATGCCACTATCTAAAATCTCTCGAAGCTCTGAAATTCTCTACAGTGGCTGTGGGGAGTGTCATCCCCCCACCTTAATTATCCTTAACCCTTATCCTTTCCCCCCGCCCGCCTGCCTCATTTATTTCCCTGCCTGTTCTCCTGGATCAATCATGCCTCACTGCCTTGCTCCTCATAATTGATACTAGTATTGCCATTATTATTGTTTGTCTTGGTGATTGTGTTTTGTTATGCTGTGTTTTTAGATTTAAG
Organism: Macrobrachium rosenbergii; assembly: GCF_040412425.1. Lineage (NCBI taxonomy): Eukaryota > Metazoa > Arthropoda > Malacostraca > Decapoda > Palaemonidae > Macrobrachium > Macrobrachium rosenbergii. The sequence continues at coordinate 9,797,608 of NC_089756.1, read as the reverse complement.
CCTAGAGGTACTTGTGTTATTTTATTTTACACGTCATGTACCTCACATTTTTGATATTGTAGAAGGTATATTGTGTATTTCTCTTATGTATAGTTTATATTTACCTGTCTATGGCATTGTATTGTTGGGTGTTTTTGTTCCACCCGTACTTACCTGTGATTTGATTCTCTTTGCTTTGCTGAGATATCATATTAAATCTATTTTTCATAGCATGTGTTTTTGTTCATGATCACCTTTTGTTTATTTTGTATCTTGGCAGTCTTGGCATGATTCTCCGTTACTATCTCACCGGGTGACACAGGGACAAACTCAGAAAAGGGATTTTGACAAAGGAAAAATCTATTTCTGAGGAGGCCCTCTGTCACCTGGTGACCCTCCCAGTATCTGGTTTTCCCCTGCTTTGGCATGCCAAGCCTGAGGGTGGTGCTAGACTGGAATGAGTTCAGATGGCGCTGGGGTCGCGCTTGGCGGGCGGGTGAGTGTGGGAGCTGGTATGCGGCTCTCCGCTCTTCCGAGGGATTTTGCCATTGGGATGTCTTTCGAGTGTGGTTCTGTGGTTGTGATTTCTTCACTCACCCTTATCCATGCCGGCGCCTTCTTGGTATAAGAAGGCGCTCGATCTGGGGTAGTAACCCCAGCATTCCTGATAGCTTTTTCTCTGGTATATTTAGCAATATTTATACCTAGAAATTCGTGCAAGAAAGGAATTTCACCGGGTGACACAGGGCCTCCCTCAGAAATAGATTTTCCTTTGTCAAAATCCCTTTTCTAAGTTCACGTTCCCTAGACTTTTAATCTGTTTCCCTGCCATTCCTTTTAGTACTCTGCTTTGACCCTGAATCTGAGTTTTTGCAATGCCTAAATATCTGGTTAAAGGTTAAAGTGATTTTGTCAGTTATATTTATAGTACTACCTGAATCAATGAGTACAGTACATGTCTTTCCATTTATTGGAATCTTTTGCAAATCCTTTCTGTTTATTTCTTCCTCTCTCATGGAAAATACTACTACTTTGCTATGTAAATAGGAAAATGCAGATGAACCTTCATTTTCCATTGTAACTGTTTCTCCTTTTTCTCTTTCATCACCTTGAAGGGATTTACTTTCTTTTCCCTGTAGAGGGGTTAATTGTCACTGACTGGATGATTTATTTATATTTGAGCGACTGTTACTTATCTCTACAACCTCTCTATTGGCTTCCTTATTATTGAACCAATAGATTTTAGTTAAATGCCTGATCTTTTTGCAAACTGCACAGATTCTAGGCTTTCTGCATTCATTAGTGGAATGATTGGTATACCCGCAGTTTTCACGTTATTTTTTATGTAGTTTCTCGAGCTGAATTATTCTCTGGTTTTGAATTATTTGTGTCTGAATATTGACCATTATGATTTATGGGTTGACCTATTCCTCAGTTGATTCTGTCTTCCTTTTTGGTTTGGATTCCATTTTTTCCTAGTATTTTGTGCATATTTCCTTTGAAAGGAAGTTGTCTATTCCCTACTTGTTGGGAATTATCATTATACTTGTTATTTCTTTTATACGAATCATGGATATTTCTGCCTTTCCTTTCATTTTGTGTTTCTGTTACCCCTACAAATTCCTTAGAAAGATCTATCTCTTTCTTCTGGATTTCTTGCCTCATTGATATTAAAGCTGTAAGGCTATCACTTTTAGGATCAATTTTAACTTTCTCAAAAGCTTTCTTTTCTTTTTCTCTGAGTGCGTTATACATTGTTCCAAATGACAAGTAATTCAAAACATATCTTAAACTAAATCATTTTCTTCATCACCAAAATCATTCTTATTTCCTATGGTGATGTTTGTTTTCCTTAAGTCTTCTATCACTTTGTGTGTCAATTCTTCAACATCTGTGTGAAGATTTGCTATGGATTCTCCATCATAATCCTGGGTAAGGAATTTATTAATATTATATAATGCATCACTTTGACTTTCTGGTTCCCAGATTGATAAACAGATTCTTTTAAATTCTGTATGTGGTTATTTTGCTGAATCTAACTAAATTCAAAGTTCTATGTGCATTACTGCTTTCTGAACTAAGGAGAAGCAAGGCTTCGTTAATTTTAGCTCTTTCATTTGTTATTCTTCCTGTAGATATGCGACTGTCTGCATCAGCTAGCCGCTGGTTCACAGAATATGATTCTAGCCTATTTTTGTCAGGACTTGAACTTTCCCCTCTTCCACAGAATCGTGTGGCTTGCGTATTGATTGCTGCTTGCACGATTGTTCTAAATTGAAGTGTTAGTATTATTGCTAGTTGTGTTAATAGTGTTAGTATTTTCTTGAGTTAATGATATTCGTGAACTTGGCACTGAAATTCAACTGTGTCTAACTGTTGTTGGTCTTAAATTGTAATGTTTATGTCTAATAGCATTCAACAGTGCGTCAAACGAATCCTGCATTACAACAGTATTCTAAAAATCATAAAAAAAATATATATACAAATACACAACAGTATTTAAAAAATATTTCATCAAAAGAATGTTATTAAAGATTCCTATCTATCAAACATAAAAAAAATATACAAGATAAAAATTTTTGAGAGAATTATAAAAGTTATATACCTTCTGAGAGAGAGAACTTCAAAAAAATACACTCATAGAGAGAGAGAGAGAGAATTAAAATAACTTTCCAATCATGACTGACTTATTTACGCTATTCATAATTAATATTCTCTTAGCTATCGTTACACTGCAAAGAACCTTAAGTAATGCCTAGAGTGCACTGACGGCACTACCCCCTCCTCCCCTACGGGGCTAACCTGGATTGTGACATTTCCGGGTGGGTTGACTGATACAACTTCCCACCTAAGGGGTAAATCTCCTGCGTGAAAGGCAATGGTTTGTATTTCCATAGGAACGGATATCAAAATTTTAAAGTACTGTAATTTGAATTTTTCATAGGTATACAAACCAGAGATTTTTATTGCAATTCCCACCTCACCCATACTGCTTTGTGCCTGAGGCTGAAGGAAAAAGTGCTTGGAGACAGTGGGTGACCAGGGGGTATTTCCCTACTAACCCCTTATAACCACCATTTAACTTCATAATTATCAAGTTAAACAGCTGTTTCCAGGTTGCCCTGAAGACAATATAAAGGGCTCTGGTTTGTATACCTAGGAAAAGTACAAATTACTTTTAAAGTTTTTCATGTACAGCCCTTACACTTATTGAAAAATTATTTTGTTCTGATTTTCACATCTCAGGTTCCATCTCCAAAGCAATTATCAATACCAGTAATCTTGAGAAAACTGTCAGCAATGCAAAATCAAACATCCCACAAGTCTGTGGGCTTTACTTTGGTTATAATAATAACACATCTTAATATTGTGAACTTATTAGTATATTTTATCATTATGATTGTGGATATGGAGCTTCTTATCATATGTCAGACTTGTAGAATAATTTGAGTGCACTTTTCAATCCATTTGTCTGATGTGAAATAAATACCATGTTGATTATGATATGCAAAGGTTTTAAGCAAGCAACAAATGTTATTCAGCCAGTCAGAAATAAAAAAAAAAGTGCTCAGTTTATTCATACATTATTTGTATAAATGTAATGCTGAGACCAGCTATTGTAAGCTTGAATTTGTAAGTGCACAAATTTCCCTTTTTAGGCAAAATCTAAATTATTTTTATGATGAGAGTTTATGCCTTTTAAGTGATTGTTTGATCAATTATGAAGTTTAGGGCTTGAAGACCAAATGCCGGAACCTATCAGGATTATTCAGCGACGTAATGAAGGTGAAATATATAAATTAATGATATGATTAATAATAAATAGGTGAATGATGACTTACCAGTAAAATTCAGTGTTAAAGTATGAATGTAAAAAATTAAGAATGATATTAGATAGAACCAACAAAAAATAAATATATATTAAACTTTTATATTAAAAATATATACTTAGTATATAAAATAAATTTGACTAAAATATATATTAAATATACTAAAATCATATCTCATTGACCCTCTAACGCCGAGCCTCTATTTACAAAAGTGTCTGTCGTATGCCGGAGGCGTTCGGGAGTTAGCGCCGAAGCGGAAAAAAAGTTTTTTTCAAAAAATCACAGCATGCTTAGTTTTTAAGATTAAGAGTTCATTTTTGGCTCCTTTTTTTGTCATTGCCTGAAGTTTAGTATGCAACCATCAGAAATGAAAAAAAAATATCATTATCATATATAAATATTGAAATATATGACAGCACAAAAAAAATTTCATATATAATTGTATACAAATCGCGCTGTGAGCAAAACGGTTAAAGCTAACAAGTTTTTTTTTCTTTCTTTGTATTGTACACTAAATTGCAATGATTTTGGTATATAACAAATTGTAAAACGATCAAAGCAACACAGAGAAAATATTATCACAAAATGATGCATGAATTCGTAACGCGTGGATGTAAAAAAGTTTTTTTAAATTCACCATAAATCAAAATATTGTGCTAGAGACTTCCTGTTTGTTGCAAAATGAAGGTAATTGATTGAATATTACTAGAATGTAAGAGTTTTAGCTTACAATTGCAGTTTTCGACCATTTCAGTTGAGTTAAAGTTGACCGAAAGTAGAATTTGTTCTATTTATCGTGATTTATATGAAAATATTTCAAAACTGATAAAAGCTACAACCATGAATTATTTTTGTTGTATTCTACATGAAATTGCACATTTTCATATATAAAACTTTATGTAACGATTAATATTAAATGGTGCGACTAATTTCTAGTTGTTCGGCAGAGTTACCGCACGAACGTAAGGAAAAAGTTTTTAAAAATTCACCATAAATCGAAATATTGTGCTAGAGACTTCCAGTTTGTTGCAAAATGAAGGTACATGATTGAATATTACTAGAATGTAAGAGTTTTATTTACAATTGCGTTTTCAATCATTTCGGTCGAGTTAAAGTTGACTGAAGGTTGAAATTTTGGCACTTATCATGATTTATATGAAAATTTTTCAAAACTGATAAAAGATACAACCATGAGTTATTTTCTGTTGTATTCTACATGAAATTGTGCACATTTTCATATATAAAACTTTGTGTAACGACTAATATAAAACAGTGCAAACATTACGACAAAGTGACAAAAGAATTTCCGAGATGTTCGGCATAGTTACCGCGCGCGGACGTAAGGAAAAAGTTTTTTTTTTTTTCAAAAATTCACCATAAATCGAAATATTGTGCTAGAGACTTCCAGTTTGTTGCAAAATGAATGTACATGATTGAATATTACTAGAATGTAAGAGTTTTAGCTTGCAATTGCGTTTTTCAACCATTTCGGTCGAGTTAAAGTTGACCGAAGGTGAAATTTTAACACTTACATTGATTTATATGGAAATATTTCAAAACTGATAAAAGCTACAACCATGATTTATTTTCTGTTGTATTCTACATGAAATTGCGCACATTTCCATATATAAAACTTTACTGAATGTAACGACTAATATAAACCGGTGCAAACATTACGACAAGGTGACGAAAGAATTTCCGAGACATTCGGCAGAGTTACCTCGAGCGGACGTAAGGGAAAAGTTTTTTAAAAATTCACCATAAATCGAAATATTGTGCTAGAGACTTCCAATTTGTTGCAAAATGAAGGTACATGACTGAATATTACTAGAATGTAAGAGTTTTAGCTTACAATTGCATTTTTCGACCATTTCGGTCGAGTTAAAGTTGACTGAAGGTTGAAATTTTGGCACTTACCGTGATTTATATGGAAATATTTTAAAACTGATAGAAGCTAACATGAGTTATTTTCTGTTGCATTCTGCATGAAATTGCGCACATTTCCATATATAAAACTTTATGTAACGACTAATTTAAACCAGTGCAAACATTACGACAAAATGACCAAAGAATTTCTGAAATTTTCGGCCGAGTTACCGCGAGGACGTAAGGAAAAAGTTTTTTTCAAAAATTCACCATAAATCGAAATATTGCGCTAGAGACTTCCAATTTGTTGCAAAATTAAGGTAAATGATTGAATATTACTAGAATGTAAGAGTTTTAGCTTACAATTGCGTTTTTGTACCATTTCAGTCGAGTCAAAGTTGACCGAAGGTTGAAATTTTTTGTAGTCGACGTACGGTACGTCCACTCGTCACCCAACAGACAATTTTAGTCGACGTATGATATGTCCAGTCGGCGTTTAAGGGTTAAAATAACCAGATTCTTTCAGATAACCCATAAGGTTATCTATCTCAATGTCATAACTTAAAATTTCTAAAAAAGTCTTCCCAGTTAGTAAGTACTTTGTCCTAAGGCCGTTAAATTTAGGACAATGCACCAGCATGTGTTCACCAGATAGCTGACCACCACAGTGAGCACAAACTGGGGCACTGGCTCCCTCTAAAATATAGCTATAAGTGAAGCAGGTATGGCCAATCGCAAGCCGTGTTAGGATGATCTCAAATCTTCTGTTACAATTAAAACCCGAACTCCAAAAATCGATACTTTTTCTAATATTTCTGTACTTCCTATTTGTGTATAAAATGGTATTAGTCCATCTCTGCTGCCATTCCATACGAATGTATTGTCTGATAACTGGATGCATATCCAAATGTGGCACCTTATTAGTTAAGAAATCACATCTTGCAGCATCCTTTGCTTTACTATCAGTCCCCATATTTGATATATTTTCATCTGCAAATACGTTTTTGAATGATAATTGCTGTCTTTACTTTTCAGAATATATGAAAAGGAGGAGAAGGGCAGTGAGTGTAGTTCGTCTGACTCTGCCTATAGCAGTAACTGTTCAAGTCTGCAAGGATCTCCTGTAACTCAGACTACAAATGAGTAACAAATGAATCTGTGATTATGATCTCAAATGCCTTTGAAAAACAGACTTTTTAAGGCTTGTAGTTAAGCTGTATTATGTGATCAAGCTCTCAAGGATCTACTTCCTACTTCCTCAGTACTTATCTCTAAGAAAACTGTGGTACCAAAGTATGTCTACTGAATCAAATTAATTGTATTTAGGTTGTAGTAGTTGTGATTTTTATAATTGTTCCTGTACTGTTTAGTACAAACACTTGAAAGAAAAGGGCTTTCCTTACAGTTAAGTTTTCATTTTTCTCTTGTTTAAGTATTAAGGATTATCAGTGTGTTATGTTGAGTGTCTGTTGTGTAGCAGAAATTTGTTTGTATTTGCTTGTATGGGTAGCCATGTAAACATACTGAAATATAATAGAAATGTTTAAATACTTAAAAGTTGAACAATACAAAATATTGTACTGTACATTTGCTGTTCTGGTATTTGATATTTTATGAAGACTTGAGGGATTTATTTAGTCTGGATGAATTAAATTGGTAATATCCATTTGAGCATCCATTTTCTTTGGTGGGACCTTGAATAACATGAAAAAAGTTGTGTCCAAAAAGTTTATGAACAAGTGCAAGCTGTAATATGCAATTGTTTATCAAGTTAGTATGTTTGTGTGAGCTACTTCATAAGAGCACATCTTTAATTTTTAGGTTCAGTCCAAAAACTTTAAGTTAACATCTAGCTTGAAAGTAGGTAAATTCCTAAAATATACCTAAGTAAAATATAATGAAAAATTGAAAGAATTGGTGTAACTTGTTTTAGTGAGTTCATACAGAACAAGCCATTGCCTTAGACAATCTTGCACTTGTATTTTGTAATGTCGACAGACTTCAAACAGGAGCAGAAAACTATTTAAGGCATTGACTTAAATGTTCAAAATAAGAAATGAATTTCAAGAATTTCCTGTTTCTGTTTAAAGCTTAGCAGGACACTTGTAGTAAATTCAATATAAACAGGCTTTCCAGTAAGGTTTTGTCCCTTCTTCTCCGTAGGGAAATGGACACTGAAATACACACATTCATTTTTGTCTCTAGTATATCTATTCCAGTGTTTAGCTTTCAGATTTATACAAGTTATCTGTTTGTCATTGAGATTTATTTTTATATATTTATACTTAGGTCTAGGTAAATTTGTATACATATAAAACAGTACAAGTTTATTCTGCTAAATTAAGTATTTTCATGAAATGCAAAGTCTTCAGATATTAACCCATGATTGTAAAGCAGCATACTTCCAGCATCTCACTTGGAAAGGCATAAGGTCAGGGTAAGTGTTGTATCATTAATACAGATGATTTGTGAAAAAGTTATTGATAACAGAGTTTCTTGGAGCCTGTGGCTCAGTTTTTTCAACCTGTTGAATATTTTTCCTTACAGATAAGGAGCATATGTCAGTGTAGCTTTAATGCTGCTTACATCTTTACTTTTCTCCATTTTCGTGTTTGTCACCTCTGACTCTCAAGTTCTGATTCGTCAGTTTTGTCTTAGTTTTAATAAGCCAGCTGTCTAAGGCTCATTACCATTATTCTGGACATAAAAAGGGAAAAATGCATTCAAATTATAGTTTGGCTAATGCTTAAATTTTGCCTTGTAGAAGACTATTTGTATAGTTTAAGGATCTATTTTAGTACAAAATACTGAATCTTGTTAGTTGTAGAACATCTTCTCAAAGACTTTGTTGTGATGAACTTATATTACTCAGGAATTTTGTACTCCATATGATGTTGCTAATTCCTTGATTGTAATTGTGATAAGCCTTTGTAAAACATTTTGTCTATTGTTATTTTCTGGAATACCTGGCTAGTATATATATATATATATAGTAGCATAATTAACAACTGTGGGGTGTTATTGTATTCTCTATTTGATCTTATTCTCATCACATAACTTGGTGCTTTATTCTAAGGCTTCCAGGTCACCTTGCAATAGATACAGGTAGTAGCTTTCAGTAAGGTATAAATTAAAGTTGACAAACACTTAATTGATGTTAGGCAGTGTATTTCATTGATGCATCTTCTGATGATGAAGGTTCCTAGTTCCAATTGAACCTTAGTTTTAGTAGAATGTATCATTTGTTTAATTAAGACAATCAGAATTTACATCTGGTAATTATGTTTACAGTTGAAGAGTGGTTGTTGGTACTTGATCTCATTTGGTGCTAAGTGTGATCATAGGGATTGCAGTTGGTCAAAAATTATTTGACTGGAAAAGAATTTCCATATGTGTATTAAAGTTTTGCAATAGCTAAAACAACCATTTTACCTGGGACTTCTTTTCAGCTGTTGATATTGTTTTTGCTTGTGTTTGTACTGTATTGAGCCTCGTGTTGAGGCAGCATTTATTTTCAGTACTTAAAGATGATAGATATATTTTGTGTTTCTAGTCAGGGGATTTTTTTGAATTCTACACATGGCCTTTTTGTTGTGTAATGGTATTGTGGACTAGGGCTTGATTTTGAGCCTAGTGAGTATTTGCATTAAAGGAATTACTGTATATGGAAATATATTTCAAGTTGTGTTCCTTGAAACTTTGAAGACTCATTTTGAATAATCAACTAAAGGTATTGTCCTCAAGAGGATAGAATCATTTATGTACTGCTCCTTAAAAGGATTGATTCAGAGGTACTTTAAATTTTTCGTTTGTTTTTATCATATGAAAGAAAAGGGCAGTTTTATGTCTTTCTGGAAGGAAAGCATTTTTTATTATAAGGGTCATTTATATTTATTTGTAGGTGTTTTATGCTTACCTTTAACGCTGTCCTAAGTGGTTATTACAAAACCACGTAAATGCTTTGAGAAATAACGCTGGGCACGAGATTCCTACTTAGCATTTTAACATGGTTGATTTATTATTGATATGAATTACTCTTTCATGTAGGCTTGTGTATTTATAACCTACAGTAGTAACTTTGTGGTGTGAGTAATAATTGAACATGTATAATTTTCTTGAAGATTGCAGGTTCACAGAATTATTCGTCAGGAATTTCATTACATAGACTATAATAAATAAATTCCTCATTTTACTTGAGCAGCCAGCTACTGAATAGGTTAGCTTACTTTTAAGTGTTAGCCAAATATAATCACATAAAACTTTGATATACAGGGTTCTGGGGTTAACCACCTCATGTAGTGCATTGTAGGCATCACTGAAGGGTGTTGGTAAGGGAATATGAAATTTAGGCCGAAGCCCAGATCCTATGAAGTTAACGCTGAAAGGGAAATTGTGAGTGTCAAGGTGGTTATAATCTTGTAAGAGGAAAACCTCACAGTTGCACTTCTATGAAACACTTGGGAGAATGTGGAAGTAAGATGGAAGAAAATATAAATGGAGGGACAGCGTAAGAAATGGAAGGGTTTGTAGGAACATTGCAAAGAACAAGTACAGTAATGCCTACAGTGCATCGATGGGCTGAAGGTGTTTGCAGCATCTCTGACATCTTGCTGCATCCACGTTAACCCTTTTACTTTATTTCCATTGCCACTTCCTTTCTTCAAAATCTTGCTGTCCAACACCTTTTAACTGTTTGGGATCTATGTACTAAATTTTTCATCTAAATATCTTGGACCTTGTGCAATCTATCCATCTTCATTTTCAGTCATAAGCACTGAATAACTAAAACTGCTACATTTCTTGGCTTCACAGCCTAAACTTCATAACTGTAAATTGTTGTTTGGCCTGGAATTCCCTCTTCTAGTATGTTTACAATAACTTGTTTGGCCAGGAATTCCCCTCTTTTATGTTTGCCTAATGAGTTATTAATGAGTTATTTGAGGTAGCATAGTTGGTTACTAATGTTGAGTGGAAGTGGTGCTCAATGTTTGGATATTTAAGAAAAGGTTATCTACTTATTCTCTTCATTTTTTGTATCAGAATTGTAGTGTTCTGGTAATCATCTTGAGTTTTAAAGAAAGAGAACTGTTTTTTCTTCTATAACTAAAATAGTGTGTGGGGCACTTTGTTTTTATAGTTCAACATTTATTTTGTAAGAAATCAATTTCTATATTGCAGTATTTCCTGTCTTGCATATTTGGTATCTTTTATTTCGAAGGTAATGTCTCACAATGGCTTCACATCAGAATTAGCTGCTACCATTGTTTCACTATCAAGTGTTGTCAGAACTTTTCAAAACCAAGTAACTTTTCAAAACCAATTAAAATTTCAGGTAGTCTAATTTTCGTCACTGAACCTCCAAAACACTAAAAATACAAGTAAAAAAAATGTGCTGAAGTTGATTCAGCACAATTCAGTTTTCTGTACTGCGTATAATGCTGTATGAAATTTTCAGCCACGGCCTGGCAGTGGCATGTGGTGTTGGCACTGCTATCAATCATGGCAACTGTAACCTAATAAAATAAATTAATTACTGAGGCTAGAGGGCTGCAGTTTGTTTGATGATTGGAGGGTGGCTGATCAGCAAACCAATTTGCAGCCTTCTGTCCTCAGCAGTTAAGATCTGAGTGCGGACAGAGAAAAATAGCCATTCCAATAGTTTTCTTTTACAGAAAACTGAAGTGTGACGCCTTAAAAACTGCACCTTAGAGAGAGGAAAAAGCAGAAGAGCAGTCAGATGGCTGGAGATTGCTAAGCTTTTGCAGTTAGCACTCTAGATAATTCTTTCAGAATGAAATTATGACATGGATTGTCAAGTTATCTTTACATATTAAAAAATTTAGGATTGTTTTAGGGCTCATCTTAAGAGTAACCATTCCTACTTACTTTGAGTAGTTAGTGGCAACACTAGACCTGCCATATTCCACTTTTGATCTTCAGAATTTTTCCTTCATGGTCATTTATTTCTGCTAACTGATCAAATGTGTAATGGGGCATGGATTATGGTATATGAAAATTTTGAATGTGTTGAACTGTTTAGTATAAGGTAATATGCCTTGGTCAAGGCCACCATTTATATTTCATTTTGGATTATTCAGAGTAGAATGTAGTTCAGATGATGGTTTCAATCCAGTACCTTGGCTCTGGATGCTTTTGAGGTTCTCTACCCAGGACCAGGTTGAGAAATCATATACTTTTCCCTTAACATAGTTAAAAGTAGCAACAAAATTTGGCAGAACTTGTAAAGTCTCTAAGACAATCTCCATGTGGAAGCCTACTGCCATTCTTTTCACAACTTCATGCCAATTTATCAAGTACAACAAACTTTGTACCTGTGCTTCTGCAAATCCCTGGGGTTAGTTGTGACCATATCCTTTAAACGGCAAGACAAAAACTTTTATAACTGATATTTAATAGAAAGATTACAAAATACAGATATTTTATAACCCTCTTCAGGCCACGCCATCAATATTTGACTACAGTCCTTGACCTAATAGTCAACTCATATAAAATAGTTAACTAGGAATATAGTGACAAAGTAAATTAATTCTTTTCAAACAAAAACACATGAACTGTTGACATAGTGGATGTACTAGTTTTAATGGCCTTGACACCTCTCACTTAACATAAACCATCATTTGTAAGTTAGCAATGAATTTTAACAATTCTTGCAATAAAAAAACTGAAAATCATGGTTTCAGACACTAATCTTGGCGCTTGTAGACTCGCTTGCTGACAACATCATCAACTTTGCATTCCTGGAATGAAATTATGAAACAATTAAGTAGCTAATACTATGGTAGAATGTGGATTTTTAGGCTGAAACTAATAACAATATGTATTACTATAGTAAAGTTCACCGTGCTTTGCCGTTAAGCCCCGCCTACTGATTACCTCATGACCATTCCTTGAAACCGATTGGTTGGCAATGGTTTCGAAAAGTTGGTTAATCTGTGGTTCTTTTCATCTTCATTAATTTTGCAGTGGCTGTTTTACCGAACTAAAATACGTTCTGCTGATTATCAAAAGGGAACGTTATATTATTCCATGAAATAAAATCATAATACAGGCAGTCCTCGGTTATTGACGGGGATTCTGTTCTTGGGGTGTGATGTTAACTGAAAATCGGTGATTTCCGGGCCTTTTCAGCGATTTTCGGGCTTATCGGCGCCGAAAAGTGCCAATTTTCGGTTATCAGTGCTCTCTTAAGTATGTATTGGTGCCAATACCCAATTATCGGCACCGATAAGCAGAAATCGGTGCTAGACAAGCGCCATAAAACCGGATCGTCATTAACCGAGCCTGCCGTTAACCGGGGACTGCCTGTACACATCCCTCTAAAAATGGTTAAAAAAAAACAGGAAAATATAGATGAAGTAAGGAGTGTTCCACAATGCTGCAGTGTTATTTTGTAAAAGAGGTTCACCTGAATACGGATGTGACACAGGGATGTCTGCGTTCGTATCGGCTCACTAGAATCACTGGACACTGATAATTACCGTCTGATATTGTTAAGCGTGTTCATTCTAAACTTAAACACAAAAATTTTCTCAGAACTTCGCAGACTGGTATTTCATATTGACTTAAGGAAATTTTGCTATATTAAAGTCATAAAATTGATTTCAATTTCATTGCAATCGTAACTTTACACATTCGGAGGGATGACACGAAATGACTGCACTCTACAAAACCAGAAAATGTCCATGTTTAACTTAAAAGTTACAATATGATAGGCCATACGAGTCATATTGGACATAATTTGCTGATAATTTTCTTAATTACATTATCTCCTTTCAAAATAACAGGATCACAAAAAATGACGTAGACCTGTAATGTAGGACATCTTGTCGGTTTGTGCAGCTTATGACATTTGGATTATAGGCCTATCTTATATTCAGCTGTATTATTGTGTTTATTGTTGGTTGCTCTTGTTTTTGTTGTTGCTGTTATAGTGTTTGTAGCGTCTTCAAAAATTTTTCATATAGTAACCTAACATTGCAGAATAAACATAGACCTATTCATAAAATACTGGTGTAAAGAATTATTTGCCTACTCTTGATAACTGAAATTTAGTATTTGTTTTAATTAAAAGTAATCGGGATCTTTATGGATATAGTGTACGCTAGAATATTCTAACAATGGAGAGAGAAAAAAATTTACTGACTTTTGTCCGAGAATGGCCCCCAAAATCATGTGATTCATGGGCTACTCGCAGACTGGCTTGGATTATCTCTACATAACTTGTTCAGCTATCATTTATTTTTTCTTATTTTGTTAAGTATCTTATGATGCATTCCTGCTATAGCCTTCCTTTTCATAGAAATGCTATGTTTACTCATCACAGTAATATAATTTGTTGTCCCTTTTGTAAATATATTTTCAATATAGTTCACTGAGAGCAGTTTGATAGTTGTGCGTAAGACTGAGACAGTCCTGTGATTGATCTCTGTGTCATTGGCTACGTGCCCACAAGTTTTACTTTTATTCACTGTGAATACGTGCCCACAAGTTTTACTTTTATTCACTGTGAATAAGTGGCGTTACAATTACTATGGCCATCCATGCATGTATATATTTGCACTTGCTTATACGTATATATTCCACTTTATGCATATACATTATATATCGTGGAGTTGAAACTACTATATTAATGAAAAGCTACTGTATTTCGAACAGATACGGGTAGAAAACTATTTGCAATAAGAAATTGACTTGAAGACCCATGCCCTGTCATTTTCTCTGAATATAAGAATTTGATGTATAGGTCTATGCTCTGTCATTGCCTCAAAATATAAGAAATTGATGTGTAGGCCTATGCCCTGTCATTGCCTCAAATATAAGAAATTGACAAATAGGCCTATGCCCTGTCATTGCCACAAAACATTACGACATTTACCTGTAGGCCTATGCCCTGTCATTGCCTCAAAATATAAGGAATTGACGTGTAGGCCTAATCTCTATGATATTAACATTTGACATGCAGGATTATGATTTAATTAATACCCTAATATCAAAACTGGCTGCATAAATCAATGCTTTATTTCAATTATTGTGGTCTATGAGGGATAGCTTATGTAGGCCAACACCAATTTAAAAAAAAAAAAAAAAGATGCTTGTGTGTTTAGGCTGCGCATGATAAAAAAAAAAATGCAGAAAAAATGATCCAAGATCATTATGATACATAACTTAATATATCTTATCGGAGATTTCAGTTGCATACCTCACAGCTCCGGGAACTCAAATCTGTGGTGACATGATTCATGCACAAAATTCAACATGACCGAACGGAGTCAAATCCATACTGATAATCATTTGGACTGTTAACTAGTGCGACATCATTCTCCCTTTGAGAGCTGGCCAATCACTGGCATGCAGTGGGCAGGGCTTAGCTGCAAAGCTGGGTGGACTCTGCTATAATTTCACATGACAAGTATAAACACAATCAAACTCCTCTTTCATATCTGTGGTTAGGAAAGATTTACAATACAGCTGTATATATATATATAACATGATCACAGTAGTTTAAGCTAAAATATAAACGAGATTAGCCAACTTACCATTATCATTTCTGTGTCTGTGAACTCTCTGGTCAGAATGGAATCCTTTTCTTTCTTCTCCTTGTCTCCAACTTGATTGTGTGTCATTTTGTTTCCATCCAGGGTAATTGTAGACTGGAAGAGAGAAAGTAAAGCTAATCAAAAGCTATTTAAAATTAATATCTATTGTGCCTTCCTGGACCCAAATTAACTATGTTACAATGTACAAAAGTAATTGTTGCAAATAAGTTGCAAGTTGTGGTTTTTAATTCTTTGCCAGGCCAGGCTGACTAACTTGTTTGCATTTAATACATTCAATATTGAACAAAATATATTGTGTGAAAATGCAGGGTTATCAAGTAGTGCACATATGGGACATCTTAATGCCAGTCTCTACTGTCACTCTACAGAAATTAAACTTTATGACTCCTTTTCCCCTTCATGGTGTTGGATATGAGTTGAGGGCTCACTGCAAGCCTCCCATGTACAAACTGACTGAACGCCCATGGAGTCTCAAGTAGTATTCTATCCATTATATTTCGATTTCCTGTGCATTCCTTTGGAACTTTGCTCTACTACTGCATATCTACTGCTTTTCTGACTAACTATTCTACATTCCAATTTTATTTAATTATCTAGTCACTCCCATTCAATTAATTGATGTTTTACTTTAGTAGTCATCTGGACAAACCAAACCTCAACAGAGAAGCAAGACCACAGTCCCCTTTAGTAGCATTCAAGAGAATGGTGATAAAGAGCAAAACATGCAGAAATGACAATAAGCCCTTATCATAATCATTATTAAAAAAAAAAAAGTTTCAAGATCTAGTTTAGTCCTTTCCTTCTATCTTTTAAACATTTTGTCATGAAATAAAGAGGTCTTCAACCTAAGCAAAATTTTATGGTTAGCCCAGAAGCATACAATATATTTTTAGTGGGACAGGAACAGCTCAGCAGCATTCATCTACAGTACTACAAATCACTTATAAGATACGTTAATAATTCGCCAGATTGTTTGCAATTAATGTACAACATAAAATGCCTACAAAATTTGGTGGTAAAAATGACATTTTTTAAGTAATTTGTATTTTTCCTAACTATACAAACTTGAGGTCGTTTACAGTAGTCAGTTATTTGGGTGAGCCTACATAACTGACTATTGTAAATGACTGATGTTTTGTATATTGTGTAGGAACAACTTACCTTCACAACTCTGCCATCAGCAGTGGTTTCCTCAAATTCCTCCCCCAGCTTGAACTTTATCTCTGTTGTCTTAAATGTGGTGACAGTCTTCATGCTGTAAGTGTCATCTTCCTGAGTAATTTCCACTGTGGGGGTAGCTGTATTACCCATCTTCCTCATCACCAAGCCAACACCTGTGAAGTATAAATTAACAAATACATAAAATAAACTTAACAAATACATAAAATAAACTTACTTGTTAGCACATTGTATGCCTTGAGAAACTACAAGCCCCTCAAACTACCCTTAAATTTTTGTACTACTGATTTAAAACTAGGCCAACAACAAACTCGTGGTTGTGGCAGCTTAAGTGTCAGCTGTGACCAAACCTCAACCCTCACGATAAAGTAAGACTTGTGTATAGTAATCCTGTAGTAGCCTTGAGAAAATCTTCCTGAATACTCCTTTTAGTACTGCAAGATCTGCTCAAGTCGAGTGACTAGTGGTGCATGTTTCTGATTCAAGGACGCGCTTGTCGTAACTGCCAAAATTTTACTAATTACGAAGATATTACACTGTAATTATGAGCAAATCGCCGTGAATCATTACCCACAGCACCAAGTGATGGCACATGTTTTCAACCATTTAAAACATACGTGGTCCGGCCGTGTCATTTGTCATCATGTCATTGCGCACTACGTAACACTGATGCAATGGCGTCACCATTTGTCGTAATTAGATTGCCCAATCGTAACTTGCAATTGCAACATGCGCCATCCATTACGTAGTGTGCCATTAATCGCCATGCTTATGTGGCAGTAGCCAGCGTGGGTTGTGATGTGGCAATGCTGAATGCAAGCATTACCAAGCATAAAAGTCAGCATCCACGGTCCTGTTTCTCTCCTTGCTGTACCTTTTTTCATCATCTTCATCTGGATGCCATGCACCCCTGTATTCATGAGCCTCCAAGCCATGCAGATAATGCAGAAGATTAAGATTGTGACCTATAAGGACGCCCTCATCAGGATGAGAAGTCTTCTCCTTCCTCTTCTGCATCATTGCCAGAGTTCTTTGTCCTCTGCTTCTGCTGCTTTTGACTGTGATCCCAGTCAGCAGGCCCTTTACCAAGCCATCGAAGAAAGCTCATCTGAATTAACGGGTGATTAAGAATGAACCCCATGCTGATCATCAAACTTGGGGAGGAGGCTGAAGTCATGTCCAAGGATGAAGGTGACGATGAAGACAACACATCTATGATGGATGCAGAGAAGGGCGACAAGGGGTCAGGATTGCAGAAGAGGGGGAAGAAGAGTCCATGTGTCCTCCTGACAGACAAGCAAGAAAGGATGTTGGGGGAATGGTTGCAAGAGTACCCCTTTTTGTATGATGGGGGCTCACTGAATTCAAGGAAGTGGCCGAGACGATGCAGCTCCTTGCTGAGAAGGCAAAGTCCCTTGACCCACCTTTGACAGGACCTCAGCCAAGTACCTGGTTGAGGTCGATTCGCACCAGGTAAAGCCAGCTGACGAAAGTAAAAAGCAGCCAGGCAGCAGAGGGGGGCCTGATAGAAAGGGAGAAGTGGATTCTCTCTAAATTTATATTCTTTGGGAAGCACATTGTCCATCAGAAGACACCCAAGACCCTTCGATTGAAAGAGGTATGCAAGAAAATTGTTCTACCCTGTATTGTTTTCATATTATTATGGTCAATGATACACAGATCAACCAAAGTAATACTGTATATACTGTTCCCACGATTGATAATCCATTTTCCTTTTTCTTTCCCTACAGTCCGCTGCTGCTGCCACTGCCCCTCCTGAGGAGCCTGGCAAAGTAGCTGTGTCTGCTGATGGGGATGAGGACGAGGTGACGGTCATCCCAGCCAATGAGGAACAGTGGCCCAAGAGGAAACAGAGGTGTAAGCACGTACATCAGCAACGTGAAGGCTTCGTCCTTGAAAATGTAAATATTTGATCATTTTTCATTTAAATTAAAACAAAAAATTAAATTTACAAACATGTTGATTTTGATTTTTTTTAACATTAAAATGTATAATTTTTTTAGTGTGATTTTGCAGTTCCTTTTCTTTTCTCTTATTATACATGTAGGTGTTTCTAATAATATAGTGTTGGTCAGTGTGAGTGTGTTTCAGTTTTTCATTGTGTGAAATTAAAATATATTAATCAGCATTCTACAATGACTAATGAAATGTCCCATTTTCTTTTCTCATTTTCTTTAGGTGATTGAAAACACACAGACAGCCAAAAAAGCGATTTGGAGATGGAATCTAACCCAAAAGAGGCTTACTGGAACCTCCACCTAAAGATTTTCAGGGATTGCGCTGAGACTGACCCTGTCTTCTATCCATACCTGCAGATGGAGATCAGTTTTCTGGTGCAGAAACTGCAGGCGGCCACGAAAGGAGAGAGACTGACAGCCAGGTCTGATTTGTTCACAAGCACCAGACAGACTTTTTGGCAGATGACAGGGCACCAACTGGCTATGTATGCTCAGGGTCAGTGCATGTCTCCCTGGCCAAGCCATTCCCCTGTTGCTGGGTCGTCTACACCGATACACATTCCTGCTATGCCACTGTCACCTGTGGTTGCTTTTGATCTTCATAATGTGAGCCTCCCGCCTGTATCAGTTTCTTGGACGCCTTAATACCAACTACTTCAGGTGCCACTTCGACTGTTGTGCTGGAAAAGACGATTCCTCCTAGTTGTACAAATTAGTGTATTTCTGTTTGGTGATTTTCTTTTTTAATATGTTCTTTTGGTAAAGTATATATAAAAATGAAGGCATATTTTTCTAAAGTAATATTTTGGTAAATGGTCACATTTAGATATTAATCTGGTGCTATTTTTTCTTTGTTTTTGAGTACTTAGGGAATGTACATTGCATATGTATATATTGTGGGTATAATAAATTGTGAACAATGTTTATATTCTGTATTAAATCATTTTTCCTGCAAGCACTAATAACAATGTTATTTTCAACAATACTGAAATATACAATTGCCAACATGCTGATCATGTTGGGAGCTACATGGAATTGGAAGGACAGGCTCTTGTAGGATTCTCCTATTGCAAGGTAATGTAGGGTAATTGCAACACATTGGCCAGGCTCAATGGGTTTCCTCCAAAATGTGAGGGGTCTTCTTTATGAAGGGTGTGACACGTTCCACAATTTCATCAAAAAGGTCCTCCATAATCCTGGTAAAATTCCTGTACAGTCCTGGATTTTCAGTTGCCAACTCTTGCATCAAGTTGTCATAGTGTCCTTTCTCCGTTGTAAGTAGCAACTGACCCAGCAACATCTTGGTTTACTATGTTTGTTCTTGCATTGTCGTTCTCCATGCACCTTAGGATTCTTAACTGCAACCTGGCATCGTGATAATCCAAAATGCCTTCTACTAATTTAAGGTCATATTGGCTCTCAGGTATGAGGTCTGGCAAATCCATGTTCTCCATGTTCTTCCAAAAGAAATCACACAATACGAGTGGTAATGTAGTTGGAACAGGTAGATATTGCTCTGTCTGCAACTAGAGTGGAATGATCGGTGATGAGTTCACCTGGAATTAATGTGATGAGTCCATGTATATGATGCTGTAACATGTCGCTATGTGATATAACTACAACTCAAAGCGTCATAATTCGACATGCTTTTACACACTACGCCATCCTGTCACAACCGCCACAGACAGGGCATGGCCTAATCATCAGCATACTGCGCGTATGATTATGGATATACATAGGTTCACCTCGGACTGCGCAATGTTGTTGCTATGGTTAATGCGTATTACACCATGGTGTCATAATCAGTTGACAATTTTTTTTCCGGCGGCCCCAGGCACAAATGATGGTGATGATCGCCAAAACCAGCCATTACGACATGCACGTCCTTGTATGTAAATGTGTGACCGAGGCATAAGTCGAGTGACCAGTGGTTCACATTCAATTAAAAACCCCAAAATCAAATTATAATCCTTTTGAAAAGTTATACAATTAAACATTATCTACACAAAAACTAAGTTTTATTTCATACAGTGTACATACATGCCAACAGGAAGGCTTCAACCTAGACAAATTATAACAGCTACCCGCATTTTTTTTTTTTTTTTTTTTTTTGAGTGGCAGCACCACCATCTCAACTTCAATCGAATCAAGAGTACAAAAGGTCCCCCATTTTCAGCCTAATTCAATTTGTGATCAGGAACTACAGATACCATGTGGGGTCAGATTTCTTTACAATTAAATAATGAGAGATGGCCCATGGTTACTAGGGGAAAGGGCTTAAGTTCAATGAAAGGTGGTTTCCCAAAAAATTCCAACAGCAATTTTCAAGCGTTACGAGTCGGATACTTGGTCCATGTCATATGGCTGCAGCCTTTGTTACAACTTGAACTTCTTGGTACCCAGAACAATGTTACAGAATAAAAATCAATGGAATTTATACCTTGGTATTACTGCGATTTCCTGATCCATGTTCGTTGTACATAAGAAAAAAAAATCAGCAATATGAGTTGACTCTTCAGATTAAAAACAACGGTGGAAAAAATACATAAATGGTTCATTTATCCACTTCTTGGAAGAATACACAGGTATGAGTGACCTTGTACCAAATGAATTTATTCTGTGAGACTGATGGCAGCAAAAATACTGCAAAATCAAAATTAATATGCAGTCAACTGTAAACTTTACAAAGGCTGAAAAATGAGCGAGATAGTGACCCATAAAGTTAACTGACTCCATCTCCCTTTAATTACCTTATTTCCATCCTCTCTTTACAGAATCAAATTCTGAAAGCAAGGAGTCAAAAGCAAAAGCTTCGCTCTCAAGAAAGTGGAACGGCTGGAGCAACAGTCGAGTTGCTAACCCTAATATCTCTAACCCTAATATCCAACTTGAGTGGACACATTACCGTGTTATCTAGGATGGAAGGGGGCGGGGACAAATTGAGAGGGGGGGTTGATAGAAAAGGGGAGACTGTGAAACGACGTGAGAGGAAACTGCAGGATACCTGAAAGGAGGAATGGGAAGATATTGGGTGATGTGACATGGAAAGGGAGCAAGAAGAGCGACGGTCTGAACATGAAATGAAGGGATGGATAAATAACGTGAAGGAAAATGAAGATATAAATGCAACGGCAGAGAGCTGAAAATCAAAAGCGAACAAGGCGGGAAAGCTACGAAAAAGGAATAATGAAAAAGGTGAGACAGCTGAAACATAATTGAGAGAATTAAGGAAACTAAGGAACAAAGAAAAACTGCGAATAAGTGTGTTAAGTGACATAACTGATAAAGGAAGATCTCGAAAGGAAGCGCGATAGGCAGAAATGAAAGGAGGAATGATGGTGGTAGGGAGATGGCCACGGGACAGTCAAAGGGAGAGAGACTTCTTACTGAGGGGGGGGAGGTCCCAATTTACTTCAATTGGCGCGGATGTTGAGCCTTCATTTAACGCTATTCGGTCCCCGGAATCATAAAAGATGCCAAATAGCATGCAAAGTAAATGCTGTGGTTAAGAGACACAAAAAATGCACAGAGGAGCCTCAATCACCCGGGACAAGAAGGGTGCTTGAAACCCTGCCCTTCAGAGCCACTTTGCGGCAATAACGCAGCTGGCTGACCGGAGGAAATGGACTCGCAAATTAAATAAAACTGGTGTGGATCACAGCGAACTGAGAGAAGAAAAATCCTATCTGGTTTTAAAGGATGACAGTATAAGACTAAACAAAAATATGGTACAAGGTACAATCCAGTTAAAACTAATTCTGTCCTGTCTGGCTTGAAATAAATTGTGCAACTAATTTTCAGCATGACTGAAAACTAAAAACTTATATAATGTAGGTGTCGGCAAGTTCTGTGAGCTTGGAATATGCTGTAAACATGTTTCAATTACATATGGCTTTCTAGAAAACTTTATGAAAAATGACTACAAGTCTATTATTAAATATGGTAATGACAGTTGACACCAGCTGAAAATTTTAAACCTACTCCCTGATGGTTGCTATCCATAGGTGTCACAAAGCCTTCAGAATTATGTACAATATTTTAATTTAAAGTTAAACTAAGTTTTCTAGAAATAATGAACAAAACCTTGCCCAACAAGAACATCTATACAAGCACGAAAATGGGTTAAAATTAAGACACCTTAATTTCCAGACTATAAAACTTTAAAAAATACAAAACCCTTTGTCAATAAAAAGGTGTTACTGAAAGCTTTCAGTCTACTAAAAAAAATGAACAAAAACTAAATATTTGAAAAATGAATAACACCAAAGACATTTGAAACATGATTTCCAGGCAACGCTTCACACGATAAAATTCCCATTATAAGTTCTTACTGTACGAACCTTATAGATTGAAAATGTATTTCAGTCCAGGCTAATAGCAGTAGACTATCATGTCACCTAGCAACCGAGCATTTGCACGCATGCAGCAAGCATGAGTGAGACTAGCTATTTAGGTGGGTAGACGCATTACTGGCTTCTACGTTTCTATGATCTGATTCACAAGCTAACATCACGAACAAAGGAAGCAACTGTGGAGAGAGAGAGAGAGAGAGAGAGACTGCTCATGTTTCGTGGCCATTTTGACAAAGAAACCATTTAGTGATGACCATGAAAGAATACTGAATCATAATTCTCTCTCTCTCTCTCTAACACTGGCAAATCCGTGGAATAATATTAAGGAAATAAAACATATTTTCAGACTGGATTACTATTTGTCAATTCTAAAAGTATAACTAGCATCCATCAACAATCAACGTAATAAGAAATAATGAATGTTACAGAGCAATCATAACACGTTGTTCACGATGGCACTACGCCAATCGTTGCTCAAGAAGGGATGGATAATTACTCGTTGGCTCACATGAATGATAAAACTGGCAAGGGAAAATCCCTGATGACGTCAAGAACGACCCTGATGAGTAGGCAAAATATGAAAAATTATTGAGCTAATCCATTTTTTTGGTTTGGTGGTTCTAAGTCATGACTCACAACCTATCAATTTAGTCAAAGCGTTGTACCCCTGCTATTTCCGAGTACTCGAAACTAATAGACTTTAATCACTTTCAATAATGTGGTTTTTAAACACTTCGGGTATTGGTATTTTCTTATTTTCGAACACTATAAAATAAAATAAAAACGTTTGATTCTTATAAAGGAACTAAATTAATCGCATATCTATTTTACAAGCAACGAAAAATCTCGTCAGTTAGCCTATGTTTTACTATAAAAAAATACTCCATCGGCTCCTTCATGGCGAAAAGGGCAGGGCATGGGAGGTGACCGGCTCTGCCACATCAAATATTCCCACTCACGTTGTATGGTATATGAAGGCAGCATAAGTTTATACAACACAAATATAATTGGTTGCTAATCAATTTTTGCCAGTTATTAAAGGCCCTCGTAATTTTCTAGCATTTAACAACAATAAAACAACACGTTTATTCTTAAACGTGACAAAAAAATTTCCAGCTCTGCCAGTTCTTCTCTTACCTGTTAAGCTGACCTCAGGGCATGAAGATGTCAAACAGCCCGTGCCTCCACAAGGGAAGCTCAGTCAAAACACTCACTGACTCATTAAGGAATAAGGAGTCTGTCGCCTTACAAACAACATGGAAGGAAGTCCTCGTTCCTGCATAAATCTTCATCCACAGGCTCGAGAAATCGATCATAAATAGTCCTGGCATTCTTGTGTATCATTATCAATATGATCATCTATTTGTTTTGACAACCCTTATGAAGACTATAAAACACAGATATTTTTCATCGGGTATGGGCATTCATGCAAAGGTATCT
This sequence comes from Macrobrachium rosenbergii, assembly GCF_040412425.1. Lineage (NCBI taxonomy): Eukaryota > Metazoa > Arthropoda > Malacostraca > Decapoda > Palaemonidae > Macrobrachium > Macrobrachium rosenbergii. The sequence goes on along the minus strand of NC_089756.1, from coordinate 9,773,405 downwards.
TGTATGTTATAACGATAAAAACTGATACAATAACAAAGAAAAAAACAATGAAATATTCCGAGTAAATGGCAAAGCTGGAACTAAGTCTGCAAAGAAAAGAAGATATATGAATAGAAAAATGTTATGAATACTCTAACTGGAAAGAAACGAAGGACCATATTATGAATAGATGATAAATTAAATAGCTGCCGATAATCTTATTTGTGTAACCTATGTATATTTATGCTGCGCTCTCTTATCTGTCTACACACACAATCCTTTTCAAATGTCAATTGATCTCTCTCTCTCTCTCTCTCTCTCTCTCTCTCTCTCTCTCTCTCTCTCTCTCTCTCTCTCTCTCTCATATATATATATATATATATATATATATATATATATATATATATATATATATATATATATATATATATATATATATATATATATATATAGACATACACAGTAAATTGACACAAAAACAAGTAAATTAAAAGTGGGGAAGTCCAGTAGCGTGAGATAATCACAAGGAAGGTCCAAAAGAGAATCAATGAGGCCTATATGAAAAACAGAGACCTGGAAAAATGGAAATATTTTCGAAGGAGTGTCGAGGCAATAGAGAACACCCAGAAGTATACTGCTCCCAGGAGACATTAACAAACGCCAAGGAGGTTAAACCTCCTTGACAGAAGCACGGATTAAAAGGGGTAAATGGGAAGGGTAGGCCTTTAAAAACTCGAGAGAAGTACATTTGGCAACGAAGGGGACAACGCCTAAATCGCCATGAAGGCGTCGATAGAGTATAATCCTGGCCTGATACAGGTCATTACTGCAGTTTATGACAGAGGTATATAAAGTAATGCTTTCTTAGTTATTTTATTCATTTACTTTTTTGATGATAGGTACTATACTGTGATGGATGCTTTGGAAATAAATGGCCCATTTGGGCTTGTTTCGTATGAATACTTGCTTATTTCAAATATGAAATAATAATCATAATAATGTAATTGAATACGAGACAAACGCGCGCTCCAAATATCCAGCCAGCACACCCACAGAATATGAGAATACGGAACAGATTCCCCTTCGTCCATAGTACCTGCGCACCTGCAGAGACCGGTTTCGACTGGATTCACTAAATATTTGAAGGTGACTTGTGATTAAATATTTAAGAGCAGTATAACGGTCACTGAAAAAAGCGTTTCCTTGACAAATACCTCGTTAATATTGTATTCTCTTAATATTATAACAAATGCCCAGGCCTTGGCGATAACTAGTTCCGTCCACTTACTTAGCGAAGTAATTATCGTTTCCAAGAGCTCATTTTCGTTAAATTACATTAAATGAACGTCCTTTGTTCATATAATCTGTAATAACATCTGTAATAACAAGTTCCGTCCACTTACTTAGCGAAGTAATTATCGTTTCCAAGAGCTCATTTTCGTTAAATTACATTAAATGAACGTCCTTTGTTCATATAATCTGTAATAAGTTCCGTCCACTTACTTAGCTAAGTAATTATCGTTTCCAAGAGCTCATTTTCGTTAAATTACATTAAATGAACGTCCTTTGTTCATATAATCTGTAATAACAGTCTCTAGCAACCATTCAATTGACTGGTTGCAGCCGTGGATGTAGAATGGGAAAGAATATCTAACACAATGAGAGAACCATTATGCCATCACAGAAACGAGGTCTCGACAGGGTAACCCTTTTCCATCATAAACCACAAGTGGTGTAATATATATACAAACCACAAACTGAATCTCGATCAAGACATCAGCCTTTTATAAAGGAAGAGCAGGAAAATTTTTTTAAATCACTATAGGGAGATCTGCCAAAAAAGTAAGAACAGAAATGAAAGCAACGAAAAAAAAAAAAACTTCAGAATAACTTTAAAAAATTAACTGAGAAAAATGGCAATAAAACACACAAAGGGATTTACATAACGAAACACAAAGGGATTTACGTAACAAAAGAATTATTCAATAGTCAGAGTTCATCTAGAATCGGAGAAATGAAATGACCCATACAATCTCTCTTGGTACTCCACAGTTGACATTCCTCCAGATCTAGCATCCCACACCAAGGAAGATTACTATAAATAGGAAGTACCGTGTAGCATCTCGGACAAAAATAGAAAATTAACCTCACTATTACACTATACTTCCAGGAAGTATATAATAAACTATATTATATATACCTAACAATCTTTGAAACGATTTCAAATATGTTAAATGCGTCTTAATCTTTCGTTCTGTGACGGTGAATGTAGGTTAGGGTAAAAAGTCAATTTGAATTTATAAAATTCCTAATCTCAGAAAATCGCTAGGACTGAGAATAATCATGATCATTCCCACCACCTCCAGTAAGTGGGACTTTCAACGCAGTAATTTTAATTTATGCCAAATACTCCTTCAATTACCAACTGTGTCGATTCATTGCTGGAGTATCCCTAATGACTAAAATTATGCTCACTGACTAATATCAAGACATTTTCCTGAAACAGTTCCTGTCAAAGCACGAGCCATACTCGAGATAATTAAACAGAGTCATTTAATTAAACAGACTGGTAACGAACTTTTTCGTATCATGGGATAGTACAGTATATGCAAGGATATTCAGCCATTACTGTCAAAGTAAGTTCATCAAGTACACAAGAATCAGGTGCCCTAGCTGTGTACCAGAGAAAGCGGTGTTTACTCTGTATCATCTTAATTTCTAAAATTACATAATCAAATACCATTCAGGAACAAGGCCACCCGACAAAAAGTTATATAATGAAGTAAAATAGTCATGTGATGCAATTTATGGCCTAACACTTGTGCTAACATCGTAACTTTCATAAACACACTACGTATAAAATGTGCGTGTGACTGTTCGTTAGCAGACATCTTCACGACCATGCTATGCCCTAGTTATAGCAACTATATTTCACAGCACGGAGCAGATCCGGACGAGACCACAATAAACGTGGGGAAAATCAGCACAGTCTGATCGATAATCAATTAGATCGAGCCATGCCATACCGCATTTCGATAAATAATAAAATATAATGGCGCCGGACAGTGCAAACCTCTCTATCGAACTAGTGACAACCGCAAACTTCAACCTTTAACCAGTGACAGCTGCTGTTACCGCCGTTCTGATTATCATTGTTCTCATGCCCTTAAAAATCACCCATTACTTTACCATGTTCATCAGTTTCATTCCATGAAAACGAAACCTAAAAATATAATTTACCTCACTATTGCAAGAAAACTTGAAGTTTGACAACGAAAGCACTGTGCTGTACTATACTCAAGCTTATGATATACTATTCGTCTAGCGTACTGCCCAAGTTCGTTAACGGTAGTAGTTTGTGGAAGCTGCTCACTCACCGAACACATTTCTAAAGCAAAAGACACAAGGGGAAATTAGATTTGTAGAATTAGATTTCCATAACAACTATACTGAACCTATTTGATCGCGAGATTTGATCACAGCCAACTTGGGCTGCCAAATCTTCGAGAACGTTGAAGGCCCTAGTTTCAAATAAACAATATAAGACTAAGCTTTTGCTGATTTGAGATCAGTAATGTAAGACTAAGCTTTTGCTGATTTGAGATCAGTGGTCTTCAAAGAAAAACCCTGGATTTCTTTTGTTATATTTATTTAGGGACGAAAGGACACCCTCCATTTGACCAGTCACAATAAAGTTAAGAGTTATATCCATTCAGAATCAAATCAGGCCGATTAAAACTACGAATGTCCCACATTTCCCGGTTGCCTTCTTTGGCTCTCTCTTTCCTGCCATTATTCGTTACTAAAATGACTGCAGATCCTCGAAGCACCGTCGGTGCCATTATTCGTCGGTGAGACCGGGAAATGTGTAAATTAGAAGTGGAAGGTCCTATGTTGACTTGTACTGATAGAATATAGCATTCAATACTCGATATGTGAAGTCTATGCACGTAAGACAATACTAATATAACCAATAAATGTCCAAAACATAAAATATACAATTGGCAACCTCTTAAATAAGTGCTACCACACAAAAATAACAGCTAAGCTAAAGTACACCGATTTCTTATCGCACCAACACTTCAGTGCATGCAAACAAAAATGACATATCGGCGAACTTAATATGGCAACAAATTCCTTGACAAAATATGTCTGACTTGACAAATTTGACTTGCTTGCTCTGGTCTTAATCATAAATACCCCTTCATAATATAAGCATCAAAGCTGGTGCTATAAATATATACTGGTTATTATGGTCACAGGCAAAAGCATCAACTGCCAGTTATGACGATTAACAGAGTATATCTGGACATAACTAGATTCGTGACCAAACTCCAATGGTGAGCCTATTTTTAACGAGGCACGTGACACTTGTCACAATTTGGATTACATTAAAAATTAAACTGAATGTAATACCTACGAAGAAGGGATGTTTATCTTCCAAAAGCACACAAATCCAAAACTGAATATAAACAATAAATTACTTTTACTACGACAAAAATCAAATGCAACAAATCTCATTTCTTTGTCAACGAGACAATTCTAACATTAAAACCGGTAACAAACTGTATATTTTCCACTTCCATGAACCACAGCGTGACGAAGGTTCTATAGAACCGGAAATATAATATCCAGACCAAAATAGCAGTGAAAGTGAAGAAAAACAGGTTTCATCATTGACGTGAGGATCCCTTAACTAACTCGAGTAAAACTGTTGAGTCAAGTTAAAGCATAAAATAAAAAATAATTACCTATTTAGCATTTACCGCACTATATATATATATATATATATATATATATATATATATATATATATATATATATAATATATTTATATAATATATATATATAATATATATATATATATTATATATATATATATATATATATATATATATATATATATATATATATATATATATATATATATATATATATATATCAGTAACGAAAATTTGTTGTTAATCCTAACTCACTGCTATTTCGAGGTAAGGTTAAGATCAAGCCACAATCGTAAAAATCAAATAAAATGACTTTACTCCAGTCAAGAAACACATTAAGATAGTAAAATTACAATTCTTAATAAACAGGCAATCCTCTCTTTTCAAAAATGAGCAGATTAAGAACCTCATTGAAGGAGGTTAACTGTCACTTGAATGCTTGACATAGTCCGTGCGAAAATGAACGTTCAGAAAAACAAGGACGTGCAAGTTCCGTTGACACTGAACAAGGAGACTGTTTTCGGTCAATAAACTCTCAAATACCACGGCGCCACAAACAAGACTGACAGAACCGTCCCACCCTCATCTTAATAAACATCGTCTTACGCTACAAGCAACTCAAGTTCCGTTAAGGGAAGTCTTCACTATCTTGTCCAGCTCATCTGATCCTTGTAACAGACTCTAGCAAAAAGGTCGATGGCTCTGACTCGACCTCTGCCACAGGCCGTAAAGGTCAGTTACTGAGGAGCTCTAAGAATGTGACTACATAGTACTGCAAATATTGTACGGTTATACTTTTAAAACAGATTAATACCAAGGTACACGAATGATTATCTAGGGATGGATCCACTGAACTTTGCATTATGTATAGAGAGAGAGAGAGAGAGAGAGAGAGAGAGAGAGAGAGAGAGAGAGAGAGAGAGAGAGAGAGAGAGAGAGAGAGAGAGAGACCTGAATGTAGATACGGTCATTTTAATATTATTCAACCGTTCACGTCCGTTTCGTAGATTAACATATATAACTACAATTTTGTTCTACTGAGAAGGTACAAATTTTCACCCACCTTCCAACGACAAACTTAGGTAAAACTTTATAATGCTTACAACACAAACCCATCTCCCGGTTTAGCTGTGTCAATGTCCAGCTTCGCCTTCAAATACTTTTGTGAACCATCTGACTCTTCCCCGAACCGAGACATGAAATACCCATTATCAGACCCTCTTCCTCAACGCGGATTGGTTTTGTCTTCGTCTGACCCGGCAGGTTTCTGCGGTAATGGTGAAGAGACATTTACATAACACTGTTGGCGGTTTCGTTAAGACGGCCTCTTCAAGATATTCAGCGAGTTGCTTTAGAAAGATTCAGTGATCTTATGCAGATTCATGACGCCTACCAAAGGATGTGGCTGTCTGCGTGAGATCGCATCTCGCGAAACTGGTAAAAAGATTTACAGGATTACATTATGCAGATACAGTTTCTGACCTCCACTTCTCCCTTCCTCAGTTAGCTCTCCAAGGACCAGGCCCCTTCTCCACGGTTTCTTTTTTCCAGCATCCCTCCCTTTCATATCCCACCAGTTTAGGGCAGAATTACGTCCCACAGGGAGATACTGTATCCGAAGATTAGATGTCACCATGACAGCTTACATTCTGGCACGAACAGATTACCCCCTTTCCTCTCCACTTCCCACCCCCTTTCTCCCCACATCTTTCATCATATGCTGTGTAAATGCAAGCGACCTCTTTCGCTCCATGGAAATTAATCTTGGTGACCTGCTAGGCTCTCTTCTTCTCTCATGCCCAATACAAAATCGCAAATATCAGTTGACATCAGTCAATACGAAACCATATTTTCTGAATATATGTAACATGCTGCATTTACAGCTTCTTGTTTCATCTTTTATGCGCATCATCTGACTAAAAATTACTCACACATACGCACCAACAATCAAGTAATCTCACATAAATACAGCTTATCCGACAGCGTCAACCAACTTTAACCAGTTCAAACAAGAGAATGAACCGCCAAAAACTTTGGCACCGTTCACAGACCCATGCACTACCGATACCCGCTTACAGTTCCGGAGGGAGTAAGTTCTGCTTGGAGGTATTGCCTTTGCATCGGCACCTCCTTACCTCCTTGGTCCTCGAATTTGAGTTTTTGTAGTCGTTTCTCTCTTCCGCGTTCTGCCCGATACGACGTCCTTCTTTTCTATTCTTTCTTCTGTAAAGAAAACCCCTCCTGCCATGTTTCTAACTTTCTGAACACGGATATTGACGCGCTCTTGATCACCTTTTTCGTTTAGCTCCTTGCCTTGCAATATGAAGCGGTTAACATCCTCGTCTGTTATCCCCCCCAAGGCCTCTCAAGCAATGTGTCATCCAACATGCTGCTGTTTATTTTTCAAGGGTAGGCAATTTGCTCTAGATCAGTTAAGAGTAAAATGCTAATACCTATTATCATCTTTCTGCTTTCCATTGCCTGTAGATTTCAACAATTCCCACTGCAAACCTCTTCCTTCCAGTTTTTACTCTCCCTTTTCTATTTTTTTTTTATTCTTCAACCTCCGGAATATTCTTTCATCTATAACAATCCTTCATCTAGTTCCTACATCTTTTCATTTCTTTTTCACATCCTCTTAACATTTCAACAAATTTTCCCTTTTTATTCTCTTAAACTGTTCTTCCACTCTTATTCTACTGAACATTTTAAGAACAACCTCTCTCTCCCCTTAAGGAACACTTACTGCGGCATTTCCTCGCTACCCCGTTTCTAACTTTTGAGCCTTTTTCTGTCTCACTGATGCTGATCACTGCAGTACGGTATTCGTAACTTTTCCTATCAACAGAACATGGTATATATTACTCGTTTCTTGAACATTTCTAATCTCTATAATTAATCTTTGGTATATTTTATATTTTTGCCTTCCATTTCCTCCAAGACATGCTTTATATTCTAGAATACTTTTCTCACCTTTATTTCCAAAACTAAATCTCCTGAACACCTCACTAACGTACCTTTATTTCCAAAACTAAATCTCCTGAACACCTCACTAACGTTCCTTATTTTCACTTTGGTTTTTGTATCATTTGCAATATATCTTACTTTTGTGGACGTCCTGCACCGTCGCTTATATACAGTCGCCAATGAGTATTCTTTATCTACACGAAGTCCTATTGTTGACTGACTGATTAGTTAAGTTAGGTCTTGAAGACCAAGCGCCCGAACCCATCAGAATTATTCAGCGCCGTAATGGAGTGAAATATATAGATTAATGATATGACTGATAATGAATAGGTGAATGATGACATACTAGTAAAATTCAGTGTTAAAATATGAACGTAAATAATGAGGAATGATAGACCTAACAAAAAACAAGTATAACCTTTTATATTTAAAATATATATTTAGTGAAAGAATAAAGATCACTAAAAACTTTATTAAATGTACTGAAATCATATCTCATTAAAATAACCAGATTCTTTCAGATAACCCATGAGGTTATCTACCTCAATGTCATCATTTAAAATTTCTAAAATAGTCTTCCCAGTTAGTAAGTACTTTGCCCTAAGGGGATTAAACTTAGGACAACGCACCAGCATGTGCTCACCGGATAGCTGACCACCACAGTGAGCACAAATTGGGGTACTGGCTCCCTCTGAAATATAGCTATGAGTGAAGCGGGTATGGCCAATCGTAAGCCTTGTTAGGATGATCTCAAATCTTCTGTTACGATTAAAACCCGAACTCCAAAAACCGATACTTTCTAATGTTTCTGTAATTCCTGTCTGTGGATAAAATGGGGGAAGTCCACCTCTGCTGTCAATTTGTACGAATGTACCGTCTGATAACTGGACGTATATCTAAATGTGGCAACTTATTAGTTAAGAAATCACATCTTGCAGCATCATTTGCTTTACTATCAGCCACTTCGTTCCCTTCTAGACCAGTGTGCCCAGGAATCCAACAAAACTACCGATCTGTGGCGAATTGAAAGATAAAAAAGCCATTCCTGAGCCTTTTGAATTAAGGGATGGGTAGGGTTAAACTTCTTTAGGGCTTCTAAAACACTCCTTGAGTCACTATATATTACTGTGGATTTAAATTTATCTGATGCAAGATTTAAAGCATCAACTATGGCTGTTGCTTCAGCAGTGAATATGGATGAGGAGTCTGATGACTTTTTTATATACGATTCCCCCTCACACACCACTGCACATCCTACTCCATCTTCCGATTCTGATCCGTCAGTATCGATTTTTTTGTCATTTATATGCCTCTCATCATGCTCCAAAAACTTGTTTCTGACTACTTCTTCCGGACGATCTTTCCTCTGTCCCTTTAATGCAGACATCTACTGCTGGAATAAACCTTGGAGGGATAGCAGGATGCTTCACTTGTAGAATCTGCGTTTTTATACTTTCATCCTCCAGTTCACCCAGCTGTCTGATTTGAAATGGTATTGAAGATCTAGATCCAAAAAGACTTGGGTCACACTGTTTTAAGATCTCAAATGTAAGATTCTCCTTCGAGCTTTTCAGCCGCATGGTGTGGCTCAGACCTAGCTTGTGTCGCCTTAAGTCCAGTGGTAGCTAATGGGAGTCTACATAAATACTTTTAATGGGTGAAGTTCTAAAAGCTCCAGTACATATCCTTAGCCCCATATTATGCACAGCGTCCAATTCCTTTAATTTAATCTTTGAAGCAGAAGAGTATACTTGGCAGCCACAGTCTAACTTAAACATACTGCATTATAGAGCCTTAACAACGATTTCTTATCAGCACCCCAATTAAAATTAGATGCTTTTAAAATATTTAGTGATCTCTTCACTTTCACTTTTAACTGGTGAATATGATTATTCCAAATGAGCTTTTCATCAAAGACCATTCCTAAAAATTTTACTACAGTAGAGTAAGGTAAAATAATTCCACTTAAGGTAAGAGTTGGAATGGTTTCCTTAGTTCGGCGTCTGCAGAATCAAACAGCGACAGTTTTAGATTCGGAAAATCGAAACTCTTGCTTACTTTATCGATGGCTCTTTGCATGAACCTGCTGGTAGATGCTACATCATATCCTGTGCAGTACAGAGCCGAATCATCTAAAAATAAAGAGCCTTTTACTGGTGATGATATTTTTTCTAATACTCCATTAATAGCAACGAGGGTGACACTAAGGACACTACCCTGAGGAACTCCCTCTTCTTGTAAGAAAGGGAGTGATACATGATTCCCAACTCTTACCTTTATATATCTGATAAAAACGAACTTATAAATCTGATCATTTTTCCTTTAATGCTCATCTTACGACTTTTTTTTATAATACCATAACGCCATGTGGTGTCATATGCCTTTTCCAAATCAAAGAAAGCTCCTATTGTTTGGCACTGTTTAGCAAAACCTTGTTGTATTTGGTTTGCGAGCCTGAGCAGGGGATCTAGAGTAGATCTACTTCTCCGAAAGCCAAACTGGAATGGAGAAAACAATTTATGTTTCTAAGTGCCATACAAGTCTGGTGTTAATCATCTTTTCCATCAGCTTACAAACACAACTGGTGAGAGCTTTTGCCTGTAGCTGTTGGGTAAGGAAGGATCCTTATTTGGTTTCTGCACAGGGAGGATTAATGATAATTTCCAGCTCTTGGGAATACTACCAGTTTCCCAGATTTCATTTATTATATCTAAAAGAAATTTCTTTGACTTTTCTGGGAGATGTTTCAGCATCTCATACAGTATTTTATCTTCACCAGGGGCTGATGGTTTGGTATTCTGCAAGGCACCTTTGAGTTCCTGCAGTGTAAATTTTGCATTATGTGGTTCAAAATTATTTTCACTTAAATCGAGAGAAATCTGGGCACTTCTAACGTTTTGGAATTCTAGAGAATAATTCTCACTACTTGATATTCTCGAGAAATGTTCTTATTTTTCTGCGACCCTGTGACCTATTCATCTTACGGGTAGAAAGAGGTTCAGGGACAAACTTGCCGTTTAGCTTTTTAATTTTCTTCCAAATCATTTTGGATAGTGTTTTTGAGCTAATGCCATTATTTTAGTAAATCCAGACACTCTTTTTGCTTTTTTAAAATATTAATTTTCCTTGGCCACAGCACGTTGGTAAATAACTTTGACTTGGGCAGTTCCACTCCTCATACTTTTTGTAGCATTTTCTAGCGATCTTTCTCATACTACTGGAGGTTTTGTTCCACCAAGGAACTGCTGATCTGGAAGGCTTCCCTTTTGTTGTTGGAATAGAGGCAATTGCACTGTTGATGGTGGTGTCACTAAAGTAATTATATGCCTCCGAGATGGATGGAAATGATTTTGCATTCTTGTCCATGAGAGCAGACTTACTAATTTCTTCCAGTCTGCTTCATCTACCTTCCATTTGGGAGGTGACTCAGAGGGCTGATTCTTAACCGTTTTTACATGAACTGGGAACTGGTCACTCCCATTTGGATATTCATTTGCTGACCATTCATAATCAATGTGAACACTAGATGAGCAAAAGCTCAGATCGACTGCCGAAAAAGTATTGGAGTAGATGTTATGGAAGTCATCTGTCGCGTTCCCACCCCATATGGGGTTGTGAGCATTAAAATCACCAAGGAAGAGGAAAGGAGTAGGAAGCTGATTGATCAGTAAATGAATATAATTATAGGTGAAATCCAAATCAGGAGAAGATAGACGGAGCAAACTGTAATTTGCTTGTCTAAAATGAAAGTTACTGCTACAGCTTGGAGATGAGTATTAACTTATAGTAAGGAGTGTTGCAACAACTTATCCGCAATAATTGCTGCACCTCCCTTAGCTCTGCAACAACTTATGCGCAATAATTGCTGCACCTCCCTTAGCTCTATCTCCGATTGGTGGAGAATTATATATGCTGTAATTTAATCCAGGATTACCTTATGTGCTTCCAAGCTTAGTTTCCCGGAGAGACAATACCTGGGATGGTCATGGAGCAGTACCTTCAGCTCTTCACTCCGAGCTCAAGACCTCTACAGTTCCAATGTAGTATTGACCCGAAAACTATTTTTTGGGCTTGGTGGAAGGCCATTTGAATGGAGCCTTCTCATTTACTCTCTTTAGTTTATGAGTATTATTAAGAGATGACTTGGAAAGGACTGGCCTCGACAGGTTTAGTTTATTCTGTTGATTTATTGGTGTCATTTTGTTTCCCTTTCTTGTTAGTTTGTTTAAATTCAGGCTGGGGTTCTTGCATCGAGCTTAGTACTTCGTGTCTATTACTAAGTGATGCATGTTTAACTGGAGATGATGATGAGGGGGAACGTCTCCTCTTTGGTTGCTTTTGCTCCTCAGTCTCCAGTAAATCAGGCAGAGACTCTGCCTGAGACAATTCCAAGGTGGCAGGGTTAAGTGCAATCTTATCCTCCTTGGAGGCTTGTCCTCTAGCCTCAACAGGCCGAGCATCTGACCCAGATGGCTGGGCCACTACCAGAGGGGTTGATGCACCTACTACATTAGAGGGTGGTAGATAGGGGTTGTGGCTTAAGAACTTGAGCATAGCTCCTAGGTTGTTGTCCTAATTGTCTTTTTGCAAAACCGATACTTACATGCTCTGCATTGGATTTATTTAGTGCAGACAGTTCAGATTTGTAAATTTCACAATTTTTATTACTGGATTTATGTTCCAGTTGACAATTAACACATTTTGCTTTTCTATTACATTCATCATCATGATGGACACCAGAGCAGTTTATACAAATTTTGGCATTTTTGCAGTGTTTTGATGGGTGGCCAAACTCAAAGCAATGATAGCACTGCATTGGTCTTTGCTGGAAAGGACGTACTCGCACTCTTTCATTTTCAATTTCATTTTCAAATATGACATGAGAAGGTACTTCAGTCTACAAAGGTTAAAATGATCATGTTGGCAATAGCTGCCTTTTTCACCCTCCAAACTGAAGTTGGACTCATTTCTAAAATTTCTTCTTCTGTCATGTCATAAAGGTCTTTATCAAATCGTACCCCTCTCCCATAACTGAGGGTTAAGCGGGGCTTGACTTTCGTAATCATTTCATCATTTTTGATGTCCAAACAGGTCAGCATACATGCTTGGGTTGTGGATTTGTCATGAATACGAACGGTGTTGTTCCCAAAACAAGAAATACCACCACTCTTTATTCCTCCCACCTTTTTCTGAAGAAACCTGCAAAACTTACAGTAGTTATAATTTTCCTCCTTGGCTGAAGCTACCACCCACATAGGAGGTTTAGGAGTCCTTATTTCTGCATTTTCTCTGGTTTACCCTGAGCCCATTTAGATGGCACATAAACGTCCATGTCTTTGGGAACTTTTTAAGGCTCCTCGTACTGTAGCTTCACCTATTTGTATGGCACTTATCACACTACTAGTCTTTAGAGGCTCATCATGGCTACTAAAGGTAACCCACGCTTCCCATTTATATTCATTATCAATAAAGTTATCCACGCTTCCCATTTACATTCAGCATCAAAGTTCATCCTGATTTCTACAACAGTTCCAAATGATTTTATAGCTTTCGAGATAATTTCATAATCACAACAGACTGATAAGTCTTCGATATGGAGCATTCTCAAATTTTTCATACAACCTGGCTGTGTTGAGGATTTAATTTTGGATGAAGATTTCTTAGTGAAGTCCGTGTCCTTGCTTGAAGTCGTCATCAATGAAGCAAGAATAGAGGGTCCAGGGGAGGGGAAGTCAGGAGGGCGATCAGGATATTTGTTATTACTGCTTTTTGTCAATTTATGTTTCAAGACGTCGTCAACATTTGGAGAAATTTCAATCAGCACCATCAGAGGGTCCAAGGGTACTCGAATTCTTATAAATGCTAGACAAAGATATGAGAGGGGTAAAAAAAATAATAATAAACCTGAAAACCTTAATAAGATATCATCAACCTTTCATGGGGTTTATTCTTCCACCAATGGCACAAGTGAGAACTGACTCCCAAATGTCCGCGTCCCTACCCTACCCCACAGGGGATGGCACAATATGATTATAGTGGCCCAAGTGTAAGCCAAACCTGTCTGCTAGGACCGAAGGTATTACGAGAATACTATCATCCCACTCTAATCGTGTTATGGGCATACCGGATAGAATGCCGAGAGTCCTATCCCCAGAACCGGACGCCCCTGGAATCCGTGGTCCTGTCCTAAAGAATAGCTCCGCCTGATGTCTCAGGTCCGAACATTATCGGGCAGCTGATGGTCCTGCCACAGTTCCCATTATTTTGCTTCGGATATAAACCCAATCCCAGTTATATTTTTTCCTGTTTATCATACCCAATAAATTTTAGCACAAGCGGAAAATTCCACAAAAATTAATTCAAAGAAATATATAATGGTCTATGAGACACTTTGACTCAAGCCCGGGAACAGATTCCTTGGGTTCAAGAGCCCCCTCACCACGTCAAGGTGGTCCCAAATCGAGGGGAAGTCCTATTGTTGTCTTCTCTCCCTATCTCTCGGCTACTGCTTCATTTACATACAGAAGTAATTTATATCCTTAAATTATATAGCTCCACCCATTTGACAAAGCCTTAAGCTTACCAATCTACAAAAATATTGCTATCATTATCAGTATAATTACATTTTATTTACTACGTCTATTATATACATTTTCTTACAATAGTAAGATTTATCCATGCCCGTTAATGATCTACAATAATCTCTCCCCGTTTCGTTTTCCTCCTGGTATCGTAAGAACCCTAAATGTACGTTGAAATCTCCCTGAATCATTAATTCTTCTTTTGTATTTAAGATTTTGTCATCCATTCCTCCGCTATCTTCAAATCCCTTTCCCCAGCTTCCTTATTTACTTCAATGTATACTCACAGTATTTATAGCTTTTTTTACTGCTCTATCCTTTAATACCTAATATATTCCCGTTTTGCGTATGCCCTTTTTTTCTAAGTCTAAGACACACCCACCCATTTTTTGTCGATCAGCTTTCTCATCGTTTCAATTTTGTGTGAACTTTGACTGACCTTAGTCTACGTTTTGTTAGACGTATCACAGCATATACCAGGTTCTCATTCGGCATAATTTCCATTTCCATTTCCATATTTTTCCTTTGTTAATCTTTTCATATTGATTACAGACGACTTCACATAAAAGCTCAGCTACTTAAGGAAAATGACACCAAGGCACTACAAAAAAATGACCTTGTGGTGACTAATCAAGTCAAAAAGCACCTACAGCATGACACTAATTATTGGTAAGGTTAAAAGATTCTCGAACACAGGGAAATCTTCGAGATAACCATCACTTCAATAAACAGTCACATACAGGATAACGACTCTTCATAAGACTACAGCAAAAAATGTGAAACAAATATTCGGCGGGGAGGGGGTTAATACTTGCTAGAACAATATCATCGGCCGATGTTTAAAAACCCTCTGTCAAGTCTTCCATAATCAATAAACGATAATACTGCTGAGGTTTCATGATGACAATCTTATTTCAGGCGCCAGACATTCGCTGAATCCACATCATTGTTCAACGAACTTATCAGATATCTGAGCAAATATGTTGAGGAAAAGTTTAAAGCCTCTAGTCTATGGCTGCGTGCATTTCCCAGTTCACCTTTTAAATGAATCAACTACAAAAAATTATGTGATTACTTTCCATACAAAATCTAAAACCAAAAAACAAAAACTTAAGAATATCCCACGATAAAAAAAAAAAACAGCACTCTGGCTGGAACAAACGAGACGCCACAATTCTCATGACCACGTGTGCCGGCAGTCTTCCGCCAGGGGTGGGGTTGGGGGCTGCGAAGGGTAGGGAGGAAGTAATGATCATTCCTCCAAGGTGGAAAACGCCGCAGCTGCGCCATCGGCATCGTACGAGACCGCGCCTCCGCCGCCAGCCAATAGCAAGCTGGCATTTCTTCAAACCCCTAGACTACATCGTAATATCCACTCACCCCATGCGGCTGTAACCCCACCCACCGGTGCTGCAGCGCGCTAAACTAACTCAAGACTGCATGCAATGAATGGGTTGAATACAACCGACGTTACCCATTCAACCCCCATGCGTTGGGTTTCACAATCACCCATTCAACCATGCAAAATTATCGTCCCAAATTTTAATCTTTACGTTATTAATTTTCCCAAACATGAAATCGAAACAAGGACAAGAAGACAATGGGATTAATAATTCGACCACCACTAAACTGGAATTTACCGCTACAAAACTATGCTTCGAATTTCAAGAGGTCGCCTATACAGTTCCATTGATCATTGTTCGAGTTCATGGTATTAGACGGTTTATAAAATCGAGGATAATAAACAGATATATACTGATAAAACCTTATATGGGTAACTACAGAAAAATATTAACATTGAAATATATAATTTGTAAAATGTACACGATTAAATATGTCAACATGAATGGTAGGATAAAACTATTTGTTAATTTTTTGTAACTTCAAGTCAACGTTGATCAAATTCTGCTAAAGGGCGAGATTAGGCTGTATTTAATTTTCATAATGGTCTCTTGAAAAACGTTAAGCCGTTTTCCTAGAAAACTTAGAAACAGGAATATTTAGATAACTAAACAACCTTCATACGGAAAAAAACATATTTTTGAAACAAGGAGATGTCATATCGCACAAACACCGCCCCCCCCATAACATTTCACAAAAAAAAAAAAAAAAAATTACCTTACAACGGAAAAAATATTCATTCATCTTTAGTTCGGCATAACTAATCTGGTGCGCAAGTGAGGGTTTCGTAATACAGATAGGCATTAATATGCAACCATGCCAGCAATACTGCTGGTATTTCGATTAGTACGCGTGATCTGGTTGGCATACGGCTACCATAGCCTCTTTTATTATTGTCATGGTGATACCCAATTCTATTTTCCTGTCGAAATGGCAGAAGACACCATTCATAAAACTGATGCAATAATATTGGTGCAATAGTGAAAGATATCGAAAAATGGATGTCGGCGAAGAAAGAAACTTAATGAAGACAAAACTGAGTGTATGCTGTTTGGATCCGACAGTGCACTACGAAAATCTGAACACTTCAAAAGAATAACTATTGGTTCGTCAATAATAAATATTGTAGCAGCAGTGAGGAGATTAGGAGTATTTATTGATAAATTGTCGATGAACCATATATTATATTGCATATTACAAAAACCTGTAGCTGTCATATTTGAAATATTGTATTTATTAGAAAATACCTAAACGAAGATACTCTGAAAAAAGCATTTTCCAACCAAGTACTTTCGAGGCTTGACTACTGCAACGTTATATACTACGGTCTCCCTAACAACCTACTAAGAAAATTGCAAGTACAAAATAGAGTCGCCAGGTCAATAAAAGGTCTACGTTCCCATGGTAAAACAACCGCAGCACTAATTGAGCTACATTGGCTCCTAGTATAAGCTAGAATAGAATATAAAATACTACTAAGAGTCTTTAAAGCACTAAAATATGATGAACCAACATATCTGAGAAACTGCTTAAGCTTCTTTAGATCCGAAATGAATAATATTGTAACCAGACATGCAAGTGAAGCATATAAGACTATTTGAACCTAGAACAAATAAATCTAGAACAAATAAATTGTAAGTCAGGCGAGAGAGCATTTGTACACTGAGCACCAACACTATACAACAAAATACCCTCTGAAGTGAAGAGCATACAAGAAGAATGCAAATTTAAAACGGAACTAAAGGCTCTCCTATTCTGCAGGAGTTACGATACTGGCGAGAAAACACAAAGACAATCATAAAATATAAGCAGCACCTTATTTTGAAAACGTAATTAGGCCCGCCAGAGAGGTAATTATCCCTGTGGAGGGCTGTACATAAAACCAAAAAAGTGAAAGTGAAGTAAGCACATCCCCAAATACATTCGATATAGACCTGCAAATGCTACAGGGACATTAGTTGGTAAACGGAAAAATCCACCGCTTTATTTTTTTTTCTTTTTTTTTTTGTGTCAAGGGCCAACAAGTACCTAGGAATTTTCTCTCCTAAAACGTCAACAGTCACGTTAACCAACCGTTATCGCTGTGGCAATCATGGTCTCAAAATAATACTCACAATCCAAAAACGATTGAAACAACCAGGACAACACCGAAAACCGAAAAAATTTAAAGCTCCATTAAAACGAGGTCTACACACACTATAAATTATATATATATATATATATATATATATATATATATATATATATATATATATATATATATATATATATATATATATATATATATATATATATATATATATATATATATATATATATATATATATATATATATATATATATATATATATATATACCACAATATGACTACGCATGTAGCCAGATAATCATCATCAGGGAAGAATAATTTCAAAGCTGCTTTTTCTTTGTTCTTGACAAGAATTACCTGTAGCTTGGTAGGCTACTTGGAACCTGAGGCGAAATATCACTTGTAGTTGATTCGTTAGCATGACCCTTACAGAACTGAGTCTACCTATACCAGTCACATTAAAAAGTAACGAACAGCATTTATTAATGATAGGCCTATTTTCGGTACCACCTAATACATATACCTGGTGGTAACAAAATTTCTATAACTTGAGACTGGAGCGCTAAAAGTGAGTGAGAAACTACTGTACTTAGGCTGTTGACATCACAACCTTGGGATGAGAATGGTACCAGGCACTAGAAAATGCAGTCTTTATACGTGTATACGGCACGATCACAGTATTGTTTAATCAAGACGAGAGAGAGAGAATTACTGTTATCGAAAAATCTGTGTGATAGTATTACACTTATCACCTCAGTGTACGCCTATATAATGAACAGTATATAATGTATTCTATTTGTCAAGAAAAACTTTGATAACTGCGCTCTCCAGTAAGCTTATTATGATTATTTTCTAGAATAAGTATTTTTTTATGTAGATTATTCTCAAGTTCCTGGGATAACTAGTGACTTTCTAAAAGCCTTCTGTCCCATTTTAGTAAAAGAATCTATATTCTTAAAAAATGCAGACTCCACTGATTTATGTAAGTTAAGTACTGTAGTTAATGACTTCAGGTGGCCTAAAAAAATATCTGTACACAGCATTGCAGTGTGGGTAAAAACAATTCCTGATTTACCTGTAGTTCCCTTAAACCGCAGCCCCTTCAACTAAAAGTGCCCAAGACTAGCAGGGGGCTACACGACAATTTGTTCTGGTGACGATCAAGGGAGTTTTCGTCTCTTTGAATCGACAGTAAATAATTACAGGTTATTAATAACATTAGTTCATTCCTTCTAATGCAAAAACCTTAACACGAGCTTTCCGGAAAAATAGGCGCATACGGATACCGAAAATGAGAATAAGCCTAGCATGTAACTAACTTCTTATGGACAGTACGGTCCTGGTCGTTTCGGCCGTAACATCCAAAACAATGTAAGACGTTATGTTTATGGTATTTACCATTATTATTTCATGTTTTACGTACATCCCCAAGGGGCTGGTACTAAACACGGCACCCATTTTGCACGTAAACGTGCTTACGGCCGAAACGACCCGAATGTGGACAGTATATGTTACTGGCCTAGGCA
The DNA here is from genome assembly GCF_040412425.1 of Macrobrachium rosenbergii. Lineage (NCBI taxonomy): Eukaryota > Metazoa > Arthropoda > Malacostraca > Decapoda > Palaemonidae > Macrobrachium > Macrobrachium rosenbergii. The sequence continues at coordinate 9,754,141 of NC_089756.1, read as the reverse complement.
CGTACTAACTGTTGTTACAACGTGCACGAAACTCTTGATATAAATTCATATCTCGAAGCTTGCAATATCAGAAAATAGACCTACAACCGGCTGAAAACTCACACCATAGTCAATTCTCTTCTTCCTAAGGCTGTGCTTCTGTAGCTGGTTAAAGCACAAAACTGCCAATTTAACAATGATATTCATGTGGAACTTGCTCGAGAGATATACGATACTCTCACATTACATGGAATAAGGCTAAATTAACATTCTCGTCCCGTTCAGCCATTGCTGTGCTTCTGTAATTGGCCAAAGTAAAAAACTGTTAATTCAACAATCTACTTGTATAAATGGATCTATGTATGTGCCGAATAACTCTTGAAACGCATTGAGCAATTTCAACCACACTTGGTATAAATATGACTTACTATCTAAAAAGCAGTACTGTGGGGGATGAGACATCACTAGCACCAAAGGGCACCAAAGGGGGTGGGGTTGTTCTGGCTCTGCCCGTGAAACGGGGCTGGTTATGCCCGTAGACTAAGTAACTTTACGAATTTATCATACCTATTTCGGTATACATGTGACTTACCATCTGGAAAAGAATACTGTGTGGGCAAAACACCAATGGCACCAAAGGAGGTGGGGGTTGCGAAGGGGATGACTGGGTGAAAGGGAGGGGAAGTGGGCGAGAGAGTAGAGGGGGTGGTAGGGAGGCGAGAGAGAAAGTTTATAGGTTGTCATTCAGTTATACCGGGCAGCGCCAAATTGGTCAGCTAGTATTATTTATATAAAAACTCAAGAAATGAGATACCTTGACCAAGGCTTTGACTGGTAGATTTTAGTAGCAGCGGCGATTTCCTTCTAACTTAACTTTTTCTCCAGTTTTTCGGTTGCTAGTTAGAAATACCCTTTGTCATTAAATGGAATAGGCCTAGGCTAAGTGACTTTCATCCTCTTCAGCAAACTGCTGTGCTTCTGTACCTGGCTTAAGTACCAAAACGTTAACTTAACAACCCTAATACTCATACGGAACTGGCTTGGGAGGCAGAAATACATTAGCCGGAATAGGTCTAAATAAATCATTCTCGTCCCGGCATAATTTCTTGCTGTGCTTTTTAGCCTATGCCTAATTGGCAAAAACACAAAAATACTGATTAAACTATTTATAAAGAACAGAATTATGAGACAGCAATACGATACTCTGACATTAAACGGCATAGGCCTAAATATATAATTCTCGTCCCGGCATAATCTGTTGCTGGCGCACGTTTTCACGAGGAGGGAAAGGCATCTGTCACGCGGCGTTCCGAACCCTCCGTGTATATCGATTGTGCCGCTCCCAACGTTACACCAGTAAACAACACTAATCTCTGCAAGTACGTCATGTCCGCAGGGACCTTGCACTTACCCAGAGCCTTCATGAACTCATCGAAGTTCTCGGATGTCTCGAGCTTGTATTTTCCTAAGATCTTGGCCATTTTTTGTCACTGGCGTGCTTTCAACACAAGATAAGAAGCGGAGGTGTTGGTGGTGCGGCGACTTGCTCACGACTACTCGAAGTGACGGAGGAAGGGACGCTCACAGTTGCCAGCTGTATAGCGCGCATACGCGCCCCTCCGGTGTCGATTCTCACGCACACATTTCATTACTGCACCACACATACACAAACGCACTTACAAACAGTCACATGTTAGCATCCTTAAGAAATTTATCACGGTCTTGCTCTTGCCCCTCTTGAATCCCGGTTAAATATTCACGCCGACGACGAAGCCAGACGAACTACAATGAAGATGGTTGTAACATTTAGATTCATACCATTTAACTAGTTAAGGACATGGCCTCGTAGTAATTTTTTGCTATATATTTTCCTAATGTCTTCCCACTGACGTACGGCGGTTCATCAAAATTTCAGTTTTGGATGAAAATAGACTCAAGCCAGCATAGATTCTTCCGGCTCTGATCTACAGTCCCGTATTGTTCGCATCGAGTCAACGGTATCACTTTTCTTTCTTGTTCGATCGCCCATCCATTATGCACCATGACATTTTCCACGGCGTTCCATACAACTGTTTCCATAGAATAACGGCCTGAAAATCATCGTTCTCTCTGACTCTTTACAATTTCACGACCTGTGAGGCTTCTCTAAACCTAAGCCTATCGCTTCCCTCACGGTTAACTGGGCCTAATCAATTCTTCCTCCCCCGCCAATATTTCTCATTTCCACTAGGCCTCGGTCATCTCATCGTCAATATAATAATAATAATAATAATAATAATAATAATAATAATAATAATAATAATAATAATAATAATATGGCTGTGCATATTACAAATTCTCTCTTCTCGGTTTATCTGGTAGGATTCTCCACTGTTATATATGTATATATAATAAATATATACATAAGTATATGTATATATATAAGTATATATATATATATATATATATATATATATATATATATATATATATATGTGTGTGTGTGTGTGTGTGTGTGTGTGTGTGTATATATATATATATATATATATATATATATATATATATATATATATATATATATATATATATATATGGCTGGAGCTGAGGCACAAAGTATACATCATGAAGGAAGTAATAGGGAAAGGATCCTCATCCTTTAACAGTTTATTTTCAATACCGACGTTTCGCAACAAATTCCAAGTCGCATTTTCGAGGCTATAAAATATAATTTGCGAACATTAATAACTCAAATTAATTTATGGTGATATGAAGCAAAAACATTTAAAACTAAACAACACATTCAAGACAAAATGCGACGTGGAATTACGAAACGTCGGCATTGAAAATAAACTGTTAAAGGGTGAGGATGCCTTTCCCTATTACGGTACTTCCTTCATGATGTGTGTGTGTGTGTATATATATATATATATATATATATATATATATATATATATATATATACATATATATATTATATATATATGTATATATATAGTCACTCTCCCATTTACTCTTTAAAACTGATCTTTTATTACACGTATTTTCCTTTTACGTTCAAACTTTTTACAGAACTGCTCTACAACAAACATCTGATACAAACAACCTTTGCCCTGTTTTAAACCACACGGTTCTTTCCATAGTAACTATTCTGTTACTAATGTTTTTTTTTTAATCAAAACCTGGTATATACATTCCCTAGTATATTAAGCAATATTATGCTCCTATGAATCTTATTATCGCCTACCACCTTGAAATTCATTAGACTGTTAGACTACCAGCAAGAAGGCTTACATATTGGCTGTCGTTCACCCCTTGGTGACAATCCCAAAACGGACGTGACGAGTAACTTACTTTACCTAAAGTATTTTGTACACTGTACTGCTTACGCCTCCTGTGAAGGACAGGGTCGAATAATCAAGCCACAACCCTAAGGACGTTACGTACCGTCCTGAAGCTTGGACTGAGGTGCCTTCAGCCTATATACTGTAGATATATACAAGGTCTTATATAGAGATGCTGGCTCTAGGCTAGACGGTAGGAAGTCTAAACGCAGTTTAATTTCAAGTTGGCTAATGTACTAAACGACAAGCATTTATGTGGATGAACACTATTATGTAGGGTATTAATATTATTCTTAGAAAAAATATAGGTGTTCTTAACCCCTTAGCATAATAGGTTGGGTAGTTTCTGAAATAATGAGAAATAAGAGGGGGTGTGGCAACTCATTATATTTCGCGTACTACATTATTGTTTCGTTTAGAGAGAGAGAGAGAGAGAGAGAGAGAGAGAGAGAGAGAGAGGATGCTACTTAAATAACTAACACATGAAATGGGCATATAATTTTATTGACTTTCCACAGCACTGACATTAGCTCAGACACTGAATTAAGATTGCTGAAGGACACTAACTCAGCAAGTCTGTCTGATAAAGTACATTAATATATATCCTCTGCTGCCCTCATAGGATGCGTGGGACCTCAATGAACTGGCGCAAGATATCTCTTTCTGTGCGTCACTTCCTGCAAGTATCGTTAGCGACTGTTCATTATTTTATTCTCCTCCACTATGTTTTTAGACCGATGATCGTTTGTTTTAACTGAGTTAACTGTTTGATTCGTTTGATTCAGTAAGCTACTTGAACCGGACTATTATTTTCTCATTTGCCTGAAGTTCTGTAATTATCGTTCCGGTTAAACGGATTTTTGCAAAAAAAAAAAAAAAAAAATGGGTCAAGGAGACTGAACCATTTTGCCTGAATTACAATTGGTGTATTCATGAGACTGTAACTTCCTTTACTTCTTGGCAATTTCATGACCTCGCGGGTGCTTCGTGTATGAATGTGCACGGATTGCAGAAAAAATGGTTGTTGTTTTTGGTTTTATGAAAACTGATCTGTCATGTATAATAAGAACATTTTGCCTTTTTTTAGAGTGAAGATGCCGAGATAGGCACAGACATCATAATTAATCTCGGTCATTCTTAATTTTAAACAGATTGTCCGTTAAGGAATTCAAGAGTTTTGGTGAAGACAATGATGGTTACTTTAGATGATCATTTAGGAATGCGGCATTAAAAAGACTAAAGGTAAAATACAAACTGATAAAATCTCGTGAGATAAATTGTGCCCCTATCGACCTAACCAGTTATTTATGCACCTGATGGTTAGAAGACTGTGGCTAGGTCATATTCAGGGTGAAAAACCAAGAGCATGGGGCTAGCAACCCTATATCAAAGAGACGGGCACAGAACCGCACGGTTAACACCATCTAGAACCACAATGCTTCGTAAATGTCCACAAGGCACTTTCCCACAGCAAGCAAAATCCAGTCCACCATCCTGACGTGAACAAACAAATCTACAGCCTTGTTTAAATCGTGATAGAATTGGCCCTTGGCCTTCTGTTGAAGGGGCTCAGACAGGCCGCTCCCGTTCCCAGACATGAGTCATCGGGGCCTGAGAAGACGCCTGGGAAGTAGCTATTTGAAATAGTCTATCTCCTTGAGCGAGATCTGAAACCGCGACATTTTAAATTAAGGGATGGCTTGCAGGAGGGTGTCCCGCCCATCAGTGAATTAGTGCTGCCAGATTAAAAGCGTCCTCTGGTTTATTTCAGCCTCGATTTTGGTTAGCTAGAAGTTTAACGGTGTTGCTAAGAAACTACGCTGATATGGATTGCTGTTACGGTTTTTTCGTGTTTGTGTAACTCCAATGAAAGGAATATTGCCTGAATGAATCAAAACAAATGTCTCAAAATATTACTAGATCTACAGATATAGATTCGTGGGTTAAAACATATTGACGAGATCCCAGCGCGTAACAACTTCTCTAAGAATGACCTGGGCTTGGAGCCAGGCCGCAGTTGACTGAGTGATATGAAAAACTGGCCAAGTTCCCAAATTTGGGGCCATGTCCACGGTACAGTGAGTGCAATGTCTTAACGTTTTAAGAGTTTAGCAGGCAATTTTCAAGGCCTTTATTATGCAAGAGAGAGAGAGAGAGAGAGAGAGAGAGAGAGAGAAATTATCCCATATGCACTTTATCTGATATTACAACACATAGCAATAATTTATAAAATGCTGGTATACATATACAGTAGTATATATGTATGTGTATATATACATATATATGTATTACTAAAAGGACCTCTTTCAAACTGGATGGTATCTTAATGTGGACTGTTTGTCCAAGAAAGCTTGTAACTTTTTCTGAATAAATACTCCATTAGATACCATCCAGTTTGAATGAGGTCCTTTTAGTAATTCAACTAATGCACAGAACAATTGTGTATGTGATAAAGTTAACATATATATGTATATGTATATATATATATATATATATATATATATATATATATATATATATATATATGTGTGTGTGTGTGTGTGTGTGTGTGTGAGAGAGAGAAGGAAACTACATACTTTATCTCTGATACTACAACCTAGAGCAATAACTTACAACGTGTTGATGTAAATGTGTGCATATAACGAGAGAAATCAGTACACATTTAATTATCAGGCATCTACAAAGACAGGACGCAAACGCCACGTGTTTTAAACTATCCATTTTAAGGGACAAGGGCTTGAATATAGCTCTCGTTATTTCCACAGTAATGCGAGTCAGGAGTTCGATTTCGATAATATACAAGTCTCTTATTCGGTGTTTGGTTCCCTCAGTTTGTTTTGGCTCAATACAAGGAATTTCCGCTGAGGTTATTACACTCTTCAGCCATCTCAAGAAGAAGAATCTTCATGACGGCATGAATTCCTTTCGCTCTCCAAAGCATATTTCCTATCTTCAGGAAGGAGGTCGTTAATTTCACTCGGATACAAGCGGTTTCAGGCTTCGTGTGTTGTGTTGTGACTCCAGTTTTAGTAGTCATAAATCAATCAATCGTGCGTGGTCAGTCACTCGTCCAAATATTGACCAGATATGCGACGAACACGTCAGTATATATATATATATATATATATATATATATATATATATATATATATATATATATATATATATATATATATATATATATATATATATATATATATATATATATATATATATATATATATACATACATATATATATATATATATACATATATATATATATATATATATATATATATATATATATATATATATATATATATATATATATATATATATATGAGACGATTAACCGCCGAGCACAAAGGTGATTATATAAATCTGAGGCTTCCGATCACGATAAAATTAAATCCATTTCGTCGTTACATAAGGTGGATTAATGTGCATATATCTAGATGGCGGATATCTCAAGATCAGCCACCTAACAACAGAGGCTGGGAGAGATGGATTACCTCGTCGAGGCATGTCAGAGAGAGGGAGAAAGAGAGAAAGCTTCAGTACAGTTTAACTGAAAATTCATTGGACGGCAAAGAATTACAACTTCATTGAGAATTGTTAACTGTAAGGTAGTTATCGTAGCAATTTTGTCGCAACTCAACGAAAGCTCAGTTAAGTGACACATTAAGCTCAGTGCTATGAACTGGCGGCACCATCTATGGACGAAACGAGATGGGCCATTGCAATATCTGTACAACGAAAGCGACAATTGCATCATTTATATAACGAAAGAAACATTTGCACTACTTATAAGCGATAGGAGAAACGTAGGAATAAAATTCATCCTCCAGTGTTATACGATCATGCCTGTTCGTCCGTGTTACTGCTGTAGCTTATAGCAGATGTAATATTCTTTCTAACGACATTTTTAAAAAATTCCTTCTAACGACATTTTTTAAAAAACCAAACTTTCCTAAAATTGCAGCTATATATATCAAGCTTCATTTACATCATTGTTTGCCGAAATCTTAATCCTATATGTCACAGCTATAAAACTTGCCAAAAATTTTAAGTCATTTAATTTGGAATATTTGACCATTTTTCGTTTATTATTCTTTTTTAAAGCTTCTATCTTGCCAAAACAAAATTGATTGAAGTCTTTCCTTAGCACATCATTTCCCTAGAATATATAATTTTTCACTACAATATCTGCTGAGATTTATTGTCTGTCTCATTAACTCACTTTTATCTAGCCCATGTTTACACACAACTGTTTATTTTTCTTTTTTACGTCATTTAGTCTCTGCTTTTAATGCACTCTTATCAAATTACCCCGCTCTTTCTTTTCTTTTATCAAGTGCATGAGCACTTATCTTTGATCCTATTTTCTGCATGCACTTCATTTACAACATACATAATCTTTTTATCTCCTCTATTCGTTCTAAAGCTATTTTTTATCTAGGTCTACAGCTTGAACAACCTTGCAAGAGTAATTTTTTATCACGTCCCTACACTATAGGCCGATCGTGATCAAGTTCCTGCATTTTTAAAATAGTTTTTGTTCTTGTCATTTTACCTATATGCGATTTTCCTACCCCGTTCTACTTCAGGCACTCTAACTGCAATACAGCAAAAGTAATCGATGCAGCGGTTGCAAATATTTTGCACAAACAGCAAATAATCAATGGTCGAGTTCAAATACTCATTGACCCTTTGCGCAGCGCGTTCTCAGCCGTCTGTTCATGCTGCTCTGAAAGAAGAAGCCTGCTGAGGATTTGTTTGACTGTAACTGACCTAGTACATCCCAGTAGAATTATATTTAGCGTAAATTTACAAATACGGACGAGAAATTACGTCGGCAATATATAAGAATAATGATGAATTTAAAATCGTAGACTAGAAAAGATGGCATATTGAACATTCATAAGTAGAAGCAATCAGATTTTCCTTGAGTTGACTTTGAGTAAGATTTTTTCCATTATCATCATAATTAAGTACACATTCAGAGTCAGGCAATAGAGTTTGTTCTTTTAAGCACCAGTGATTCAGTAAAAATAAACCGTCAAACTGTTGTCCGACTTAGCTTTACAGAAATCTCAAGTTATATATATATATATATATATATATATATATATATATATATATATATATATATATATATATATATATATATATATATATATATATATATATATATATATATATATATATATATATATATATATATATTAACTCTATCACATACACAATTGTTCTGTGCATTAGTAGAATTACTAAAAGGACCTCATTCAAACTGGATGGTATCTAATGGAGTTTTTATTCAAAAGTTACAAGCTTTCTTAGACAAACAGTCCATATTATCAAGTATCCGTACGGATACTTGATAATGTGGACTGTTTGTCCCAGAAAGCTTGTAACCTTTGGAATAAAAAACTCCATTAGATACCATCCAGTTTGAATGAGGTCCTTTTATAATATATATATATATATATATATATATATATATATATATATATATAATCAGAAAGCTACAAACGTCCTTTAATATCCAATTCGCTCTACCTCGGAAATAATATATTTTTCATATATGTTACCGAAGGGGAATTTTTAGTTGATAATAAGTCCACCGTTCCGAGAGGTCGAACCAGCGACGGACGAGGACTCAGAACTACAGGGACGCACTAACCCAGTGGCCGACTGGGTTAGTGCGTCCCTGTAGTCCTGAGTCCTCGTCCGTCGCTGGTCGACCCCACGGGACGGTGGACTTATTATCAACTAAAAATTCCCTTCGGTAACATATATGAAAATATATTATTTCCGGAGGTAGAGCGAATTGATATTAAAGGACGTTTGTAGCTTTCTGATTGTATATGAATCACGGTGATGTGATAAATAGTCATATATATATATATATATATATATATATATATATATATATATATATATATATATATATATATATATATATATATATATATATATTTTTTCTCACAAAAGGCAGTTTTAGAATGTTCTACCGTTCAAGATCTCGGCCACTATTTCCCGATAAGCCTTCCCCTCCCGTGGTTGCGACCCACTTAGGTCGACTAAATACCATGAAGTAGTTCAATGCTCATAACAATAGAAGCCCAGTGCTATTTAGTGTAACTTTCCTAAACCGTTTCTCTCATCCAAGGAATCGAATCTAGTCCCTGTAGGTGCTGAGTAGAGTATCATGGAACGTTCACACATACACACAAAGACGTGCATGAGTCTATAGAACAAAAATGTGTTAAGCCTACTCCTATTGTGGGCCTAAAGCTCGGTCCATAGGGGATCTGATTCTATTGACTTCCACCCGCATCGTTGTAGATCCCATCTGGGGTAAGCCTCAGTCTAAAAGATTCCTCCTTTGCAACTATAAGGTAGTTGGGTTGATTCACTTCTGTATGTTAACCATTTGGTACAATTTCCTCTTTGATGTTGCTTTAAGAGCCTTTATTTGACTGTTCTGCTTCCTAGACTATTCCTTCAGATACGTTCAAATACGCGTGATAATGGTTCGTCGTGGAACCAGTTGGTTTATCAGAATCAGTCAACTGATCGATGGTACTAAACCACAGCGCTCATACTTTCATGTACAATAGTATGCTGACTGTGCATGTTAATACACGAGTGGCAGTTTTCTTCTGAACGTCATTCTCTGTTAATCTGTAGGCAAGATTATTCATAAACTAACAAAAGAATGTTTAGTATATTTTGTGAAAACATTTAGTATGTCTAGGTTAACCAGATTACCTTTGCTACCCTTTGAGAGAGAGAGAGAGAGAGAGAGAGAGAGAGAGAGAGAGAGAGAGAGAGAGAGAGAGTACTTTAGTTTTCTTTCTATCTCTCTCATTCTCAGAGAAAATCAGATACATTATTTATTCTGGGAAATAATACTGAAGTCCTTAACTGCCTGGAGAGAGTTATGGTTATGATTCCCACCATTCGCGGTTTATACAATAAAGGCACAACACCGGACGACCAGATCCGAGAATTACAGAGGGACAAACAGTAAATTCTGCGTGCAGACAACGAAAAATAAAAGAGAAGGCTATTTTCCCGCAATTGGGAAAATTACCCTGATGCGTTGGACGACGGCCGCAAAATGAAAAGAGAGAAAGACAAGCATGCGCATGTGTGCTCCTCAGTCCAGTCCATACCCATCCCGATTCATTACCAAGAAATACCGTGCTGTACCATGCGGGTACGATGTCGGGTTCGCAGCTGTAATATATGTGTACGTATGTGCGGCTGCGCGTACGCATCTACGCACATGAGAACCGAGGTACTCTCCCTCATTCCCCGAGCATTGTAAACTAGGCTCAATTTGTGGCTGTCTTTGGCAAAGGCCTACCAGTTTCCTTTAGCCCTAACGAAGAAAGGATCGCAAACTCTTGATCTCAAAGGGGCTTTTCAAGCGTCACGATGCTTCAAATAGCCTCAACGACGTCAACTACGGCAGGAGACGGTTTTAGATGGGAATTTATTTATCGCTCCGCGGTAACTCCTCTCTTCTTCTTGCTTTCACACATGGATGGAAAATTCTACGTTTAAATATTGTTTCACATTTCGTCGTAAATATTTTTTTTATTTTGTTTAAGAATGTCCTGTGTTGGATTGTACTGTATGTGTATGTGGCTATGAGCTGAAATTATGTAGATTATGACTATCAGTATTTTTTTTTATTTCTCTTGCTTCGGTTCAAAATGCACCTCGAGCTTCATCTATTATTTGATTTTCAAAATGTACTTTTCTCTTTGAAAATACCAAATTTTTCCTTTTTTTATCATTCCTTTATTATTATGGGTCATTCATTTACTAACAGTTTATTGCGTTCTGAGATTTCTATTGCTTTGTGACCCAGGTTCCTGCAGAAGATTTGGTAGAGGAGCCAAACCCCTTCCAGCAGGATGAGTCGCTGTAAGCCACTGCGACTTTTCATTTGGCACCTGCACATGTAGTGTGGCAACGGATTAGAGCTGTTGAAGATGGACAACCATAGACCCAGGAAATGGTAATGAATGGGGGAAATAAATTCCAATCACTGCCGGTTTAGTAAACAATAAAAACAAGTAAAAAAATAAGCCGGTTTCTTCGGCGCAATCGAGTTTTCTGTACAGCGTATAATCAAGGCCACCAAAAATAGATATATCTTTCGGGGGTCTGGTATAATGCTGTATGAGTCACGGCCCAAGAAAATTTCAGCCACGGCCCGGTGGTGGCCTGTCCTGTAGCGTTGCTAGATGCACGATCATGGCTAACTTTAACCTGAAATAAGATGAAAACTACTGAGGCTAGAGGGCTGCAATTTGGTATGTTTCACGATTGGAGGGTGGAAAATCAACATACCAATATACATCCCTCTAGCCTCAGTAGTTGTTCAGATCTGAGGGCGGACAGACAAAGACATCTTGTTAGTTTTCTTTTGCAGAAAAGAAAAAAGGTAGCCATGCTGACTACACAATAACGATATCTGATGAAAGGGTTCACACCGGTGGCATAAGGATTACCTCGTCGAGGCCCTCCAGCTTCAGTTACTTCTCTTTCTCTTTCTTCCAAACGCTCAGCTGCAACCCACAAGTCAACCAACAACCAGGCACATTTTCAATGGATTTTTCCCGGCAATGGCATAAAACGCTTCCGGTATCAAAGTTGAGAGAGAGAGAGAGAATTATATGTTAGGGCAAGATGCAAAAAAATATATGACTTGAATACCAAAGCTGGTAACGTATACAAAGACGCTGAACTATGAAAGTGTTGGTTGTTAAGGAGAAACATGTGGCTATAACATGCATATTCACACATCAGAAGCTATAAGAAGCAATAGCTTGCATGTAATAATCCTTTTCATTGCTCTGGTCATCATTTTATTTTCATTTATATAATATAAACTTAGCTGAATTGTCGTTTAGAATCATTTGTTTTCCAAGTTACAGATATTTTCTTTTTATTTTTCCTTCTAGTATATGAAGGGTGAAATCACATGACAACCAGAGGATCATCACGTGACCAATCTGGCTTGCTCAAGGGTAAGACTGGATATCGCCTGACGTCATAAACTGGCGTCGCGAAAAGAAAGGTCATCGATGCTGTTGTCCATGGAAATTCGAATGTCATGCGAGCGGGAGGAACTTATAAGTAAACTGTTAACTCAAGTACTGGTTTATTCTAGAGCGCTTCTGGGGCTCGCTGAAAGTAACCGATACATGGAGGAAAACTGCAAGCATCTCAAAAGTGAAAATAACAAGTGTACAAATATATACATACATACATACATGCATACACGTATCCTATAAACCTTTTTCTGTGAGTCCAATGCCGTCTCATTCTCTGCTGCGACCCACAATAAAACAACCTCGTCTTTGTGTGTTGCGTGTAGGATGATTTTCAGTCTGCCGGGCTCATATTAAGTCAGTGGCTTCGCTACGGGGGTGCCGGGGTGGGGGCCTGGCCCCCAGTCAGATGCTTGGCCCCCCCGGTTGAAATTCCCTTTGTAGCTAACGTTTAACCCTTTGGTGGTCAAAAGCAGAATTATAGTCATAGGTTTTTAACACAACTGACATGTTTGTTCATGATATTTTGATCCTAATTAGTGTTATCAACTTAGGTATGAGTATGAAGTGACTGAAACTATAGTTACAGTTTTGGATAAGTGCAATGCAATATGCTACTGCTGCTTATAGTTAATTTCCAGGGAGAGATGAAGAAGAGAGAATGGGATAGGTTGAAATTTTGGAGGATCAAAAGTCTTTTGTGTTATTGATGATATGCACTATTTTGATATACCATTTACATGACAAGGATATTACTATACTATAGTTGAAAATTAAAACTTGACAATAGAAATTCGGCTAGTGTTGAATATAAGGCTGTGAAGAAATTTACATTACAGTATTTGACACATTTGCATATAGTAAGAGTTGAAAATTGAGCTTTACTAATACTGTTATTTTCCTTCATTCACATGGATATATACATTCGAGAATAGTATATTCTACTGATTACAGAATTGGCACATTAGTTTTGTGTAATTTTCTTTGGCACCCCCAACAAATATCTTGGCCCAACCTAGGGTCCCCACTGATGGAATGCCAGCTACGCCACTGTATTAAGTTATTTATTAATTTCATTATTGAGGCTATGAGTTGCTGTACGAGCGACAGACACATGCATACATACATGCATACAGTTCACACATACATACATACATATATACATACATACATACATACATACATACACATACATACATACATACACAGAGGGTTTCAAAATCAATATATTAACATGATGAAGGACAGGCAGGTCATAACGCACCGTTTCCACAACAATGAACAAGAACTATACTGTTATTAGTACCAACGCCAAACTTTCGTTATGGCAATTTTTACAACAGAGTTCGAAAACTGGTTCACTCTCCTCTTTCAGTCATTTACGATTGTTGGTGACTCACAATGGTCCCAAGTATGCGCGGAATGCCATCTTGAACAGAGGTACGCGGAATGAAAAGGAAAGGACAGGACAATGACCGATGGGACAGGACAAAGAACCAAAAACTCTGGGGAATAAATGGTCGCGTTTTATGAATGAATGAAGGCCAATAGGGGTTTGGAGTTCAATGGGAAGGAATAGCGATAGCTTGTATGTGTAAGTATGAGAGAGAGAGAGAGAGAGAGAGAGAGAGAGAGAGAGAGAGAGAGAGAGAGAGAGAGAGAGAGAGAGACTTGAAGAATGATCATGTGGTTCTTGTTTTTCCTGATGACATCATGTTCTGAACTCTTTGACTGCACTACCAGAAATTGTGGGCACAGCTGTGCCACAGATTATTATGACTTTGGCTGTTACTATGTCATTACTATATACAAAATCGCCAATAACATTATTGGTTAGCATTAATTCATTAGCATACAATGCAAGTTTGTAGCGGGATTACCTAGTGAATGTTTGCAAAGTTAAGACGAATATTTACACAAATCAGCTCTGCATAATTAACAAACAGAAACAGAAGAGAGAGAGAGAGAGAGAGAGAGAGAGAGAGAGAGAGAGAGAGACGCAACATCCTTAAGCAAAAGTAAATTTTGTCCCAAAAAAGTGTTGTAGTTGTTCATACTGTGGTATGCGTGAATATCTGATATGCACATCTTTCTCAGAATCGAAAGGTCAGTCGAGAGAGAAGTCGAGCTTGGTTACATTTTTATTGTCATTGTAAAACAAAAGTAGTAAAAAGACACCCGGAATTACCATACACAAACATGTTTAAACATTTTATTCTCTACAGCTTGTGAAAACTATTATTGTCAGATTTGGCGTAGTGATTTTAGTTTCTTATAAAAAGTATGTGAGGATTTTATGTCTTTTGTAAAACTATTTTTTAGTATTTTGCACAGCTTATGTACTGATCTTAATTAGTTGTAAACAGCATGTAATGATTTCGAGAAGTCTGTAAAATGCAGTTCGTGTAATTTGTAAAATGCATTGCACTGGTTTTAATGCCTTTACAGTGTTTATAAAATCTATGCAGTATTCTGAACCAATGTAGTGATTTTATGTACTCTGTAAAATTTATGTACGCTCTTTGTGTAACGCTTTCAACATAAGTAGTGATTTCAAGCTTTCATTCAGAGGGGAAAACAAATAGGAGCCATAGAAAAATGCTCCAGAATCTAGACGTGAACGGGACGTTATGGGTTTCGATTACTTGTGTGGCCAATAGTTTTTGAGTGGCCACTGTGACTAGGAAAGATACCTAGGCTGTTGTTGCAATCTACTGTAGTGCTGTCAATGCACGCCAGCGAGAGAAAATATACCTAGGCTGATGTTGCAATCTAGTGCTATTAATGCACTTCAGCAAGAGAGAGAAAGAGATTAATGGTGCTTCTTGCTGATACGTACTGTTGTTATCTAACAAAGTATTCAAACCTGTAATATCTTAATAAAAGAATAAATGTAGGAAACACACACGTCTCTTGTAGCTTGTGTATATTGGGCATTTCCTCCTCTTAATGTATTTGTGCACATTTATACGGGTGAGGGCATGAAAGTACAGGGTCATGCAGAATTAAATACAAAGGTTACAATAAAAGTTCCATTAGGAGTGAGATAATGCTGAAAGCAAGATGGAGATGGCTTGAACATGTCCGCAGAACCCCTGGGAGAATAATACATGATAGTCAGCTGGGCTCTTATTGGGCACAAAGAGTTAGAAAACCCAGACCTACTTAGGTAAGAACTATCAGAAGCAAGGTTGAAGATGCGTGAAATTTTGCGGAAGATAGAGTACAGGGAAGACATGAGGGAGGTGGGGTGTTAATTTTACCGAGGCCCTTCGCGTAACGTGGCGTTGGATGCTGACAAA
Source organism: Macrobrachium rosenbergii (assembly GCF_040412425.1). NCBI lineage: Eukaryota > Metazoa > Arthropoda > Malacostraca > Decapoda > Palaemonidae > Macrobrachium > Macrobrachium rosenbergii. The sequence continues at coordinate 9,738,485 of NC_089756.1, read as the reverse complement.
ATGAACCGGTGAATATGCTGGTTCTACATATTGCCTCGCCCCATAAATTCCTCTCCGCTGAATCGACTGAATTCCCCCGATAGTGGAATGGAAGGACAGACAAAATTTCTCCTGCCATGTCATGCAAGTGGCGAGACATCTCGCGCCATACGCTGTGCATTGTGGGAGTGTCGCGAATGGGACCAAAGCGCGGGAACGTGCAGCTGTCAGGTGTTTCGCCTGAAAAAAAAAAAGGCCCTTCCCATTCGCACTTTGGCTATGATTTCTGCTTTTGGAGAGGGGTATTGACCAGCCCGGGTATCCTACGACGTTATGTGGGCATTATATGTCATGACTGTGACGAAGCAACAGTTTCTTCCCGAGAGCTTACTTTGTTCGGGAATCGTATCAAACGTACATTTGGGAGTGTCACGTGTCGTGGCAGGCACTATCGTCTTTAATTGGCTTGTTGAGTCACACGATTCCAGGTCCACGAAAGTCTTTTAACAAAATCCAAGTTCATAACAAAGGATTAACTTTAAACTGGCTCACATAACTCGGAATTTAAGGAGAAAGCACTGTTTTCTGAGAATTCCAAATGATCCAAGTATGGTGCGACTATCTGATTACATTATGTTTCTGCTGCTTGTTTGTTTTGATTTTTTTGCCATCACAGTTATGATCCATATATGTGTCAACATAACTGATATATTATAATCAATATGGAGATAATATCACTAAGAAAGACGACCACTTCTCTCACCCCTGAATTCGTTGTTTCTACTGATGTTATGCACATTAAACTGATATTAAGGAGGGCAACCCTAACAGGTCATTAACTTGAATAGTACCTTCCAATGAAATGACGACAAAATGCAACGAGGGAACGAATACACAAAAAGATAAAACAACAAACCCATTAATCGGAACATCAGGAACGATACGGCACTTGTTACTTATCCGTCTCTAACCATTTAATGCGGTCACAAAACTTCATTATATGACAAGAATGTCAATCAATCCTTACATTCACCGAATAATGCTATCTTCTTTAAAGCCTTGACTCCCTTTTCGTAAAAGCACAATTCAATTGCCTTCGCATAGGCCTACTCGAGCTGTCAGAGCAGTTATGATTCCTAGGCCTTAATGGTTACATAGTTACTTTACACAAAATCTATACAGTCTGCGACCTTCAGAGTTTGACTTCACGCTGAAACTTGCAAAACCTTTCGTGCTGAAAATCTGATATAGTATTAACGTATTTAACAATTCGAAAAGCATAAGGTTCACATTAGTCAAATTTGCCTTGCCAGTCGAAACCAATTACTAAGCTAAATGATCGTATATACAGCATAGTTTCTACCTGACTTGTATCAACCTGACAGTAAATTATGACAAATTGAGATGTGGATTGGCGCACGCACTTGTGAACCAAAATCACTGATCTAATTTGGAATAATTGGAACTAAGGGATGATAATGTAGAAGAAATTCATTTGCAACATACTATGTTTCAAAACCACATCTGTGATTTTTGCACCTTACAATTTACGCTCAACGTCGCTCAAGTGTATACCAGCAAACAGTCCTCTGAAGATACACAAAACTAGATAGCAAACTGTTACTCATAGGCGTAACTGCAAGGGGGGGCGGTACGTGCACCCCCATTTGAAACTGATGCCCCCACATTTTGAGTTCATGAAGCTTGTAGTAAAAGCCTAAGCTTAATTTTCATATTATTATTATGAATAATTCCAATATATTTTTTTCTTTTTTACACTAAGCAAGTGTTAATTTTGATTCTCTTAATTATATTTTGTTTACATACCAAGTGGTTTTATTTCATTGCCAAACCATTACATATAATATCTAATTTGGATTTACAAGTATGGTCAAGGTTCATAATTTTTACTGGAAAAATATTTGAGCAAGTTTGTTATATAAAAATGTGATTCACAAATTGATAGACTTAAATATTTTAAAACGATCTTAACATCTTTCCACATGACTTAAAAAAAAAAACGAATGAGTATTATAATTTGTGCATGCCCAGTGACCCCCATATTCAGCTGTGCCCCCCTATTAATAGACTCCTAGTTACGCTTATGCTGTTACTCTTTAAGATGTATAACACTAAATTATGTGAATTTTCATGGCCTTTCATGTTTCCCAAATAACGACAAAGCTATGGTTTTTTTAAAAGAAATTTGTTTCTGTTCACTGTGTGAGCTTAAAGCAGCAATACATTAGGAATTCAGAGGTTCAATTACATGGCACATGCGCCATAAGTTTTTATCTTTGATTCAATTTTTACCAGTACATTTGACTAGTTTATCTTTAATTATTATCTAGTGGTTTAACCAGGCCACTGAGTCAAGTTAAACAACTTAAGAATAATAATTAAATAAAAATTAAAATAAAATGTTACAATTTAGTCGAAATTACAGTTAATCGTTAAAAGCACGCCAAGTTGGAAAAGACATTTCTACTCACCTGATTTCCCACTTACATCACCTATCTCTTTGTAACAGGCTGCCTGTTCATGCTAGTCGATCTAGGGGAGGAAAGTTAATGGCTGTTTTAACTTAAGTGATGAAAACTGCTTTATTTCTTCTAAAGCCCTAATCCCTCTTTTAATATTTGAAAATACCATAAGCTACTTTTTTGTGCATTGCATAGTGCATAATTTATGAATTATATACTATAGTACAGTATATATATTATAGTACATAATTTTTAAGTCTAAATAACCTGCAAGTCTGTGGAAGATATATAACCCGAGTGACAGGAAAATGAATACTAAAGCTGTCAGTGTCTTTGCAGAGGAACATCACTTGCAGTATAGGATGGCTATATAACTGGCAGCTTAACAAATTTAGTTACAGAGCTTAAAATAACAAATCATTCTAAATGTGTAGGATGTTAGATGCTTAAGACTGTAATGAAACCCCGGTGTCCAGTGATGCATGTATTGTAGAGTAATGCTTACTACAAGAGCGCCAGTTGCATACTGAGTACTGACTGGTTGGAGGGAGAAGCCAACCTTCCCTCCGGCGGGAAAAACCGGTTTCGTTCTCTTCTACAATCTTACATCTCCCTTCCAAAATTTTTATTTAATTATAAGCAAGAGATGCTATGAAATGGCTACAGTAATTGAATGAAAATTTGACATTACAAGAAATACATGTATGCACAATGCATATCTAAAAAAAAAAAATAAAACATAGGACAAAGAACTTTTGCGATAAATAATAAAATAAATGAATAATCAACATACTGCCAGTTATATGTTCATTCTGTAATGGAAGCAGCTGAATTAACTGGGCAGAGCATGAATTTTACTCGTTCACACAGTTTATGACATAAGGATAACCATCTTGGGCGCGTAGTTTGCCTCTTAGGGCATACTGGTGCCTCTGGCTGAGGTGATTTGGTTGCTGAAGGTGCAGGCGGTTGGGTGTGCGAGATGACGGGAATGTGGGTGCTGTTGGTGGGTGCGATGTGTCTCCTGTTTCTTAGTGACAGCCGTCCACTGCCATCCAATTTGATTCTGTACTGTCGGTGGGGGAGGGAGTCCACCACCAACCCTGTACGATCCCATTCCTTTGTTGCTTGATTTTGCACTCTTACACGGGCCCCTACCTCCAAGGGTTTGAGTGTTCTGGTGGCATGATTGGCAATGATTTTCTCTCTATTGGTGGCCATTTGAAGTTTACGCCTACGCAATACCTGTTGCCAGAGCCTATCTACCAGGTAATGTTGCTTTGCCATAGGAACTCCATCTCGTAACTGCCCCCCAGTCGCCAACTGTGCAGGGGACTTGTTGATGTTGCAGATGGGCGTGTTCAGGTATTGCGGCATTGCAAGGGAGGCCTTGTTGCAGTCCAGGCTACCACCATCCCCTGTGTTTGCCCTGATGATCCTTTTCGCGGTTTTTACAGCTGCTTCCGCCCTACCATTTGATTGCGGGAAATATGCTGATGAGAAGCGCACCTTGACCCCCCATCTCCTGAAGAAGGCGGACATTTCTTCGCTTATCAAGTTGGTGCCTCCATCCGTGGATACTTCCTCTGGGACCCCCCATCTCATGAAGTAGCCTCTTAGCACCGACATTAATCTCTGTGAAGTAGCACTACTGGGGAAACGGGCTATTTCCAGCCATCCCGTGAGTCTATTGGCGTACGCCATGTACATGCGCCCCTCAGGCTGAAACATATCCACAACCGTGCACTGGAAGGGGTATTCTGGGGGCGGTGTGATGACCATCATTTCCTCAGGTAGATATTTGATGGTGAATCTGTATTGAAGGGTCTTCTCTTTTAGCCTGAACAACCTGGGGTTGTCTATGTCTGCCAGGGCTCTGTCCCCCAGGAGCTTGACTAGGGGTCGGTGGTCAGTAATAAGGATGAGGTTGGGGCATCCTAGCAGAAGCAGCCTAGCCTTCCTTAGGCACCACACCACAGCAGGGCCTCCCCTTCTACTGCAGCATACCCGGCCTCGGCAGGGGACAGGTGTCTACTTCCGCAGAGGGTGATTCTCCACCCATCTCTAAAGCAGAATGGCATATCAGCGGCTGTACAGCTGCAATACTGCTGGAGGATGACGAATCCTATGCCTTCCCTGCTCCAGTCTGTAAGGGCAACCGTGGGGCGGGACTTATCGTAGTATGCCAGGCCGTCCCTGGCCAGCTTGCAGATGGTGTCCTGAGCACTCCTGAATTTCTCCTGCAGACACTTGTCCCAGAAGATGTGTTTGCCCATCTGCTTCTTCTTCAAGAGGTCCCTGAATGGTTCCATGATGGGGGCAGCCGCAAGGAATGGCGCCAGCTGATTAACAAAGCCGAACCACGACCTGATGTCGGTGATTGTGGGCTTGGGCGGCATAGGAAACTTCCGAATGGCTGCAAGGCTGTCGTCGGTCGGTTTGTAGCTCTCCCAACCCAAAAAGAACCCAATGAATTCTACCTCTCTCCTGCAGAAGTTGAATTTTTCGGGCTTAAGTGTGATGCCCTTTGCCGCACACGTTGCCAAGAAGTCGTATGTGTGCCAGAAGGCTTCTTCAACCCCACTGTCATGAAGAAGTGTGTCATCTATGCACTTATACTTCTGGGGTATGTCCTTGATGGCGTCGTCGAATTGCCTCGTGTAGGCATCCGATGCAGAGCAGTGGCCCATGGGGGTCCTACGATACTGGAAGCGGCCCCAGGGTGTGAAGAACGTCGTCAGGCGGCGGCTCTCCTCGTCGAGTTCCACCTGGTGTAATCTTAAGTGTCAGCTGTTGTTTTGTAGGAGTGTTGGGGGATGCCAGATACCATGTCGAAGGGCACTGGAGTGTGATGTGTCTCCCTTCTGTAGGAGGCATTCAGGCGTTGGTAGTCCACTGTGCGTTGTGCGCACCATTCCGTCGCTTCTCCTGGGGGGACTTCTTGGATGACGCCCTTCTGCATGTCTTCTTCAAGCTGGGCCTTCACCTCGGCTTCCCAATGCTTGGGAACTGTTGCGGGAGTATGGCATGCGTATGGCACGGCGTTCGGTATCAGATGGATGTGGTGGGGCTCCCCACCATCACTGGTAATGGTTCCCTGGTCGTATTGAATGTCGTCGACGAGAAGTGTTGGAGTACTGTAACCATTGCTCCAAGCGTGGGACGTTCTCTTCGATGGGTGGTAACGGAACTGACGACGGTCTTGGTGGTGGGGTTGTGTCGGTAGACGCACTCGCCGATATTGGACTTGGAAGATGGTGTGGAAAGTCATTTGGGACAAGTCCGAGGTCTTTACATGCAGCAAGAGAGAGATAAAGCGACTTGGCCGATTTGACGAAATAAATCTCTTGTACACTTGTGCGATTCCTGAAGGAGATCAGAAAGACTGCTGTTCCCAGGCACTCCAGCTGTAAGTTGGCAACATTTCTTAAGCCAGCATGACGCTGCAGCAGCGCAGGCCTTACGTTGAAAAACGACAGGATCTCCATGCCTGCAACACACACTTGAGCCCCTGTATCAGCGACAGCACTCATGTTCATGAACCTGGGCCCCTCTCTCCCCGCCACCCTGACCAGGACAGTTGGTTGCGAGGGGTGATGCGTTGCAGCGATGATTGCCCGTCACCACCGGTGGTGGGGTTCGACGGTGCCTTCCTGCTTCTGCAGCATTTCTTGACATGCCCGGTCTTCTGGTAGTTATGGCAAATGAGCGACCTTGCCGGGCATGCGTTTCTTTCAGGGGTATGACTACCTCCACAGTTCCCGCACATGCGCCTAACGGTGATGGGGTCCCACGGTGGCTGGCTCCTCCTGCCGTGTGCAGCAGCCGTCTTGGGGATAGCAGCTGCGCTACTTTCAAACTCTACTGGTGCAATTTCTGTACCTTGCTGCCTACCGCTGGCGTCTTGCTTGGCAGTCTCGAACGCGCAACACATTGCCCATAGGACATCGACACTCGCAAATGACTCATATGATTGAAATAATTGTCTTTTTAACACTTGATCCCCTAATCCCACTATAAGTTTCTTCAACAACATATACTCTGAAAGATTGAAATTACAATTGGGGCACTGAAACTCGCAGTCTGTGGCTTTTTGAGAGCTACGCAAGAAAAAGTCACTGACACTTTCGTTATGGCCTTGCGTCATGCTGAAAAACTCTGATCACTGAACTGCTTGGTTTGACGCACGAAGGACGAGTTTGGAGACAGCACCCAGTGCTTCCTCAGTCAAAAGGGCGCTCCAGGTTGTTGCGCTGTACCTGGCATCAAGGGCACGCTGCAGTGCCGGTGTGCAATACAGTCTCACGTGGTGGACCGTTTCGTCGGCCGGCACCTTGCAAAGTCGAAGCCAACATTCCATTGACCTTCGCCACGATCGAAATGTGGCCGTCGACATCTCCATTTCACATTTCCCGGGGGCTGCAGACGTTGGCACCCTAGACGGGGATCCACGTGTTCCAGATAGGGCAGCGTTGGCGATACCAGTTTGGAGGGCCTCAAGAGTACGTTGCTGTTGCGCCAGCCATAGTTGCATACATGCGGCATTATGAGGAGCCGGCGAATAGGAGCCTCTAAGGCCAGTAGGCCTTCGGGCAGCTACTGTAGGTCTTCTTGGGTGGGCATTCTGCTTCACATGTGTGACCATAGGTAACTCACTGCGCCATGTAGGATGTTAGATGCTTAGGACTGTAATGAAACCCTGGTGTCCAGTGATGCATGTATTGTAGAGTAATGCTTACTACAAGAGCGCCAGTTGCATACTGAGTACTGACTCGGTTGGAGGGAGAAGCCAACCTCCCTCTGGCGGGAAAAACCGGTTTCGTTCTCTTCTACAATCTTACAAAATGTAAACAGCAGTTTTCAAGTATGTTCAAAATAGGACATTCTGCTTCAGTTTATAAGGTACTATATTTATTTGTCAATCACAAAAAAGTTAAACGAGACCACTACATCGCATCTTGAGACTCAAAGCTCCTGAGAAGGATTTGTTCATAGATAAGAACTGGAAATTGGAGCAAAGCAAAGTTAGAGAAGCTGGACAGCTAGGTGGTAACAGACTGAAAGGAACATATGACAGTACTATAATATACAGCATGTAATGCCATGGAAATTCAGAAGGATGGGACAAAGAACCTTTACTACCATCTGTGGTTGCCTCACAAGGTACACTGCAAGTGTACAGGGTACAAGAAGGAAGACTCAAGAGGCCAACCCCATTCAAATATGGGACTAAAGTCAGATCAAAATAATGATTGTTGATCATGTTATCGTTCACTTTCTCAAAAATATGTTGGCTGGCCCTGTTCAAGCCTTTGACTGAATATGTTAGATTGTTCACAATTTACAAAGCTCAACACTGGCTTGACTTAACCAGTTCAAAGTACAGTACCACAAAAGATACATGAAGGGGATGGCCACAGAAAATCTCATCAAGAGTAGTTCTTATTTCCATGTAAAGCTTGAAACTTTTCTTTCAGTTAACTAAAATAATAACTATATAATTTGGGCACTAAAAGCAGGTGATGCATTTACCGAAAAAGGCAGGATGCAAAGCAGCTAACAGTAAAGAATCTCTGCTAAGAACTTCTAGTGATGTTTATGGTGGAATGGCAATTATATTGACTTTTTACCCATAGTACATGTATCCATTATTGTCTCTGCTTTTACTATTTCTCACATTCTTACCACCTATTGAAGCTACCAAAGCCGTTGGCACTCTTTGGGGTGGTCAAGGTAAGCTTAAAGAAAGCCATAATCTACTACCTGGTCCTCATATATTCATAGTATTTTTGTTAACTTTGACAGTTTCTCTTATGACCTAATATACTGGATACTGTTTTGTGCATAGTAAAGTTTCAATACATTGTCAGCATTCTTATCCTGTCCTTATAATTATCATTATATTTTATAATTTGCCTTGGCTTTTGTATTACATCCTTCATGTTTTATTTGTATATTAATATCTATCAAGAGGTACTCTTACTCTGTTTATTAGCATGTGATTTTTCTGAAAGGGCAAAAAACACCATTAGTTCTGAATCCATCTTTATTTTCTTTGTGTTGACTATAATATTTCCTTTTTTATATAAAAATATCATTGCTAAAGCTAGCAAATTCAATACACCAAAAAGTTATTCTTATGCTTAACAGGTTAATCTATATCATATACAAAACATTTACAGACCTGAGCAGTGTTAAACTTTTGGCATTTTGGGGGAAGATTTATAAAGAAAATGACCAACTTCCTAATAAACTTTCTTATATTACCTATCACAGTTTTTACGTCTGTAAGCAAAACAAACATAATCCCTAACAATAATTATATCTTGCATCTAATTTTCTGATGCGGTAAAATACAAAATAATGAGCTTTGATAAACACTGGTTGGAAGCAGACATGGAATAATTAGACGAAATTAAATACAGCAATAAAATTGATGTTATTTATTCAAAGGGAAAGCTGTGACTTGGATATACCACCCATCTTCCTCTCTTCTTTGCTGTTATTATCACAAAGTAGCTGAACCAATCAAGGGTGTAATCGCATGGCTGCCCAGAAGGATATGTACTTATATAATGGGGTAAAAAGAATGAGACAAAATAAAGAAGTTGGACAGCTAGCTTTGAGATACAAAGGAATGCATTTACAGTCAAGGAGAGGATGCATTGAAGCTGACAGTAAGGATTCTCTGCCAAGAATTTTTAGTACCACCTACAGTGGTCCATGTACAGCACACTACAGATGATACCCCCTTATGTAGTGCTACTGATCCAACCCCCTTATGTAGTGCTAGTGATCCAAAACATTTAATGTTTACAAAAGGAATATTATTATAAAATGATGAAAAGGGAGGTGAAACCACATCATCAAAATGATAATTTGGTAATCTTCAGTAAAATACTTGTGCATACAGCCATTGCTTACAAGTGCAAACTTTTTATTATTAACAAATCTATGTTCCTAAAGGTTATGCTAAAATTATAAAAAAGCAAACCAACAATAATTTCCTAGTTTTCTATCAAAACACAAATGTCTCCTCTACTTTCAAGGATTACTGAGTAATGTACATTAAAATAATGTAGCAAAACAATTTGTGAACTGCAACATTTTGTGGAAGAAACTGTACACAGAAATTATTTTTTTTTTTTTTTATAAAATTCTGAATATATATATATTTTTTCTACCAAGATTCAAGATAGGCTGTACAATCACTGTTTTCTAACACTGGGCCTGACATTTCTCTAAAAAGATTTTGTAACTGGAACCATTTTTCATTTTTCAAATACTAAAACTATTAATGAAAACAGTAGTTTAATCAAACTACTGTACAGAGTTAAATCTTAATTCTCACAATGGTGACCTAAAAAGGCCTGTGGATCATGCCACGATTCCTACACTCAATCTTCACAAACAGCTAACATTTCCACGACAGTTTTAAGATAATGCTGGTAAATAGTGCTGGTAAATAAAATTATTTCTGACTTGTATATAAAATGCAATATTTGACCAAGTATTACTGCTTAAAAAGTACTTCACAAAGCAGAACAAACTCTTCCTAGACATAACTCACAAAATTATAATAAGAAAATTTTAAAATATTTCTGCAAATTGATTCACAATAATTTTAATGGAAACAAGATGGGGTGATTTTGAGCAGTGGTTTTCACACAAAAGTAGGAAAACCATGCATATGGCTCATAAACATACAGAGTTTTTACAACATAAAGGAAATATGTAATAAATATTTAAACCAGACAACAAACCCTTTGTCATCACTGCATTTATAACAAACAATGCTTTTGGGGCAAACTATAACTTTTCCTATCTTCATTTCAGGAACAAAAAATTTTTGATGACCTGAATTTGAAATATTTTTCCTCTGAATTGGGATTTCAGTGTAAAAATTTTTCCCTTTTAAACAGCACTATACAAACTGTCACTATAATACAAAATAAACATTAAACTAATATTACTCTGTACCACTGGTTACATAAAAAAAACCTAGAAAATATGACTCACAAGTATTAATGAATCAGTTAAATGACAATGATGCCAAGGGCAGGATTAATCTTTGTATAAGCTTCCCAGCATGTGTATGATATTTCTTGCCACCTCTATTAAAACTTTATGTATCTTCATATTGCACTCACACATTCATAAATGTATAAGGATTAAGACATTAAACCTAAATTCTATTTACAAATAAAAGTAATCAAATACCAATGGAAAATTCTTCACTAGTAATTACACAAACTATCCTCAGAGCAATTTGGCATTGTTTACAATAATACTATACTGCAGTACAAAAACTGTCTGACTAGCTCTATAGCATGAACAAACTTGCCTGTTTTAACTTTTCACTGAAAACTGCATACATAACAGCATGTAAGATATATACAGTGCAAAGCCTATCCTAGCACCTATGAGGAATTACACATGCTGTGGTATGCAGTAGTCAATGGATATGTCAAAGAACAATCTTCTAATACAACTCATTAACTGCAAAGACATGCAGATTGTACTATTGTTACCATTTGATAGTTTAACCAGACAAGTAGACATGGTGAATAACATTCTACAGTCCACTGGTATACTCAACAATCTATCTATTTCATTTAGAATGCAAATGTTTCACAACCTGCAAATTAACATTTGAAAGGAACATGTATCTATCTCCTGTTTCTGAAATGCAAAATCACAATAATATTGTTATAATAATTGTGGATATTCACTATTAAGGCAGACATTATCAAAAGTTGTATCAATAACCCGAAATGGGTTTTGCAAGAAAATTAATCTATCCCTCCAAAAATTTGGGAAAATGTAATTATGAAAACAGCAAAATGAGAAAGAGGTTATGCTTATATAATTTCTTTGATTTTGGTTTAATATAAAAAAAAACCACAACTTATGTACTCTCCTAAGTGACACCTTGGAGTAATATAAAACAAACATTCTTTCCTCTTCCTTGAAAGTTCTTTCTACACATTTTCTATATATATATATAATGCACAAACAAACATACACTTTGTATTCCAGATGCAACCTTAAAAGGATGATAATTTCATAAAAGCAAACCATCAACAGTATCCTAATCCCACGAATTCTTGCTCTCTCTCAATGACTAATGTTTCCTTAACTCATGATACCACCTTCCTCTCAGCTGTGATATATTGTAAAGAACAGCAGAAAAAACACAAAATGATTCCAGCAAAGTGAAGGAGTGTTATATATAATATGGGTATATAAAAACCTTTAAGAAGTACAGTAAACCCCCCGTATTCGCGTTCTCATGGTTCGCGGACTCACGCATTCGCAGGTTTCTCTGTGGAACATATCTAGCCATCATTTGCGGAAAATTCGCTGTATTTTTCACTGAGAAATATTCACTAATTACTGTATTTTCATCTAATTTTCATGAATAAATGCACTTTTTGTGATAAAACTATTAAAATACTCAGGGATAAGCATTTTTACAAGGTTTTTCTTGGTTTAAGCTATCAAAATTGGCAGTTCTAAGTGTTTTTAGAGGGGTTTTAAGCATTCGCGGATTTGACCTATTCGCGGGGGTGTGTGGGACGCATCCCCCGCGAATATGGGGGGTTCACTGTATACAATATAAAAAAATTATCTGCTTAATCAAATTGTACATAACTGTCCTTATTAAGAGAACAAAGTACAATATTAAGTAATACAGTAAAGAAGTACTGTAACGAGTTTGCAATATATCATAGTTTCATTAAGTATTTAAATCTGTATTTACTCATATATGTCAAAATACCCGACATGTAATCAAATTATATTAGTATTATTATTACACTGTTTAACCAGACCAATGACTGAAAATATTTACCTTTTCAGTAACCAGAAAATGCTACCACAGACTGACGTATAAAAAATGTCTGTCTATATGCTGTTAAATAAAAGATTTTGTTTCATTTAAATTATAAATGTAAACACAAATACCTAAAATATATTACTAGAACTGAAAGTTTAAATTTGTCTTCAAACCTTTGTACTATCCTCTTATAGATGTCAGTACTTTACTGAGGTACATAAATCTTATTGCGCTGCTCTTTTGTAGCTGGTATACATTTTATCATGATTGCTGGTAATACCTCTAGAACCTACGAAAAAAGAAAACAGACATAAAATATGTATAAAAACAGACATATAATATGTGCAAAAACATGAACGTAGAATATCTATATCATTCAGCAGAGTACATATGCCACAGGTGCTATCAGAATCAGTTAGTCTGAACATTTGAAGAAGTGTTTAATCAAACCTGGAGCAAAAACGAGCAAAACAACCGCAACAATCTTAATCTGCCAAGTAAGTGGTGAATTGGTGGGGATGGAAAAGTTGCTTTGAAACAAAGCAAAACCTTCCAACATTTCAAGTTCTTTTACCTTCGGGAAATAGCTACCATCAGTTATGTTAAAAACCAGTTATATTTCTTCTCTGAAATCTATTAGTAAGTTATCTGGAAAGGATCCTTATTTATTTCAGCAAAGCATGAAACTCAATATCAAGGCCATTTTTGGCAAAAGTAACTTCAATGTACACAAACTAAGGGACAATAATATGATGCTTGGATCCTCAAGCTGCTACAGTTTTCCAGTGTTACACACTAATGCAGTCCCAAGATGTTAAGAAACCAATTTCAAAACAAGATTCTGATTCACTATATTTTGTGCCAAAATGAGCATCATTTCAGATTTTGAGTGATACCGTTATATGGTTTATATTAAGTATTTTTTAACCCATCCATAGTTGAAGAGAAAGTACTCCTCACACTCCTTAGCCCAGCCCTTTGACAAAACCTTTACTTGCTATTCTCAAAGACAGATGATTTTCAAGATGGTCTGATTTTCACACAGAGAAAATTAACACCATTCTACAACATAAAACCTGAGCATAAAAATTTATCAAAAAATAAATAAAAACTTAAATACCTTTTCATATCATCCAAGGTCATATGGTCTGATCTGTGAGGTTCAACGATTCATCAGGATGCTGGCAAGTATAAAGAACCTGACGAAATTTGTCAATGATTTGTAAAAGTTGTGATCTTCGAAGATTGACTCTGTACATCATTTCCTCTAGATGGTGTTTACCACGGAAAAACATGCACAACCTGTTCAAAAGAAAACTGTTTTCAACATTTCTAATAGAAATGCAATTAATACTCAATATTCAACATAAAATTTTGTACTGTTTTGAACTAAAAACCTTTAACCACTAAGAAATTTCCAGGACCCAACCTTCATCATACTGTAAAATCAACAAATTCATGCTGACTATTAAGCTGATATTATCAAAAAAAGCAAAAAGCATAAAGAGTCCTTACAAGCACTTGACCTTACTTTGAAAAAAGTTTAAGATCTTCTGGATTTTGGGCTGCCTCCACTTTCATGACCATCTCCTTCTCTGTTACAGAAAGGAAGGTGTCTAACTGACGGCGAACAGAATCATCTGGGATGGTGCTTATACTTACGCCTGGGCTAGGACTTCGTTCATCACTGCAGACTGCAATTTCAGTATTAAAAAATTTATAAAATGCTTAGAAATACTGTCATCACAAACAAATTTTCAGCAAAAGTATTTTCTACATCAAGATACATTAAAATCAACACCATCAAAATCTAAAAGGAAATCTTGCAAATAAAAAAAAAGAAAAGAACTGCAATTAAAAATCATGATCAATGAGTAAACAATCACTGTACCTGAACCAAGGTCACTCTCCGATGCTGGCTGACTCAACTGGGCTACAGCATGGTGGAGAGCATCACGAGTTGTATCGTTATGATGATGTATGTGTGGGTGTGGGGCAAGTGAAGGTGGGTCATGGGTAAGTGGTGGAGGTTCATGGACTGTTGGTGTAGGAATACTTGTGCTTGCAGGAGAGCTTGTTCCATGACTACCTAACTGTCCTGTTCCACCAAAATCTCGTCCACTTGATCTGGTTATTCCTCCATCCAGGGTGATCGGTGGAGCCAAGTAAATATAAGTATGAAGTTGCTGGAGCAAACCATGTCTTAAGAGCCACAAAACTTGCTGCACTTGTTCCTGCTGTGAGAATGGAAATTCCCCATCATAAATACAGTATTGGTTAAATTTGATCAATTTTCTTACAAAACAGCAGTATATGACCTTGGAGTCATAAATATAACCCAAACAATACAAATCTCATATCAACCACATGTGTAGTTTAAGATTATTAAACATTTATTGTACCTGGTGCTGAGCAAAGTTCATTGGATGGCACTTGTCACTCAATGAACTTGGTAGAGAGAATTCTGCCAGAGCTCTATGAAGTGATGACCCTGGGAACTGTTCGCTGAATCGCTCTGTTAATGGGCTGTTTCTATGAATAAGAGACACAAAAGTTAGTCTTTCCCCTCTTTATAGCACTTGAATTGCCTTTGAAGTCACATTAGGATAAAGTGATTATATAGCTGAAATACAGACACCAAATACAGAATAATCATCTATCCTTTTCTCTCATGCAATTAAATAAGCAGCAAATGTATACTTACATAGCTGTAGGAGCATTTGGTGCCAAAACATACACATTAGTATTGCACAATGGATATATAACTGTAGCTTTACCCCAATAAACCAGGTGACCAGCAAGCTGAAATTACATTGCATTTTTTAATAAAAACCCCATTCTTTTAATACATCTTGTTAAATTTCCCTATAGCATAAAGACAGCTAAATAAAAAAAAACCTTTGCATCAGTAGTTGAAAATTATTTACACTATGTATTTGTGACAATTATTTCAAAACCTTTGAAACATCTTACTCCGCTTCTCATCGTAGATTAGGAGCTTCATTAGTTTGCAAATTCTACTTTCATTTTACAGAAAAAGACAAACACTCCTTCAAACAAGGAAATCTACGACCTCTAAGGAACAATAATCTTCTTCCATTTCTCACTGTTCATGATTGTTCACAGCCAGGGGCGGGCACAGACTTTCAGAAGGGCAGGAGCTCAAGTGGAAAAAAGGGCACTCTCTTAGTTTTTTAGAATGAAATCTGCCATGTTTTATGTGCTACAGTTATATAATAATATATGATATATATAAAAAGAAGAAATGTTGTAAAGATATGATCCAAACAAATTATTATTTCTGACAAAACGGGCACCTTAGCTATGAAGAAATGGGGAAGGGGCTCAAGCACCCAAGTGCCCCCTCCCTTGGCTTTGTAGAAGTACAGTATACGTGGCATATGGTGATTTGAAAGTTATAAGTTTTGTAAAAACTTACATGCAACTAACTTATACAAACATGAAAATGTGCTTGAGAAAAAAATGACATTTTAATAATAAAATAAAGTTTTATATATACTTACCAAATAATTACATAGCTATTAGTTTCTACTTTAGCGGCAGCTCAAAATTTAAAAATCGCAGTAGCTCTCTTTTGTTTTGGGTGTAGATTGTTCCCCCCCAACGTTTTGAGAAGAATAGGTACAACACAGCTAAAGAGATCAATTCATTTACACGCTCTGTCCACTGAGAGGGGAAGAGGGAGGGCTCCAATTATGTAATTATTTGGTAAGTATATATAAAACTTTATTTTATTATAAAAATGTAATTTTCATACAAGCAACTTACAAAAAATTACATCGCTGAATCCCACACTGATAGGAGGTGGGATCATGAACATAAACAGTGCCACCCAAAAACCCTCATAGATGGAGGAGAGTTTGAAACAGAAAGGTTAGCTAGCATCGTGATATGCTTGTTGAGGGAGCTACAGCAGGTGGATTCTGCCTCTGGTTGGAGCTCCCTCGACCTGTAGCAGCATGGTGGTAGAGCCAAGGGTTACCTCTACTTTAGTGGAGACTTTGCAACGTAGGGAGCGAACCGCAGGTTGCCAAAGCTAACAATCCCAATATATATATATATATATATATATATATATATATATATATATATATATATATATATATATATATATATATATATATATATATATATATATATATATATACAGTAAACCCCTGTATTCACAGGGGATGCATACTGCACTCCCCATATTCGCGGGGGATGCATACCACACCCCCCTGTGAATAGCTAAAATCCGCAAACACTTAAAACCACCCTAAAAACACTTAGAACTGCCTACTTTGATAGTTTAAACACAAGAAAAACCCTCTAATAATGCTTATACCTGAGTATTTTAATAGTTTTATCACAAAAAGTGCATTTAGTCATGAAAATGACATGAAAATACAATAATTGGTGAATATTTCTCAGTGAAAAATACCGCGAATGGGTGAATTTTCCGGGAATAATGGGTAGATACGTTCCACAGAGATATCCATGAATACGCGAGTCCGCGAATCATGAGAATGCAAATACGGGGGTTTACTGTATATGTATGTATGTGTATATATATACTGTATATATATATATATATATATATATATATATATATATATATATATATATATATATATATATATATATATTATATATATATATATATACATACAGTAAACCCCGTCTTTCGGCCTCACTATTCTCGGACTTACGTATTCGCAGATTTCTCTGTGGAATGTATCTACCTATTATTCGCAGAAAATCTGCCCATTTGCGGTATTTTTCACTGAGAAATATTCACTAATTACTGTATTTTCATATAATTTTCATGACTAAATGCACTTTATATGATAAAACTATCAAAATACTCAGGTATAAGCATTTTTAGAGGGGTTTTTTTGCATTTAAACTATCATAATACAGGCAGTCCCTGGTTTACGATGGGTCCGGCTTACGACGTTCCGAGGTTACGACGCTTTTCAAATATATTCATCAGAAATTATTTCCCGGTTTACGACGCATGTTCCGGGGTTACGACGCGTCGTACGCCGATCCGACGGAAGAAATATGGCTCCAAAACGGCAGAATAATCATAATTTGGAGGTTTTTTTTGATGAAAAACTCAATAAAAATGCAGTTTACATCATTTTCAATGCACCCAAAGCATTAAAAGTAAGGTTTTCTTATGATTTTTGACGATTTTCGACAATTTTATTTTTCGGTTTACGACGATTTTCGGTTTATGATGCGGCGTAAAAACGGAACCCCTGTCATAAACCATTATTTGCAGAAAATTCATCCATTCGCTGTTTTTTTCACCGAGAAATATTCACTAATTGCTGTATTTTCATATAATTTTCAAGACTAAATGCACTTTTTGTGATAAAACTATTAAAATACTCAGGTATAAGCATTTTTAGAGTTTTTTTTTGTGATTACACTATCAAAATCAGCAGTTCTAAATGTTTTTAAAGGGGTTTTAAGTATTTGTGGATTTTAGCTATTTGTGGGGGGGGGGGGTTGCAGTATGCATCCCCCACGAATACAGGGGGTTTACTGTATGTATGTATATATATATATATATATATATATATATATATATATATATATATATATATATATATATATATATATATATATATATATATATATATATATCATATATATATATATATATATGTCAGCCCTTGCCCTGGGTGCAGTACCAGTGAAATGACCAAAAAATAACCTATACCAATTTAAAAAATATTCCACTGAAAAAACTTTAAAAACAATGACTGTTAGGCACTCACAACACAGAGTCACCAGACTTCCCAAGGGCAGATGACAATCCTTATCAAGGAGAGCGGATAACCAGCTGTGGAAAAAGGGTTAACTTACCACATTTTTCGTACACAGCCTCTATATCGCGGAGAGAGAGAGATTCCGCTTGAATGCCAACGAAGTGGCAACCGCCCTCATTTCATGGGCCTTTACTTTGCTTAAAGGGAGGGAATTCTCCTGGATCCTTGAATGAGATTCTAAAATCACCCTCCTCAAAAAGAAGGATAATGCGTTCTTGGATAAAGGACGTCCAAGATTCTTAACAGAAAACCAGATATTCTGTGAGGAACCTCTAATACTATTAGTTCTCTCCAAGTAACACTTCAGTGCTCTAACTGGGCAGAGAACTTTCTCCTGATCCGATGGACCCAGGATTTCTGTCAAGCTCTTGACTATAAAGGAATGTGGACAGGGATTAGCAGGATCCTTGTTCTTAGCTAAGAACCCCAATATCAGAGAGCACACTGCATGTCCTTGCAAAAATCCTACCCTCTTATCCAGGGCATGTAATTCACTGACTCTCTTCGCTGTGGCAAGGGCCATTAAAAATAGAGTCTCCCTTGTAAAATCTCTAGGAGAAGAGGAGTCTAGGGGCTCGAAAGGAGGGCCCAAGAGCCATTTAAGGACCACATCCAAATTCCAAGTGAGAGTAGAAGATTTCTTGTTTTGAAGTGTTAAAAGATTTGATCACATTGCTAATATCTTGATTCAAAGACAGGTCTAATTCCCTATGCTTGAAGACAGAATTCAGCATAGCTCTGCAACCTTTTATAGTGGATGTAACCAGTCCCTTGGAAGATTTCAAATACAGGAGAAAATCAGCCATTTGGGTTAGAGTTGTCTTGGAAGAAGAGATACTATTCTCTCGACACCAGCCTTGGAAAACTGCCCACTTGGGTTGGTAGACCAGAGCAGAAGATCGGCGCCTACATCCTGCAATTGCTTCTGAAGCCTTACTTGAAAATCCTTTCACTCTGACAAGCTCCCAGACAGTCTGAAGCCTGTCAAAGCTAGAGTGGACAACCCTTGGTGAAATCGGTGAAAATGAGGTTGTTTGAGCAGATTTCTCTTCTGATGTAACAGCCTCAGAAAATCTATAAGAGGAGCCAGAAGATCCAGGAACCATTCCTTGTGTGGCCAAAAGGGAGTCACTAGGGTCATCAATATGCTGATGTGGGTGCTAAACTTCTGACTTCTCTCACCATGCTGAATGGGGGAAAGGTGTAAACATCTAGACCCGACCAATCTTACAGCATGGCATCTGTCACCCATGCTCGAGGATCCGGCGCTGAGGAACAAAACAATGGAAGACGATGGTTCCTTGACGTTGCAAATCTACGGTGTTCCCCACTGTTTCCACAGGTCGGTGCACACCTGTGGGTTTATTTAGTGTCTACTCTGTTGGTAGAACCTGTTTGCCGTGACTTAATTCGTCCGCTAGGATGTTGAGCTTTCCTCAAATGAAGCGGGTCACCATGGAGGTTTTGTTTCCTGTGCCCACAGGAAAAGATCCTTGACTGCTTCATAAAGCAAAAAGGAATGTGTCCCCCTTGATTCCGTATGTAGAGTGGTCATGCTATTTGAATGGACCATGATCGTTTTGTTGGAAGTTGCTGCTGAGAAGAACTGAAGAGCCAGGTGTATCGCTTTTAGTTCCTTCACGATTATGTGTAAGTTTCTTTTGGCTGGGGACCAAGTCCCAGATACTTCCTTGTTGTCAAGGAGAAACCCCCAACCCAGATCTGATGCATCTGAATATAACGTTAGGTTGCGGCTCAGAGGGCGTAGCGACTTTCCTACTGAGAATCTGCCTTCCACCAGCCACCATCAAAGGTCCTCCTTGATTTCAGGAGTGATGGGGAAGGCAAAAACGAATCCGGGAGATTCTTCCTGCGCCAACTGGCTCTAAGGAAGAATTGCAGCACTCTGGAATGCAACCTGCCCAGTGGTACAAAGTTTTCAATGGAGGAAAGTGTTCCCAGAAGGCTCATCCACTCTGGCTGAGAGATGAAGTTTCAGAGACTTTCTTGATGCAGTTCTGGATCCTTTGATCTGACGGAAAAGCAAGAAAATTCGAAAATTCAGAGAATCTATCATTATCCCTGAATATTGACTCAATTGACTGGGAACCAATTGAGATTTCTTGACATTGGTTAGAAGCCCCAAATCCTGGTTGAGTGTAAGTGTCTTGTGAAGGTCCTCCAAACACTTGGATCTTGAGGGAGTGTAGTAGCCAGTCATCTAGATAAAGACAGACATTTATTCCCATTAGATGGAGCCATTTCACCAGCAGTGTGAAAACTTGAGGGGCTATGGGGAAGCCGAAGCACAGTGCCTGAAACTGAAAGACCCTGTCCTGGAAAATGAACCTCAGACACTTCCTTGAGTTCGGGTGTACTGGAACGTGGAAGTATGCACCCTGCATATCGACAGTTACCATCCAGTCTCCCTGATGTATGGCTGACAGGACTGACTTGTTTGTTTCCATTTTGAACTTTGCAGTCAGAACGAAGGAGTTCAGAGCACTGATGTCCAGGACAGGTCTCCATCCTCCTGATGATTTGGGAATGACAAAGAGGCAGTTGTAAAACCCGTGTTTATATCTTCGACCATCTCCACAGCTTGTTTCTTGAGAAGGGCTGATACTTCTCAAGAGAGGGCTGAAAACCTCTCCAAGCCCATCAAGTAGGCCTTCAAGATGATGGGAGAGGTTGTTAATGGAGGTTTCTCCCTGAAAGGGATCGCATAAGCTTCTTTTAAAACTTTTAGAACCCAAGGTTCCACACATCTGGCCTCCCACCTGCTCCAAAAATGGAGGAGTCCTGCTCCCACTGGGACACAGAGGACAGAGTCCTTATTTGTCAGCACAGGCAATCCCTGGTTATTGGGGGACTCAGTCATTGGTGATCCGGTTTTACAATGCTTGTCTAGCAATGAAAAGTGGCAATTTTCGGTGCCGAAAATTGCCGATTTCCGCTTATCGGCGCCGATGCATACCTAACAGAGGTCCCAATAACTGGCGATTTTCGGCACCGATAAGCACTAAAAATCGCTGAATATGCGCTGAAAATCACCAATTTTTGGGTATCGGTGATTTTCGGTTATTGTCACGCTGTCAGAACGGAACCCCTGTCAATAACCGGGGACTGCCTGTATTGGGTTTATTTGAAGGCTTCTTGGAAGGTCACACTGACCGAAGATTTGTCCTAAGTCTTGACTGAAAACATCCCCTGCCTCCTCAAAAGGGCTGTTGAGCCGACGGAAGGCAGTCCTAACAGTAGAAGAAGAAGACGAGGGTGCTCTAGATGGAACTCTAGGTCTCTTAGCTGACTGTGCAAGGAGGTCTTGCATAGACTTCTTCTGAAATTCGGCAGTCACTTGCTCTAAGGTCGCTTGAGGAAATAGACTGGTTCTGTCCAAGGGTGCAAAAAGAAGGGACAATCTCTGAGAGGGGGTTACTCCTTTAGTGGTGAACGAACACCATAAATCCCTTTTCTTCAGGCCTGTCGTAAAAATGGATGCTCCTGTGTGCCATCTCTCACCACTCTGTCAGTGTATGAAAGCACCCTAAACCAGTCCGCAGCAAAGTTCTACTGTAGAGAAACACAATCCTTCTTTTTCGCCAGAGCTCCCACAGTCCAATCGAGGAAGCTCAGGACCTCGAAGACCTTAAAGATGTCCCTAAGGAGATGATCCAATTCTGAAGTTGTAAATAAAACCCTGGCAGACAAGAATGCCGAACAACGAGTGGCATCGATAAGACTGGAGAAGTCCCCTTGGGAGGAGGCAGACTCCCAAAGAAGGAGCTTCTCCAGTGGAGTACAACATATACTCCTGTCGTATCAGGTGAGAGGGAGGAGTACAAAACACTGCCTTCCATAAGTCTCTCTTCTCCGCCAACCAGGTATCCATATGGGCCCGAGCTTTCCTAAACGAAGAAGAAAGCACTATATGAGGCAGCTTGGAAGTCCCTGCAGGATGCCGCATTAAGAAGACTGAACTCAGAGAAGTTGGGATAGCCGGAGAGAAGAAAGTCGGAAAGCAGACTAAAAAATATCTCAACAGAGCCGAGTAATTAGAAGTCGGCTGTTCCTCATCCAAAGGTTCCTCTTCAGAGGAAATATGGGAAGTAGGAGGGTCTGGAGGGTCCTGTGGCTAAGAATGCTATCTAAACACTGTTGAAATGGCGCCAAAGTCAGGTCATCGATTACAGACAAAACAGCACCTGTCAAGCTAGGAACTGCCTGATCCACTTGTGGTGACGGGCACTTGACTACTGATGGGCGTGCCTCACAAGAAGGATCTACTGAACAAAGACATTTGGATAACAGGCGCTCGGAGGCTAGGCGCTCAGACACTGTACCATCAGATACTGGACACTTCAATTAATACAGAGCGCTTCATGGACACTGGGCCTAGGAAAGCTTGGACACTGGACACTCATATACCGTGTGATCAGACATTTGGCGCCCATGCACTGGACGATCTGACACTGGGCGCTCAAACACAGCTTGCTCATACACTGGGCACTCGGACTCAAAATGCTCGGGCACTGATTGATCACTCACTGGGTGTTCGGACACTGGGTGCTCGCTTATAGGGTGCTCAAAAACTGGACACTCCGATACTGAAGGCTCGGAAACTGGGTGCTCATACACTGAAATATCATGTACTGAGTGTCTGAATACTGAATGATCAGACTTGTGGCGCTCGGCGGACACCTTAGGCCCAGACGGAGCCAGACTCAGGTGATCCGAGAAACTACAAGAGGGAGTTGGACTACGAGCTCTCTCCAAGGCTCGTTTACAGACAGGTGAGTCCTCGTCCATTGCGGAAGAATGCCTTTTCAATGGCCGCGACGCACTAGAAAAGTGCCTGCTGGGCTTTTTCGCCTCTTGCAAGTCCAAGTCACTAGATGATAAATTATGCGCACTTAAACGGACACCTTTCTAGTGGCTGTCCACTGAGTCCTGGGATCGCTGTGCAACAGGCTTGGTTGAGGAAGCAACTACCTGTGGGCAAACCCCACCTACCTCCCTTGGACTGACAGTTTGCTTCCTCCCATGCGAGCAAGGGGAGTTTAGCAGGGACCCTGGTTTAGGAGCAACGGTGAACCGAGTAGTCACCCCCTCCACTATCACTGCCCTCGACACTGTATTAAGACCAACACTGACACTATTGAATTTGTTCATCAGGACTCTGAGTTCTCAATCTGGTTAACGGTATTGACTAAACGATCAAATTTCTGATCTACAAGAGCTTCCAACCTGGCAATGGCATTGGGTTCAAAAGAATGGGAGCCAAGGACCAGAGTAACTGGGAAAGTCAGGGGGCTGGAAATATGCAAAAAAACAGTCACAGGCATTGAAGGGACAGGAAGATCAACAATATCCACTTTGGGAGAATTATCCTGACTAGCAGAAGCTCTAGCTTCCGCCCTAGCAGTCTCTTTCCTAAGTCTGTCTCGTTGGAGTTTCTACAAATAAGTATGCAAAGCTTTCCATTTCCCTTTATCCCAATCCTTACATTCATCACAATTAAGGTCAGGCGAGCAAACTTGCTCCCTACAAGTACAACAAATGGTATGAGTGTCGTATTTTGATGATGTGAGTCTAGTTTTGCAGCCTTTGCTGCAGTATCTAACACTAGAAAGGCTAGAATCTGACATGATAAGTCAAAATTATAGTTAAAATCAAGAAAGTCACAAATAGAAAGTTTTGAATATTAGCTAAGCTAACTGAAATTAGCATGCTACCAAAAATCCAGAATACTTCACCAAATGGTGACAATTTGGAAACCATCTGGTGAAAAAGTCCACCGAGTTACTCAACAACCCATGTTTAGCCATTGGCCAGCAGAAAAGAATTGATCTCTTTAGTTGTGTTGTACCTATTCTTCCCCAAAAGTGGGTGGGGCAACTACATACACCCAAAACAAAAGAGCACTACTGCGATTTTTAAATTTTGAGCTTCCGCATAAAGTGGAAACTAATAGCTATGTAATTATTTGGTAAGTTACTTATATAAAAAGAACCATTAAGTTGCAAAACACATAATTTGAATATGGACTGAAAACCCAAGTGCATAAAGAAGTACAAAGTAAACTAAAACACTTCTCTGCTTGATACATGAAAACATCAGATCATCTTGTACTGAAGTTTTAAAAATAAAAAAATGTAACATAACCAAACCTGAAACCAAAACTATAATATATTCTTGCAGCTATTTTACTTGTACTGTAAATACTCTACTAATATGCTGCTATACAACCAAGACTTGATTCTAGAACTATGACCATCCTTACCAAAGAGTACTATACAGTAGATACAAATGTGACATCTTTATAATAAAATAGTTTTATTTATACTTACCAAGTAATTACATTGCTATTAGTTCCTACTCTTCGTAGCAGCTTCAGTTTTTTAAAATTTCGCGGTAGCGCTCATGTTGTTTTGGTGTAGGTAACAGACCCCGGCCACTTTTGGGGAAGAATAGGTGCAACCGGCTCAGGTATTCACTTCATTCATGCACAATGTCCATTAGAGGGGAGGCGGGAGGGCTCCGATTATGTAATTACTTGGGAAGTATATATAAAACTTTATTTTATTATTAAGTATATATAAAACTTTATTTTATTATAAAAACATCATTTTTATATAAGTAACTTACCAAGTAATTACATTGCTGAATCCCACAGAGAAAGGAGCTGGGATACATAGACACTAACTACTCAAAAACACTCAGTAATGGAGATGAATTTGAAATAGACAGGTAGCCAGCATTGGAAAATGCTTGTTGTAACCTTACCTGTTGAGAGAGCTATGGCAGACAGGTACAGGTGGTCCCCGGTTTACGACGGGGGTTCCGTTCTTGCGCCGCGTCGTAACCCGAAAATCGTCGTAAGCCGGAAAATCGTCGAAAATCGTCAAAAATCATAAGAAAACCTTACTTTTAATGCTCTGGGTGCATTGAAAACGACGTAAACTGCATTATTATTGAGTTTTACATCAAAAAACCTTCAAATTATGATTATTCTGCCGTTTTGGGGCCATATTTCTTCCGTCGGATCGGGCGTCTGACGGCGTCGTAACCCTGGAACACGCGTCGTAAGCCGGAAATAATTTCTGATGAATATATTTGAAAAGCGTCATAACCTCGGAACGTCGTAAGCCGGAACCGTCGTAAACCGGGGACTGCCTGTACTGCCTCTGGTCGGTGCTCATCATCATCAACCTGTAATGGCACAGCAGTAAAGCTGAAAATTGCCTCTACTTTAGTGGGTGCTTTGCCGCCACGGAGTTCTCTAATGGTTGCCAAAGCGTTAAACAAAAGAATACACCCTTGCCCTGGGCGCAGTACAAGAAAAATTTTTCGACCAAGCATTGTTACCTACACCTTACATTAAGTACCAAACCCAACGAAAGGGAGATAATGACTCCAGTTACATATACCCGTAGGCTCTCATAACTCAATCACCTAAAATCAAGATGAGGAGACAGAGAAAAAAGGAGACATGCTCCTACCCTTCTACACCAGTACCAAGCCAGCCACGGAGAATGGACCTAATTTACTGCAGTTTTCATAAGTGGTTTCTACATCATGCAAAATTAAGAGGCAAACACAGATCTGCACTTCCAGTAAGTAGATTGAAGTATAGCCAAAAGTGACAGATTGCGTTTAAAAGCCAGCGAAGTGGCGACTGCCCGCACTTCATGGGCTTTAACTTTCAACAAAGGTAAGGCCTCTTCCTGAATTCCCCTCTGGGATTCAGAGATCACTTCTCTAAGAAAGAAGGATAATGTGTTCTTGGACACAGAATGAGATGGGTTCTTTACAGAATACCAGAGGTTGCGAGAGGAACCTCTAATGCTCTTAGTCCTCTCCAGGTAACATTTTAAGGCTCCAACTGGACAGAGAACTCTCTCCTGGTCTGTAGGTCCCAGGGTATCTGTAAGGTTCTTGATAGAGAATGAATGGGGCCAAGGATTGGCTGGGGTTTTGTTCTTCGTAAGAAGCTCACGGGTAAACATAAAGACCGCATCACCTTGTGAAAAGCTGACCTGCTTGTCCAAGGCCTGTAATTCACTAACTCTTTTGCCTGTCGCCAGAGCAACCAAAATGAGAGTCTTCCTCGTTAAGTCTCTCAGGGAAGATGTATGAAGAGGCTCAAAGGGAGGTCCTGAGAGCCAACGAAGCACAGCA
The DNA here is from genome assembly GCF_040412425.1 of Macrobrachium rosenbergii. Classification (NCBI taxonomy): domain Eukaryota; kingdom Metazoa; phylum Arthropoda; class Malacostraca; order Decapoda; family Palaemonidae; genus Macrobrachium; species Macrobrachium rosenbergii. The sequence continues at coordinate 9,712,161 of NC_089756.1, read as the reverse complement.
TCTAGGTTCCAGGGAATACAGTAGAAGGAAGTATGTGTTCCTTTGAAGCATCAAAAGATTTAATCAAGTCACTAAAATCCTGACTTGTTGCAAGATACAAACCTCTGTGACTAAAGACAGAACTGAGCATGGATCTACAGCCTTTAATACTCAAAGTCGCTAAAAAAATTCAGCTATTCGAGCTAAAGTGGTCTCAAAAGATGAGATGCTATGTCTTAGACACCAATCACGAAAAACTGACCACTTAGCCTAGAAGACGTTGGATGAAGATTGTCGTCTACAGTTGGCAATAGCCTTCACAGCTGCCTTTGAAAATCCTTTCACTCTGACAAGCTTCCTGACAATCTGAAGCCTGTCAGAGTGAGTGGACAAACGGAGGAAATGATGTCGTTCGAGAAGACTTTGATGCTGTGGGAGAAGTCTTGAGAAGTCCACTGAGAGGCCTAGAAGATCCGGGAACCATTCCCTCTGCGGCCAAAATGGGGCCACTAGCGTCATCGATGAGTTGCTTGAGACTGAAACTTGTTGATGACTTCCCTCACCATACAGAATGGAGGAAAGTCATACTGTAGATGTCCAGGTTGGACCAGTCCTGGAGCAGAGCGTCTGCTGTCAAAGCCAGAGGGTCTGGAACTGGCGAACAATACAGGAGAAGACGATGATTCTTTGACATCACAACACGTCTATCGATGGCTTCCCCCACCATTTCCACAGGTTGGTGCATACCTGCGGATTCAGTTTCCACTCCGTCGGTGGGACCTGTTTGCGGTGACTCAACTTGTCTGCAAGAACTTTCATCATGCCCTGAATGAAACGGGTGACGATCTGCGTACGGTTGTTCTGGGCCCAAATGAGAAGATCTCTGGCCCCCTGGCAAAGAGAGAAAGAGTGCGTCCCTCCCTGGTTCCTTATGTAGGCCAACACCGTCATGTTGTCCGAGTGGACTGCAATTATTTGGATGTGTGTAACCAAAGCAAAATACTGAGGAGCCAGGTGTATCGCTTTCAGCTCCTTTACATTGATGTGGAGCAATCTTTCTTCTTGCAACCAAGTCCCAGCAACTTCCAAGTCCTGTACATGAGCTCCCCATCCTAGGTCTGACGCATCTGAGAACAAAGTTAGGCTTGGGTTCAGAGGGAATAAATACTTCCCTACCAGGAATCTCTCTCGACCCAGCCACTACCAAAGGTTCTCCTTGATTTCGGGAGTAATGGGGAAGACAAATGAGTCCGCGGATGTTTTCCTGTGCCAGTTGGCCTTTAGGAAGAACTGGAGGGGTCTTGAGTGCAGTCTCCCTAACGACACAAAATTCACTATGGATGAAAGAGTACCCAAGAGGCTCATTCACTCCTTGGCTGAACAGGAAGGAAGAACGAGAAATTTCCGAATCTCCTGCAGGCAGGAAAAAATTTTTCTCTGTGACAGAAAAGCCCAAAAACTCTGACAGTTGATCATCATCCCTAAATAGACGATCGACTGAGTCGAGACTAGCTGTGACTTGGAAAAGTTGATCAGAAGGCCCAGATCCTGGACAAGGGAGAGGGTCTTCTGTAAATCCTGTGTGCAATGGGAGTGTATGAGCCAGTCGTCAAGATACAGGCATATATTGATGCTTATGACATGTAGTCACTTTGCTACTGGGGCGAGAACCCTGGTGAAGACCTGTGGGGCTGTTGAAAGACCAAAACAGAGGGCTTGAAACTGATAGATCCTGCCCTGGAACACGAATCTCAAGTACTTTCTGGATACCGGGTGGACTCGAACGTGAAAATATGCATTCTCCATGTGTATCGTAACCATCAAATCTCCTTGACGAAAGGAGGACAGCACTGACTAATTGGTTTCCATCCTAAATTTTGTGGTCTTTACAAAAAAATTCAGACTACTTAAGTCCAGGACAGGTCTCCACCCTCCCAATGACTTGGGTACGATGAAGAGGCAGTTGTAAAACCCGCTCGTTTTCATGTCTTTCACAACTTCTATAGACGCTTTTTTGAGTAGATAGGTAAGCTCCTTTGACAGGCCAAAAATCTCTGGAGAAGTGTTGCTCACACTGGCACACTGAGGACCAGATCCTCACTTGCAAGTAGCGGGTCTGATAGATGACTTGTTGACTGTGCGCACTGGGCTTACTAAGTGGTCGGGACTGATATGCTGCTCTGCCGCCACGAAAAGGCCACTGTTGCAAAGGAGAGGCCACCCTTAAACTAACAGGCGCCGCAGGTGTCCGAATTGACTGTTCCTGGGCATTTAAAAGAATGTGTTAGCAAGTCCTGGGTAGACTTCTTCTGAAGCTCTGAAGCTACATGCTCTAAAGTAGCCCTGGGAAACAGACTAGCTCAGTACAACGGGGCGAAGAGCAGAGACGATTCCTGACAAGGATTGACTCCTTTGGTGGCAAACGAACACCCCAGCTCCCTTTTCTTCAATATCCCTAAGGTAAAGAGAGCAGCCAATTCTTGCGATCCATCACGAACCGCCTTGTACGCACAGGGTAAAACTCGTAGCTAGTCCGGTGGTGCTCTGCAATCTTCAGTCTTCTTTGTCAAAGCTCCCACTATCCAATTAAGGAAACTAAATATTTCAGACTTTGAATAAGTCTTTCACTAAATGATCCAACTCCCTTGACGAAAAGCCTATCTTGGCAGAAACAAACGGCGAACGTCGCGTCGAATCAATTAAGCTGAAGAAGTCCCCTTGGGAGAGGGCAGAAACTCCCAAGGATGGAGCTTCCCTGGTGACATAAGAGAGATATCTCCTTTTCGTCAAACAAGAAGGAGGGGTGCAGAAGGTGGCCTTGCCAAGATCCCTCTTATCAGCCAACCAATCCCCAATGCGAGACAAAGCTTTCTTCGAGGAACAGGAAAGAACCATCTTCGGCAGGTTAGAGGAGCCTGTGGGTTGTCACATCATAAATGCCAAGCCCAGAGACGAAGGGGCTGAAAGGGAGAAGGTTGTATAGCTGAAGAGAATAAACTTCAATAAGGAGGCATAAGCTGACGTTGGTTGATCCTTCTCTATATCTTCTTCCACGGACGAGATCGAAGAAGAAACTAACTTTTGTTCTTGCACTGTAGTCGAAGGCTTCTTTAAAAGGTTCAAAATGTTATCGAGACAACAATGAATCGTTTCCAGAGAGGAGTCTTGCGTCACTGGAACGCTGACACTAGTCAAAACTGGTTGCGTTGGACGATCAGAAGCAGTGGTATGAGATGTTAAATGCTTGTCAGGATGTGCTGCCAAATGAGACAGCGAGTGCGGCAACTGAGTCCAGTGAGACTTCACAGGAGACGTATGATGATTGGGTGCCAAATGATGGTCGGAGCGCTCGGCTTGGATAGTGCACTCACCTCCACTCGGGTGCTCAAAATCCACTGCCCCAACGTATGTCACTGGGCGTTCAACTGCTATTGAACGTTCAAAACGAACAGTAGTATCAACAACTGGCGGCTTGACGCCAGCCGAGCAATCAACCGCGATGCTGTCTGCCCTCACTGCACGCTCGGCCAACACTGAACGCATCCTTACTGAGCACTCGGCTGACACTGCCTGATCAGAGCTCTTATTAGACGAGCGTTACGGTATAACCCAGATCTCTGGAATGCTTACAAGAAAATGGAGGAATGTGTTCAGGAGCTGCTGATCTTTTCAACGGTCTGGAAACGTCGGAAAAGTGCCTGCTGCACCTCCTATTCACGCTGGAATTGGAACCACACGATGATGAAGCGTGCACATCCACTGGGACGCCTTTCCAATGGCCGTCTGGCAAGTCCTGGGAATGGTCAACAGGTTCGGCTGAGGGAGCAACTACCCGTAGGCAAACCCCACCGACCACCCTTGGACGTTTGGTTTGCCTCCTCCCAGGTTTAGGGTAGTTTGACAGGGACCTATGTCTAGGAACGTTGGCAGGACAAGTAGTCACCACCTCCACTGACATGACATTTGCACTGCAGTAAACCCCTGTATTCGCAGGGGATGCGTACCACACCCCTCCGCAAATAGCTAAAATCTGCAAATACTTAAAACCCCTCTAAAAATGCTTAGAACTGCCTATTTTGATGGTTCAAACAATAAAAACCCTCTAAAATGATTATATCTGAGTATGAAAGTACAGGTTGACCATCACTAATCCGGCATCATTGGGACCTGGAGGGTGCCGGATTAGCCATTTTGCTGGATTAGCCATTTGTTAGGCTAGAATACACGAAACCCAGTAGCTAAGCACCTCATCTTAGAATTAAAGTATCCCATAAATCAGTACAAGTTGGTTAATAAAGAAAAGACAATTATCAAATACAGGTAGTGCTCGAGTTACGACAATTCGACTTACGATATTTCGAGTTTACGATGGGGTTAGCAATTAATACCGATACAAAAATATTTAGGAAAAATATTTTTAGAATTTACGCAGGCGCAGGCAGCGAGAGAGACCAACTTACAATAGACCACCTTTTTTTTCCTCCATCTCTTTATTACATCTTCTTCTTCTTCTTCTTCCCAGCTTGTTCCCATTTTTATATGGGGTCGCCGCATCTCTTTATTACATCTGCTAGTTAAAAAAGTAAAAGAGAATGATAAAAAGGATTTTGACAAAGGAAAAATCTATTTCTGGGGAGGGGCCCGTGTCACCCGGTGAAATAATCCATTCAGCACTTATTTCTAGGTAATTCCGTTGCTAGATACCAGAGAAAAGCTAAATGTAAAGCTGGGGTTACTACCCCAGAGCGAGCTCCAAGAAATGGAGTCGTATATGGTAAAGGGTGAGATAGTCACAATCACGGGACCCTGCCTATAAAGATTCCCAATGTCAAAAGTCCCAACGAGAGAGGTGCGATACAAGCCCATGCACTACTCGCGGACTGTACACAAGGCAACACTAGCCGCATTCCATGTTAGCACCCACCCCACTAGAATGATGTTTATCATGGGAGGAGAGAATGAAAAACAGGGGTGGGTCACCGGGTGACACGGGCCCCTCCCCAGAAATAGATTTTTCCTTTGTCAAAATCCTTTTTCTGGATCGGGGTCCCGTGTCAGCCGGTGAAATAATAACAGAGAAATAAACATCATTCTTATGCTAATAAAAACTTGAAACAGAGACTTTGAAAACTAGGAGAATTCTACCTTGAACATTAGTAAGGTCCTCTAAATTCATGTAATGAAAATAATGTAAGTGGTCACCGTCTAAGATCATGAGCTTAGGACTGAACCTGAATAGGCTTGTATTAAGAAAATACTTTCTGCCTAATAGCAGACACGATGACAACAGTAACCCCCTTTTTTTAAAAAGAGAGGATCTGACAAAATTGCGAAGTCCTGTCTAAAAAAGCCTGTAAGGAGAAAACTGGGCACAGAAACAGACCTTGTAAAAGGGGAGTACTTTCCAAGGTGACCACACACTACCCCTGATGAGGGGAAACCAAAATGATTGGTTCCGCTAGACAGGGCAGACAGTACAGGAAAACTAACACTAGAAGCTAAGCTGATTAAAAATTTTGGGTCTTCCCCAACAAGGAAAGGTAAGAACAAGATGATTGTTGGTTACCGAAGCTAACTCCGATACATTACTCAAAGACCAGGAAACCGAATGTGGACGGAGTACTGGTCTTAGATGAACACAGACCTTAGGGATGAAAGTTAAGAGCCTGTGAGTCTGGTTCCAACAAAACACTTTCCTTGAGGCCAATGCGGCCGCATCATTACTGTAGCTTCGAAAACTATGTGAAGAGTGCTAGTTACTTAACTGCAGAACCATACTGCAGTAGAGTAGGATCCCTTAACTGATTTTAGGAAAACAGTAATAACAGGACCAATATCAGTTTCCTCCTAAACTGTAAGATTCACAAAGACCACAAAGCCAGGGCATCAGAGCTTGAGGGGGCTGGCGCGAGGCTGAGTTTATACCAGACGTGACAGCTTGATAGTTTGTGGCTGAATTGGGTTGCAAACAGACCTACTTCCAGGTCCAGGAAAAGGTCACAAGACTACCTGAATGACGCTCCGTCTAAGGACTATTCCGACACCAGGGGAGGCCCTGGATAGGGGAAAAAGTAGTGACCTTTGGACCCCTACAAGAAGGGTGGTAGACAGAGGCACTTGTGTCTGTTGGTTATGGAGAAGAATGAACCATAACCTGAATGAAGCAACTCGAGTCCAAAACCACTTATTTACGCAGCGCACTATTGCTGCTTTGTTCAGAACCAGCCTAAAATGAAACCTCTTGGGGGGAAGAAGTTTCCCAAGGACAGGAAGACTGCCACAGCCCTCCAAAACGTTGATATGGAACTGCCGGAATGTGACCGACTAAGTTCCATGTATTTCATCGGGCCAAAAAAATATCCACCCCACCCGCCCAGAGAGGTGACAGTGTGGAATACTGAGGCCGGAGGGGAAAGCTGGAGAGGAACTGACTTCGGTAAGCACTTGATAGTTATGCAAGGCCGGAGGCCACTATTCAAACAGGAGGAATCAGGGAGACACGTCCCTGACTCCGCCATACCCCGGTTATAAACTCCAGGTTTGATTTCAGAAGGAGAACCGTCACTGCAGCAAACTTGAGAGAACCCAAGACCTTTTCTTGGGCACGGCGAGAGGTATGCTTGAGTTGATGAAATGATAGGTCGCCCTTGCTATCTCTTTCCGCTTCCACTGGATTCACAACTACTGAAGGCTACCCTCCGGAATCAGGTGGGATTCCTTCCTGTTTACTTAGAAGCCCAGAGACTCTAGAAAACCGAGTATAATGACCGGCACCCTCAGGCAATTCCGACGCTGGGTGCCTAAATGAGCCAGGCAACTAGATATGCAGCTAGCATAGCCTTCTAATACGGAGCTGTTGAACTACGGTATTGTTCAAACTGGCAAAGACTCTGGAGCTGCATTGAGGAGGGCATGAACCTGAAGGGGCACGCCTGCTCCCAGTCTGAATCCCAAGAAGGGATAGGACCTTTCTGAAACCAAGATGTGAAAAGGAAGCGTTGGAAAGGTCTATAGAGGTGGTTACAGCTCCACGGAGCAGTAGGATCCGAACCCACAAGACTGTAAGCAACCGAGACTTGCCACATTGAATGAGGAAAATAAACGGGACACGCCCGGAAAAATTTTCCAGTGGAAGGGAACTTCCTTGGCAGACTGAAAAAGCCTGACAGGCCATTCACAAAGACCCCCAGAACTCTGGCCGGAGGTTGACTGAACCTGATTGGGGGAGGGGGACAACAGTCCAGCTCCACCCCGGGCCTTGATAACTATACTCTGGGCCCAGGGACTGAAGTTCCAGTGGCCCTGAAAATGGTACAGCCTCCCACCCATATGAGAATACTACAGGGAGGAGGCTTGATTATCTCCCCTGAAGCGTATGCCTTCCCAATTTCTTGGAGAGGAGTAGGATGCTTCCCTGCTCCTATGATAACCCCGAGGGTCAGAGCCTCTGGCCGAATGTCTAGTGAAAATTCTTTCCTTCGGTTTTTCGTATGAAGCAAAGAAAACTCCGTTGGGAGGCACATGGGGAGGCAGAGACACACGGGGTGTTACAAGGGCTGATGTGTTGGCTGAACCCGCACACATCGAGGTGGAGGCTGGGAGTGAGAGGCTGACGGCTGTCAGGGGCAGAAACCTGAAGAGCCTGCACCACCGCCTGAGCAGGGGGGCTCTTGAACTACATGAACTTCTTGCCAGACTTGGGATAGGGCCCGGCAAGATCAGATCGTTTCCGCTCGTAAGGTAGACACCCACGAGAACGGAGGCTCTGAGTAACATTAGTAGCCCCGGACGGACTGTAACAACGCCCACCTGGGGAAAAGATTAATTCTCCAGGTGAAACTGTTCATAAGATTTTTCGGCTCAAGGCGGAACGGGCAAGCCTGACTTACACCCTGTTTCAGTCCGGGAATTGACTCCGGAAGCTTAGGAAGCTGTACGCTGAATAAATTAGAAGCGTAGTCCGGGTTAGAAGATTCATTGAGAACGTATCTGTGATATCTGTCTCCGGAAATGCCTCAGCGGTTTATTTTCGAAACAAGCCTGTTGATAAGAGGGCTACATTCGAGCACAAGGGGTAGGAAGCAGGGCTCTCAAAGAGAGCACGGTAAGACCCCCACAGCTGGCGTGAACTTGGAATTCTCCGCCTGCCACTCCGTTAGAGTTCTCAACGGAGACGATGTGCCCAGCCCCTAGCGAAGATGAGGGCTCACTTAGGGATCCTGCCAGACAGATGCCATGTTCCTTCTGACAGTCTGGCAAAACCGGATAAGGGGATACCAGGCCGGAAGGGAAGAAATGCCCTTCCACCAACCTCCGTGTGCCCAGCAGGATTTAACAGGTGATCCATTGACAATGAGTCTTGAGATTAATCTCTTGGGATTTAAGCTCCTGGGAAAGGGAAGGCACGGACCATGAGGTAGATAGATAGTTTGATAGGTTGACAATGACCCTCAAATCGAGCTCCTTATAAGGAGACCCGTAAAAGAGTCTTCAACAAAGGAAGGAGGGTAACCGCCTTGCTTTGCTTGGGCGTGTCCCTTTCAGAAGAGCGAGGCCAAACTCGTAAGCGGCACCGGATTAGAGATCCGAGACGTCCTCGAGGGGGCCCCGGAGCGGGTCTTCTTGGTTTAAAAAAGGTTCATTTTTAACTGATTTCACCTTAGGGACGGTAGACCAGGAACCGTCGAAAAGGGATGAGAAGCTAACGAATCCCCTAAAGGAAAAGTTTGTCTCACCTAATTCCGAGCTAAGCGGAAAAGGTTTGCCCCAATTATTCTCGCACCTACTTATCACTCCGGGACGATGTTCACAGGTTTGAGAACGAGACAGAAGGCTGCAACGTCTTCAGAAAACTCTCCGTAAACAGTTAACTTGAAGCGAAGAGTTACGAGACTTGCAGCCAGCCTCCAGGAGGGGGAAAAATTAGGACCCCAAACACCGGAGGAGCAACTATTAATAAGTCATATGAGACGGAGTTTGGCGAAGGAAAAACCAATAGGTGTATATGAAACCTACCGATTTATCGAGAATCTCGCCCGGAGACGGAGTTTGGTGGAGGAAATCGATAGGCGTATACGAAACCTACCGATCCACCAAGAATCTCGCCTGGAGAGAGCCCAAACACCGAAAGAGCGACTATTAATAAGCCACATGAGGCGGAGAACCAATAGGTTTATATGAAACCTACTGACACGTTATACTCTTGCGTAAATGTGTACAGCCATAAACAACCGAACGGGAAACTGTTGTTTTGCTAATAATCGTATCGGATAACAACTGTTGAGCTTGTATTTCAACCATCGTACGGTAATACACAATTACTGTAGTTATGTTACAAATGACGTTAAGTACTGTACAAAAGGACTGATATATTTTTTACACTATACCCTTATTCGCTTTGGAGAAAAGATCGGCAGGGAAATATAATGCCACAGTAACTTTAAGCTGCAAGTTCTAGCTGAAGTTGAGAAAACAATGTTAAAGCTGCTAATGACTATAAATTATCGTGCATCGGCAACATGGATGAAACTCGACCGTAAATAAAACTGGAGAGAATGTATTTTAATCAAAACTACTGGGCATGAAAGAATACAAATTACTACTGTTTTCACGCCGATAAAAGATAAATACGTAAAGCTCGTATTATGATGAAATAAGAGAAAATAGTGAATGGAATCTTGATTTTTTTTTACACAAAACAAACATTCCCCCAAAACGGTCAGCCGCGATTCCCGAGAACGTCATATATTAACGAAAAAAATAGCTAAATTAATTTCACAACGAGACGTATTTAAGTTATATTTCGACTTAAAAACACTTTGTATGACGAAAAATATCCTTGTTCCAAATAAATAAAGTATCCATATTCATTTACGCTAACTAGAAGCAAGAAAAGCGCTTTGAACTTAGTCAAATGCGGCGAAATAAACACCGTGATATCGATTCCGAAAACAAAACACTGATTGCAATTTATAACACAAAAGCAATATGAGAATATACGCATTTGGAAACAATGTAGTAAAGCATAACTTTTTAAAAGATCCATGCAAAAGATGCACATTCGTTATGTTAATGTTTGTATAATACTGTATAATGTGAATGGAGTTCAGTATCATGTAGGCTAGGCTACCAGTTTGTTGATGCAGCATACTGCGCCACCAAATCGAAGCGGCCGGCGAGCGAGTTAGCGCAGCGACCCGGGAAATTTGAAAATCAGCGTGGAAACATTAGAAATTACTCTAGCTTAAATCTGTGCCGGATTACTGATTGTTCCGGACTACTGATTGCCGGATTAGTGATGGTCAACCTGTACAGTAATTGGTGAATACTTCTCAGTGGAAAAACCGCAAAGGGAGAATTTTGTCAATAATGTGTATATATGTTCCATAAAAAATCCGCGAGTAGGTGAGTCAGCGAATCGTGAGAACGCGAATAGGGGGGGTTTACTGTAACCCTCTTTGCACTCAATTGATCCACCAATATCTGAACGGAAGCGCTCAACTGGGTTACAGTAGCTCCCATAACACTAAATTTCTTATCTATTTGGGCTTCAAGGATGGCTAGGGCACTGGGCTTGGAAGGTAGGGAGCCAGGTAAAGGAGCTACAGGTACAGATAGAGGGCTTAGAATAGGGGAAAAAGCTGTCATAGGAATCGAAAGGACAGACACCTCCTGAGAATGCTGCAAACTAACCTGGGCTTTAGCAGCCCCCTTTCTCTCTCTGTCTCTTTGAACTCTTGCTAAATGAGAATATAAAGTCTTACATTTCCCCTCATCCCACTCCTTACAGTTAATGTCAGGAGAGCAATTTTGCCTTCTACAAGAAGTGCAGATAGTATGAGTGTCATACCTAGCAGATGTCAGTCTTGTCATGCAGTCCTTGCTGCAATACCTGATACTATGAGCACTCGAGTCTGGCATATCCAGTCACAATTAAGGAAAAAGCTGACTAGCGCTATCAAAAAATTACAATGTACTTCACCAATTCGGCAATGTCCGGAAACAACCTGTGAACAAACCAAAACAAAAACTACCCAGCGACCGATGTTCAGTCGACGAGCTGCAGGAACGAATTGAATATCTGAGCTGGTTGTACCTATTCTTCCCCGAAAGTGGGCAGGGTCTGTTACCTATACCAAAACAACATGAGCGCTACCGTAAAATTTTAAAAAATTTAAGCTGCCGTGAAAAGTAGGAACTACTATCGGTGTAATCACTTGGTACGTTACTTATGTAAAAACTACTTTTCAAGAACAAATTTCAGGTTACTTGGATGAATTCAATATTACATAACTGAATATTAGAGAGAGAGAGAGAGAGAGAGAGAGAGAGAGAGAGAGAGAGAGAGAGAGAGAGAGAGAGAGAGAGAGAGAGAGAAACTAAATATTGCATTTTTTAAAAGTAAAATGCAATTTTCCTAACATACAAACCCGAGGTCCTTTACATATGGGGAATACTTTCGGCATAGGTGAACTGGCTGCTAAAGACTTACAAGGCATGTGTTGGTATTACTACCAGCTGGGCATGTGGTTGGTAACAGTGGGAAGCCCACGGTACCAACCGTCCAGCTTCACGCATTCACTTTACTTTCTGGTCCAGGGCAGATTATGGGGAGGCTGAGATGGGTAACCTGAGTAAAGGACCTCAGGTTTGTATGTTAGGAAAAATGCATTTTACTTTTAAAAAATGCAATTTGTTCCTACACAAATACAAACCCTTGGTCCTTTACATATGGGGACTCAAGATTTGGTAGGAGGAATCTGAGTGGAGGTCTCTGAATGACTGGAAGTTCAACCGCACCTTGTGTTCTCCTGGGGTAAGAGCCAGGAGGACACGGCCACTGGACCATGATCACTGTTGTGAGAACTCTGGTGTCACGGATCAGTCTACTAGACTGTCCTTGCTGTGATGAGGTTACGGTAGGTAAACGAGCACAGAGCGAGGTGAAAGCCAGAGAGAACCCTTCCCAGCCACATAAGGGGTGATTGGGAAACATCGGGGACTAAGGACCAACATAAGGAATGGGTTTGGTAATTAGCCCGCAACCCCTTCCCCGCCTTGCAGGAGTAAAAGGGGACATTACATCTAATGTGTACCTGGAAGGTAACAAAGATTAGGATACTCAAGGAATGAAACTCACCTGCGTCAGACGTCTGGTTCAGCTTTTACAGCCTAAACTCTCTGCCCGAGGGTAAAAGTTGGAAGACAGGAGGGAAGAGAGAGCCAGTCACTCACCTTTCACGTCCAATCATGCACGTACAAAAGATGAGACGCAACTCTGTCCTACACAGGAGCTGGGTAAGTTACAAAACTTGCTGAGCAGCCACCACTGGCCCCAAGGAGAAGGTATCCAAGGACCGATGGGTAACGTCCCTTAGGTAAAAAGAGGTGAATGTGGTCTGGCATGACCACAGCCCCGCCTTCAGTACCTGCTGAACCGACAGGTTCTTCTTGAATGCTAAAGAGGGTGCAATCCCTCTGATTTCGTGAGCACGGGGGCATAGGGTGCTGGTGTTGTCCTCTCCAGCCATTGCATACGCTTTCTTGATAACCTCATGAAGCCAGAAAGAGATCGTGTTTTTGGACATCTTCTTAGGGGTCCCAGTGCTAACGAAGAGCCGCCGACACTCAGGCCTGAGTTGCGGTGTTCTCTTCAGATAGCGCCGTAGTGCCCGTACAGGACAGTCGCAACTTGACAGGGTCATTTTCTATGAAGTCATTCAGGGATGGGATTGTGAAAGACTCAAACTGAGCATCAGGGACCGCTGGGTTTTGAGTCTTCGCTACGAACTCCGGGACAAATTTGAGCGTTACCGATGCCCATCCCCTTGAGTGTTTAGCTGCAAAGGAAAGTCCCTGTAATTCGCTAATCCTCTTTGCCGATGCCAGGGCTAGCAGGAAGACGGTCTTGAGAGTCAGATCCCTGTCTGTGGCTTCTCGCAGTGGCTCGTAAGGGGCACAAGTCAGGTTCCACAAAACGAGAGACACGTCCCACTCAGGGGGCCTGAGTTCCCTGGGTGGGCAAGACCATTCGAAGCTCTTCATCAGCAAAGATATTTCCAGGAAGGACGAAATATTGATGCCTTTCAACTTCAGGACCAAGGCTAAGGCTGCCCTGTATCCTTTTACCGCTGAAACTGATAAGAGCTTCTCCCGACGAAGATAGACAAGGAAATCCACTACCTGCTGAAGAGTGGCTCCGACCGGAGAGTAACCCCATCTACGACACCAACCACAGAAGACGGCCCACTTACCTTGGTAAACCGCTGCTGAGGACTTCCTGAGATATCCTGCCATCTCTGTCGCTGCCCGGCGAGAAAAGCCTCTCGCTCGCAAGAGAAGGTGGATAACCTCCAGGCGGGAAGAGACAGGGAGGCCACAGCCTGGTGGTACCGTTCCACGTGGGCTGACGAAGCAGGTTGTGCCAGAGGGGAAGCTCTCTCGGAACCTGGACACTTGGGGTCCACCAGGATCATTCGAAGGTTCGTCGATACCAGAACTCGACTGAGAACTGGGCGAAGGAGACAGAACGGGGGAAAGGCATACACTTCGAGGTTGTCCCATGAGTGTTGGAAGGCGTCTTCTGCAGCTGCCCACAGGTCCGGTACGACAGAGAAGAAGGTTAGAAGCTTCCTGGTGTACCAGGTGGCGAACAGGTCCACTACTGGATGCCCCCAACAGGTTGAAGAGCCTGTCCGCCACACCCTGATGGAGGGACCACTCGGACCCCACTACCTGATCCCGACGGCTGAGTGTATCTGCCAGAACATTCCTCTTGCCTGGAATGTACCTGGCTGACAGCTCCACAGAGTGGGTGACTGCCCATTGGTGCACCTGCAGTGTCAACTCGTGGAGAGTGTGGGAGACCAACCCCGTTGCTTGTTGACGTATGCCACCACGGTCGTGTTGTCGCTCATCAACGCCACCGAGTATCCCATCAAATGGTCCTGGAAGCAACGAAGACCTAAGGACACTGCCTTCATCTCCAGGACGCTGATGTGAAGGTGCCTGTCCCACACGCCTGAAGTCAGCAACTCCTCCAGGTGTGCACCCCAGCCCTCCCTCGATGCGTCTGAAAAGAGAAGCATGTCCGGAGGGCGAGAAGACAGAGGTGTCCCTATGCATAGGTTCCTGTCGTCCTACCACCAGGCGAGATCATCCCTCACCTCCTGAGAGATGGGGACGAGAACCGACTGGGGCTCCCAAGACTGATCCCAGAAGTCCCTCAGTCTCCACTGGAAAGACTGAAGGTGGAGCTGACTGTGTGGAACGAATTTCTCCAAGGACGACAGGTGGCCGATCACGACTTGCCACTGTTGAGCTGGCTGGTCCTGTTATCCCAGGAACTGCCTCGCCACCTTCCTGAACGTGCTGATCCGAGCCTGAGAAGGAAAGACTCTGCTTGCTGCCATGTCGATCAGCATGCCCAGATACTGAGTCCTCTGTTTGGGAGTGAGATCCCGACTTCCGAAAGTTGATCACGATGCCTAGTTCATGACACAACTCAAGGAGACGATCTCTGTCCTGTAGAAACTGCAAGCGGGAGCTTGCCAGGATCAACCAATCATCAAGATACCTCAGTAGACGTATCCCGCGCAAATGGGCCCAAACTAAAATGAGGGAGAACACTCTCGTGAACACCTGCGGAGCGGTAGACAGTCAGAGAACCTTGAATTGATAGACCACTCCATTGAGGACAAAGCGAAGGTACCAACGAGACGATGGATGAACTGGCACCTGGAAGTACACATCCATCAAATCGACCGTCAGCATGAAGTCGCCCTCCCTGATGGCCGACAGTACCGTCTCCATCTTGAACTGTGTCTGGCAAACAAAACAATTCAGAGGAGAGAGGTCGATCACTGGCCTCCAGCCGCCGGAAGCTTTCTCCACGAGAAAGATCCTGCTGTAGAAGCCTGGGGACCGATCCTCGACGACTTCGATGGCTCCCTTGCTCAACATAGTTTCGATCTCCTGAAGCAGGGCCTGTTTCTTCAGGGGTTCTTGGAGATAAGATGATACCTGGACCGGAGTGTCGGTGAGGGGAGGCAGCGACTCGAAGGGTAGAGAATATCCCTCCCGGAGGACATCCACCACCCAGGTCTCCGCTCCGTATAGCTGCCACGTTGCCCAATGGCTTGATAGGCACCCCCCAACTGACGGCAGCATCTGAGGGGGCTCGCCATCCCTAGTGAGCTCCTCCCCTCTTCTTCTTTGCCTTACCTTTCCTCCTGGGGGGAACAGGTTGGCGAAAGGGACCTTGCGGTTCCTTCCGCGGAGGCAAAGAAGAAGAGGGCTGGACTTTACCCCGAGCGGCCGTCGAAGCACCAGTAACTGATGAAAATACTGTGGTGTAGATGCAGAACATTGTTACTTTGCAGAAATAAAAGATGAAGAAATATGTTGCGTAAGCACTGCTGATGATAAAGTACAATTCATACTAAATAGACAAATAATTTTGCATCCAAAGTCAAAAAGAATACATTTAAGGGGAAAAGAAGAGATAGAAGTTAAAGATGTTCTATTATTAAATGAAGAGTTGCCAGAATTTGTCAGGATGGATAATTCCTTAGTCCACATGAAGGGTAATACTTGTGAAGTTTATGTCTAAAACTACTCAGATAACAAACTAACACTATATGCAGGCATGGTCTTTTGCAAAGGAATACCTATTAACAATCCGTTACTAACCCTGGAAGAAAAGGCATTTTTTTCTGTAACTGGTCAAAGGTCTGAATTAAGCAAAGAGGTGAATAAAACAGATTTTCCAGAAAACAAGAATAAATTAATTCAGGTATTAGAAAAATACAGATGTAATAGCTATAGAAGGAGATAAATTAGGTAGAACAAATGTCCTAAAACAAAATTTTGTTGGATGATGGAACAAAACCATTCTTTAATCCTAATTACAGATTACCAATAAGCCAAAGACCCATAGTTGATAATTTGATAGAAGAGATGAAGAAAGATGGGGTAGTCATTCCTTCTATATCTCCATATAATTCTCCATTACTACTTGTTCCAAAGAAAGATGGAAATTGGAGACTTGTGATAGATTATAGAAAGTTAAATTCCAACACCATCCCAGATAGAATGCCAATGCCAATAATTCAAGATATGTTAGCTCAATTAGGAGGTGCAAAAATATTTTCATCTTTATATTTACTGAGTGGATATTGGCAAGTACCTTTAGACGAAGAGTCGAAACCATACACAGCCTTCAGCACACATAAAGAACACTTATTTCTGAAGTCATGCCATTTGGACTCACTTTGGCTCCTTTAACGTTTGTTAGATTAATGTTACAAATACTAAGGGACGTAGAAAATGTTGCAGTTTACTTAGATGATGTTATCATTTTTAGCAAAGATTTAGAAAGCCACCTCAAAACTTTAGAAATAGTACTAGAAAGATTAAGAAGAGCAGGACTAAAAATCAAATTAAAGAAATGTCAATTCTTAATGAAATCCTTGGAATACTTAGGTCATGTAATTAGTGAGGATGGACTGCGAATGCAAGCAGGCAAGATAAAGGCAATAGTTGAATATCCAGCTCCTACAAATTTGAAAGCATTGAGACGATTTCTAGGAATGGCAGGCTACTAAAGACCTTTCATTAAGGGTTTTGCTACAATGGCCAAACCATTAACAGAATTAACAAAGAAGGATGTCAAATATGAATGGAATAGAGAGCAAGAGACAGCCTTCCAAACACTAAAGAGAAAAATGACAAGGAATCCTGTATTAGCCTACCCAGATTTCTCCAAAGATTTCTACTTAGCCTGTGATGTCTCAAGTACAGGACTACGGGCTGTGTTACTGCAAAAGGACAAAACCAGAATGAGAGCAGTATATATCATGCCAGTAGTCTTAAATGCTGCAGAGAGAAATTATAGCACAATAGAAAGAGAAAGTTTAGCATTATACTGGTGATTAAAGAAATTTAGACAATCCTAGGACATAAAGTCAATGTACTTACTGATCACAAACACATTTGTGATTTGTTTAAGAAGAGAACTTTTACAAATAACATGAAGTTCAATAGATGGTTCATTAGTGTGTTAGAATTTGCTCCAGAATTCAGATATATCCCAGGGAAATTTAATACACTAGCAGATGCATTATCCAGATCCCAAGAAGAAACAGAGAAATGCATTACCACTGATACTTTTTGTTTTATCTGTCAAGTAGTAGACTTAAGATTTAGAAAGAGTACAAATACAACAAGGAAAGGATACAGAAATCAGGCAGATAATAGGACAAGTAATGACAGATGAATCTTCAAAACCTGATTTTGTTTTAATCAATGGTTTTATTATATAAAAGACCAACAGAGAAGAATGGTTATTCTCCTCTATGCATCCCAAAAACACTGCTCAGAGAAGTTTTAGAACTAACCCATTCATACAAGTTAGCAGGACATCCAGGAATCAAAAAGACAAGTAGAATCATAACCAGAACTTATTTTTGGCCACACTGCAGTGAAGATGCCAAGAACTTTGTACAAAATTGTGTAGTTTGTAACAGAAATAAAGGTAACGTAAATCCAAAGGCTCCACATGAAAAATATCCATCGAACTGAATCCGTTCCAGGTCATATCAATGGATTTTTTAAGTCCATTTCCTACCAATGTTAGAGGGAATAAACAAATATTAGTCTTTTTAGACTATCTAACAAGATATGTAGAGACTGTACCAGTAAGAAACAGAGATGCAATTACAGTAGCAGAAGCTCTTAAATCTAGAATCATTACGAGACATTCATGTCCACAAGTTCTTCTTTCTGATAACGCAGCTGAATTTACTAGTGAACTTTTAAGAAAATTATGTGAATTTTATGAGATAAATAAATGTCAAATAACAGCATATAAACAAAGTTCAAATGGAGCAGTAGAGAGAACAAATCGTAAAATAAAGGATATCCTGAAAACTTTGGTTAAACCTAATACAGAAGACTGGGATTTAGCTTTGGAAGACGTACAGTTTACTATAAACAATACTGTAAATGAAACAGTAGGAGGATCACCACACTACTTATTATATGGTTACCAAAAAAGAATACCTAATATCTTACTAGATGATGCCTCACCACCCCGACATACTTATAATTATGATGACTATATTGCATAGATAACTAGACGTACGTATAAAATGATCAAACAAACGAGGACTAGACTTAAAGAATCTCAAAATGTCCAAGCTAAGTACTATGACAAAAATACAGCTAAACCAGACATTGTAGTAGGTGCTCAGGTATATGTTCAGAATCATATTCCAGAAGGTCCTAATGTAAAAGTGTCTCCAAAGTTTAATGGTCCTTATAGAGTATTAGAGGTGTTAAAATTAAATAAGCTAAAGGTCATAAGTGAGAGTGATCTAAAAGAAAGAATTGTTCATAACAATCATGTAAAGGTAATAAAAACAGACGCTTGGTCCAATAAAAGAATAGTTGAATTATTGAAAGAAGATAAGCAGGAACAAATAAATCAAAACTATAACTTAAGAAAAAGATAAATTTATGTAAAGTGTTGAACTGTCATATATAAACAATATATGTAGACATTAAAATACCTCATGTATATAAAATATCTGATAAGGCTTATTCTTACAGATACAAACATGCGGCTCCTCTTGGTTATCATAACCCTACTTTATGTGTCATCCGAGGTGGTGATCCGGAAGGATGCACTACTAGAGAAAAAGGGATCTGTGAAATTAATCAAAGATTTGGGGGTAGTAAGTATAGATGTTACCTTTGTGCTTATCAATGAAATGACGTTGAAAGATGTTCAAAAGAAACTCAAACTAATAATCCAAAGAAGTGATAATAACAGTGCCTCACCATTGTTGGAAAAATTAGATAATGACATAGGAAGTGTCTTAAATACAAGATCCAAAAGATCCTGTTTACCTTTTATAGGAACAGCACTTAATCAACTGTTTGGAGTAGCAACTGATTCTAATATAGAAAAAGAAAGGGCCCGTATAGATAAATTAGAAAAATGGGCAGCAACAAGAGGCATTGTGATCAACAAAATTATCACTTCTCAAAACTTAAATAACCAAGAGTTAGAAAAACTAAAGATATTCATTAATACAGTAAACAAAAACATCACTAAAGAAATGAATATGTTAGAAAATCAACAGTACCTGAGTACTTTCATTAGTAATGTTAAAATTCTCTTGCAAGAACATAGAGACACATTAAATGCCATTTTGTTAGCCTATAAGGGAATATTAAGCCCAACATTAATTACTCCCATGGAGTTAGAAGGCATAATTAATGATTTTTTAGTAGAGGGGCATTATACCCCTATGGTAAAGGATGTAATGGTCTATTAAAGTTTAATAACCACCAAGGTGATTAAAAATAAAATTATTTTAGTATTACCATTTAATCAAAAAGATGCAGATGTACTGATGTCCATACATCCTTTCCCCATGTTGATAAAGGAAAATGTAATCATTTCAAATGTTAACAACATCCATTTTGCATTATAAGAACATGAGTTAATGATGTCATTTATTACTGATGTTCAATTAAAGGATTGCATAATTTTAAGGGATAAGGAATACATCTGCAACCTTGACAACCTTTACGAAACTACTAACACCTATCACTGTGTTCAAGAAATAATTGAAAACAAAAATCAAGAAACAAAATTGTGCACACAATTATCCAAACACAATTTTGTTTCCATCCTAGTAGAACAGTCAATTTTTGTGTTTTCACTAAATACTGTAACAGCAATAATTAACTGCCATAATATAAGCACAGTACTGAAATTAATTTTAGTAATGTTCATGCTTTTGACAAGTCTTGCAAGTTAGTTATCCCAAATAAATTATATTATGAACCTCATGTTTTTACAGAAATTATTTATAAAAAGAATGTCCCATACATGAACTATTCTAATGACCTAAAGGAATTTACTTTGTCTCCATTAGAGTTAAAACAAATGAATGAGTTACCATTGGTAAATGAGTTTTTCTATTACAAAGAAAATGTTTCACCAATTCTATCTCTGCTCAATTTGATCATAATATTAATTGTGATTGTAGTGTTTGTTATTTCAGTCAAACGTGTAGTGATTTCAAATATTGAGAAGATTATAACAGAAATAAAAGGGGCCAATGAAGAAGAAAAATTATCTTAAAGACATGATTTATTGCTAATTTCTTTATGTGTTATTGATTACTTTATGTATTCACTGTTACAATTTACCATTTTTTTTTACAAGGTAATAGTTCATTATATACATATATATTTCTTTTAACTGATGACTCATTATATAGTGTGTGAGTTTTCTACAATACATTCCTGATTTCTTTAACATTAGTATGTTGACACAATTTGTGCAATTTATTTTTGAGAGTATTACTTTATGGGCAATCATATAAGTGCTTTATTTTATTGTAGATTTACACTTGTCCATTTGAACTGTAATTTTATTATCACACTGAGGGCAGTGTGAGGTATTGTGACCGAGTGGTGTTAGAGAGAGAGAGAGAGAGAGAACAATGATAACGCCTAGGTTGTTATTGCTGAGAACTAAGAAGTGCTGACTGAAACAAACCTTCTTCACAAACTCAAAACAGTGAGTGAGTATATTGCGCCCAGGGCCATACAACCGATCGTAAAATTGGAAACTGTGGCCTCGCGATTGAGCTTACTCAAGTAATGACTCAGCACTGCCAAAAAGCAAATGCCAGCCATCTCTATAACCCCGCCTTCAATAGGAGGCATTTTCATGGAAATTCCAGAAAATTGGGGGCTGGACAAAGTGATGTACTTCAACACCCTCCAATCAAACATTTTAGGGAGGGGTCTTTCACAACCCCTCCTAAGATCATTTCCAATCAAGTCCTCTAAGGAGAGATTTGAACAACGCCCACCAAAGTCCTTCCCAGTCAACTGTTTGAGGGGAGGCCTTGCAGATGAATCCTTCCAATAGGACAATGGAAGGAGGTGGCGATTGCAGATAACAAGATATCCAGGGGTTCGAGAGCCAGGAGAGTAACTGCAGAGAAGAGATTTGAGTTAACAACTGTTTTGTAAGAGTGATTTCGTTTGCATAACTGTAATTGTGTACTGAATTATAATTAACTTTAATCATTAAAGTAATGAAATTACAGATCTCGTCTCTATTACGCCTTTCTGAGAGATATTAATACTTCGAGAATAAATTCCCTTCAACAATAACAAGTACGAGAAAGCAGTAACATGGAATCTACACTCGGCGAAGTTTGCAGGTGAGAAATAACATACTTTCAAAGGGACGTATAACAGGTCATCCAGAAAGGCCCCACCCACAGGAGAGCCCGAGACAGATCCCGTATCTCTGCCTCACACAACAGAAGTGTACAACCTCTTGCTCACTTGGAGCGAGGGAGGGCCAGACACGCCTGAAGTCAATTGCCCAAGGGCCTCAGCCCCAACAATCCTATCGACCCCGTTTCCTCCCGGAGAATCCCAAGGAAGTTGAGAAGGTGGGAGAGACAGAGCGAACACTACTGTCGCATCCGCTGGTATACCCAGTGGAGGCAACAGACCCCTCACAGTCTCCAACCCACAGTGGAGGATCGTGAGAGGGCCTAGACGGACTTACTCGTCTGGGCGAGCGACTGGCATGATGATCAGGGGACGGTCTCTTCAGAGCCAATCCACACTCCGATGCTGGATGAGCCTCTACACTGGGGAGAGCAGAGGAGACCAACGCAGGAGCGCTGACTACCAATTGGAGGCTGCTGTCCCTATTGTCCAGGCGTGTTCCAGCCTTCTTCAGCGTTGAAACGGACAAAGAAGGCTGCGGGGACCCCTTCTTGGTTCCTCCTGACGTCTTCCGGGACGAGACATCCTTGGGCACCCTCCCCGCCGAACCTTTGTCCGATTTGGGCAAGGGCGACGGTTTGGGTGGAAGAGAAGCCTGAAGGCTCTTCCCCTTCTCCCATTCCGTGCTTGAACTCGCAACGGGAGTCGAGACCGTGCGGTCTCCCATAGGAGACTGTGCCTTCGGCGACACACGCTTGGGAGGCGCTGAAACGGAACCAGGCCAGGAGGACGAAGCTCCTGAACCGTCTGAGGAGGGTACCAAGGTGTCCTTCTCAGCGAGAGAACCAGCAGTCTTTCCGCGAGGGGAGGACTGTGCCCCCTTAGAAGAGCAAGTCTTCTTAGAGGGGGGGAGGGACTGCCCTCCCCCTTCCTAGCTCAATTGGACCAAAGAGGGAGGGGAAAAGGTAGACGAAGACGAGGATGACGACGACGATGATGAAGAGGAAGATGAAGATGGGGATGGTTGATGAGCTCGCTTCTTCTTCTTCTTCTTGTCAAGCAGGGATAAGACCGCATCTCCCGGTTTACCAAAGACAGACCAGGGGTCGATGGAAACTGGGGCAGGGACAGCAGCAGGAGCAACTTGCTGAGAGCGTCCGTTGTCAGGAGCAATAGGCGACGCAGGGAACGTTGGGCGGTCCGGAGTCAGCACGGGTAACGGTGGAAGCGAGGCAGGAGGCGTGAGAGCATGGCCGGGAGGTGGCGGAGTGACCGAACAGACCGGACTGGCCAGCGTCGACACTGAGATGGCAGGGGTAGGAACCACACCATATGCATGATGAGTTCCACCGAAGTTACCACGCTCCTTGGCAGCACAGCAGTAACGGTGGTGGTCGTGAGAGCATCCACCGTATGAGTAGTGGGGGAAGGGAGCAGTACTCCCGCCCGTGCAATATGCCAACCATCCCGAGCGACTCCCACGCCCGACTCAAACCCGGCACAGATACCAAACCTGAGGAAGACAAAGGCGGGCAGGGGCACGCCCCCCAAAACCCAGGGATCAGGGACTCTGGGTGAGGGGGAGAACTGAGAGGAGTGTAGGCTAGGTCAACCGATCTCACCTTCACTGTGACCGCGGATGCAGACACAGGGGACAGGGAGATAGATTCTGTCAGGGGCAGTAAGGGAAGGCCATCGGGACTCGGATAAGACTGAGAAGGACTAACCACTATCGGAGTCAAAGGAGCCGAAGACAGCACCCCCCGACGCCTTAGATTCCTTCCATTTGTATCTCGGCCTCCGAGAGTACCTAGCCAACTGCTCGGGGGACCAAAGCCTACACTCATCACAGGGGTCATCAACAGTACAATCAGGGGGGGTCCTTGCTCCCTTTACGACATTTTAAGCAAAGGAAGTGGGGGTCAGATTCCGCACTACAACGGAAGGCGCCACATTTCTTGTCCTTGCCAGGGCAAATCCAGTGCACAGGCTTATCCAAGTCATGGGTTTGTAAAAGATCATCCATATTACAAACACACACAAATATACAGGGGAACAAGCCAAAATGAAAACAGAAACAAACACACTGTGAAAAGGTTGAAGCTTTAGCATCCAGGAAAGTCCAGGCAGAGAGTCAAGAAAACACGTCCGCTTCAGACGAGGCCGGAAAGTAAAGTGGATGCGTGAAGCTGGGCGGTTGGTACCACGGGCTTCCCACTGTTACCAACCACATGCCCCACTGGTAGTAATACCAACACATGCCTTGTAAGTCTTTAGCAGCCAGTTCAGCTACGCTGAAAGTATTCCCCATGTGTAAAGGACCAAGGGTTTGTATTTGTGTAGGAACAACTATAATTTCTTCACCCAATTACAGGAGTACAGTATGCGAATAAGTCATAAATACAAACTACTCACACACAGCATTAAACCAATTTTAAAAGGAGTTAAAACCAATATAAATTTCAAAATAAGCACACAGTTCTGGAACCAATCCCTGTGTAGGTCAAAGACTTTATATAAACTTGTTCCTGAAGAATGTTGGTGTGTTTTGTTAATTATATTTCATATCAATTTCATGTGTATTTTCATATAATAATTATACATCATTCGAAGTGACAGACGTGTTGTATGCACTGCAATTTTTTACCAAGTTCCTTGGATCACTGGCTATTAGCCATGAGAGAAGGCACTAATCTATAACACTAGGGTAGCTACATGCACCAATTCCCCATCACAGTCCTAGCTTTTAGCATCCTATCTATGTGTAAAAGATATAGAAAATTGTTATGACATTAAGAAAACCTGGTCCAAAGTCTAGGTTCTCATTACGTATTGTACTCTTGTTTGCTTTTCTAATTATTACCTTTAAAACTAATTTTGATCTTTTTCTTCTTTTATATAATTTTGTTTTAAAAAATCATAAATCTTAACATATTTCTCTATCCTTTCATCTTTTACTTATATAATTTTCTCTATTTTGTCTTGATTATCATGTTCAATATTAAATATTGTTGACCAATATACTTTTAGGTTTACCTTCTGTTATACAAATGCAGAATTCAAACTTGAACCAAAACATAAAATCTGATACATTGCAACAAGTTCTATTTTCCTTTTCCTAAAAAAATACATGGTTTACAAAAACTGTACTCACCATAAAAACCTGTGGAAGTGTGAGGTCAGCATCAGCTGCTAGAGTGTAGAAAGGACACAAAGGTGATTCCACATACAGTAAACGACGTAGTGCTGGAGATGCATCAGCAGATAAAGAACGCAACAGCTCAGAACGTTCAACCAGTAAAAGTAGC
Organism: Macrobrachium rosenbergii; assembly: GCF_040412425.1. Lineage (NCBI taxonomy): Eukaryota > Metazoa > Arthropoda > Malacostraca > Decapoda > Palaemonidae > Macrobrachium > Macrobrachium rosenbergii. The sequence continues at coordinate 9,687,604 of NC_089756.1, read as the reverse complement.
GTGTGATATGGTTTCAGTGATTGTAGGCCTTTGAGTAACCCCTCATACTGTTAAATAATAATAAATAATCAATGTTAAGAATTCAGAATCACTGTATTTAGATTCACCATCTAAAAATTGTAGTCTCAACACTTCGGTTAATAGCAAATGACCCAAAATGTTAAAAAAAAAAAAGGACAGCTCTGAATATTGAGGCAAAGCTATAAATGCTTCCAGTGTTCCTCACAGTGCAGAAATCAATTAAACTACCTTCTTTTTATGCTTATGAAAAGCATACTTCCAAACACATAATTCATTCTTTACAGATTTGCAAAGTTTTGTAATTTTACCAAAGTGACTTATTTATGATGCTGTCTACTGTATAGAAAAATATCAATTAAGGCCATGGTATCTATACTGTACTACAGTATTAACATCATTACTGATGTTTTTATGGAAAGTTTTTCACTTTACTGGATCTGAAGTGAAAATTTTCTCAAGTCTTATCTCATATATTTCTTGTGTTACCTTGGATCTTTTCTCCTCCAAAAGGTATTTTTGCCAATGTTCTGCCTCCATTTTTATATACTGTACTACCTTTCAGACTATCTCCTCTCCCTTTACCATAACATACCTACAATATCTCTATCTTAAGATCTTAGTATATTTTTCAGCCTCTGGATGCAACACTTCTTAGATACTTCTCTAAAATCTCCTCTATTTACCAAAGTTTACATTACATAGAGAAGTACAGTTTTTTAGATGTGTCATAGACTTTTACTTGGTTTACTAATAGGTTATTCCTTTTTTTACCAGTGGTCCATCAATCCCATTCAATTTCACCCAGGCTCAGTATCTGGTATTATGCTAATGTTTTAGAAATGCTTTACCTCCACCCACAAAATGGATGTTCCCATCTACTTCAACAAATTTCAAGCTTCTCTTACTCCATTTAAGTTTTTGCAATCCTAACCAACTAGTGTGACATTCAATGCTTTCTCTCTGATTACTACAGGCTTTATCATCATTACAAGTAACTGTTTATGCCAAGTTAGTTCTCGTCTGGGGTATGTCTTTATTTATGCCAGCTTCCAAGATAGCCAGGGCCTTGCTATATACAGACAATCCCCGGTTATTGGCGGGCTCGGTTATCGGCTATCCAGTTTTACGGGGCTTGTCTAGTGATGAAAATCAGCAATTTTCGGCACCAAAAGTTGCTAATACCCAATTATTGGCGCCAATAATTAGGTATTGGCACCAATACATACCAAACAGAGGCACCGATAGCTGCAAATTGGTGATTTTCAGTTATCGTCACGCCGTCAGAACGGACCCCCCATCGATAACGGGGGACTGCCTGTATCTTCACTCTATTACTCCTATATACTTGTATAAGATTATTCTGACAAACTGTTAATCATTCCTTCTCAGAATACATCCAACTCATCTAAGTCTTTGAGATCTGTTTATTTTCCAGCTGCTGGACACCACATCTCTCCACCACAACCTCATTTATGTGATCTCCACACTGCACTCTGGCAAATAATCTTGGCAATCTCTAGGCAAAACTTCTTAAAATCTACTACATTTTTGCTGTCAGCACCTATGTTTCTGCTACTTGGAGTAACATTGCACCTATTTATCAGCTGACTAGCAATCTCTACATTTCATTCTAGTTCTTGCTACAATTTTGTTCTCCTATTTGGATTACCAAGAATAAGCCTTCCATGAATTAATTTATCATTATAAGTTCAGCCATGAAAATGAGTATATTTATTACAACACACTTACATTGACAGGGTGGCCTGTGGCTAAACTGCGGTGTACTTTCTGAGGCAAACAAAAGCTGACCTCAATCCACTTATTGAGTCTAACTTGAACGATACCTGATCTACACAACCTGTGGTCAGACAAAATTCATAATAATACAGTTATCTTGAAAATACATAAAATTTCATAAAAGCCCAGCTGTCAGTAGTGATACAAAGTTTGGATGATAAACTACAATACTTTGATAAAGAGAAAAACAGCAAATAACAAACTAACTCAACTCTTCATGAACTTGTGCAAGGTGCTGAGCAAGAAGACTGCGCTCTAAAATGAGCTGGAAAGGCGAAACCTGGCCATCTTCTGGTAATTGAGATGCCTGCAAGATCAAAAGTAAGAAGCAATCAATTCAGGAAAAGAAGCATAGTAAAAATGAAGCCAGGCAAAACCAACAATGAAACAGTTTTCACATTTCTTTATGATTCTTTTCCCCACACTGGTGGTCATTTTGACTGAGCAGCATACTTGATCTTTAAGAGCAGAAAACAGCTACCTAATCTGCTTTGTCTACAAAATAATATTACAGATACTATTTGTGTACAAATAATGTTCCTAAAAGTCTACAGTATTCCAAACCTCTGCTTAAAAATTACCCTTCAGACATTCCAATACGAAGAGGCGACTGACAAAGAATCATGATACTCATACCTCATCATGAGCAGTTAACATTATCTTGGCTTCTGAAGACAAGAACTGGCAACGATACTCCTCATGACGTAATGCCAGTCCTAGGCGCATGCTGAGGTCATGGTAACAATTAACAACATCATGGTTAAGGGTTGCCTGGAAAAATAACTAATGAATGACAGAAATCCTTTGAAAATAAGTTTTTGAACAAGTTGCAAAAACCTGTCTTAAAGTTCTAACAAATATTCTGGGGTATGCTATTCTCCAATGGCAACTGCCCTACCATTTTCATATTCATTATTATACACAACTGACTTGTTTAATCAATACTGTTATTGACTTGTCAAATGATAAAGGCATTTCTATAAAAATAATGTAAAGTTTGTAATACATACACATATATTACTCTTCACAAGGCTTTATAATGCTATTCCAAAATGGATAATCCAATAAAGCTCATTGCTTAACAAGAAGACTTAAAAGGATATCTAATTACCAACATTCAATCTGATGAAAAAGTAAAATGAAGATGGAAATTAATAAACAAATAAACAAAAGGAACAAACAGCTAATGAGAATGTTTTTGACACCGAATATACGAGTATAATTACAATATTATGGCAATAACTATAACTACTACACCAAATTATTATGAACAATAGTTTCTTAAACTTTCACAAAATTCACCTTAACTACCATGATTTCTTTCAGATAACTTTTAAAACTTACTTTTAAAGCAAAGACAATATTAAACAAGATGATTGTTGAGGTTCTCCTCTTTTCTTGGGGTCGGACTTGAATCTCATGTGGATTAAGGCGAACTGGGTGTCCAACAAACCTTACATCATTCACTTTCAATTCAAATTTCTTATCACAAAGTTCACTTTTGACAGCAAACAGATTTGACATCACCTGCAAAGGATGGAGTACAAATGTAACATCACAAACACACTTTTATTTTTACCTAAATAATTTTTCTATAAGCTGATAAAATACAGAAAGGAATATCCTGACATGTAATACTTCTAAACAAAAATAACATGCACTTAGAATTTTCCTGAAAAATATCGTACTTTATAGTCCATATCCTAACCTTATCACTAAATCCAGCGAGCTTTCCATTCATTATATTAGATGTCTGCGGCAGTGGGGTAGTTGTTGCTGGGCTCTCTTCTATAAGTGAGTACGGATTTCGTCTTTTATCTGAAAACCAAAGACCCATTACATTGTAAAAATTATTCTTATCTATGTTGGTAAATATATTTTCCTGAAAAATTGGGAACGGAGATAAAAATCAAAGAGGGTACTGTAATAATATATTTAATCTTATGACTCATGTAGTCTGTACAGGTAAGCTGAACATAAATTTTCAGCTTTAATGGAAATCATTTTCTCATAAACCCATGATGTATCATCTTCAGTGTGATAATTTTTTCTTTGACTTTTATTATCTAGAACCTATTGTATGTACTTCATGTAGGAGATGTTTGTAAGAGTGCAATATTACAGTATATGGAAGTTGCATAATGATGCAACCCTACTGGGCTAGGCTAGGGCAATGTGGCATTTTACATGTTTTCCTCTCAATATAATGATTTTTATGATAAAATCAATTATTTAGGTACTTACCCTCTATCATTAGGTTTATCTGCGGCTACTTGGCTCAGGTTCGACAAGTGTTAAAACTGAAACAATCGTTAACGAACGCTCCTAATAGTTACTCCCCTACCCTTTGGAGGGTGGGGGTAGAGCAGCAAATGTTTTGGTTGTTCATTCTTCTCTTAATCTCTTGAGCGGGGAGACGGGAGGGATATCAATGATGGAGGGTAAGTATCTAAAAAACTGATTTTATCATAAAAATAATTATTTCTGATGTGAAAATTACCCTCTATCATTAGCTGACTTCAACACTGAGTGCTGGATGAGGGTATGAAATTTCACTCTAACCAAATTATCAGATGTATTAGAAATATCCTCATCGCTGCTTACTTGATGCATAAAATCCCATGGCAAGTTCTTGCCAGATGAGGATCTTCATCAAGTGAGGTCCACTATTGCAAGGAGGTGGAACGTGGACCCTGAATATAGCCACTGGTTGAGCCTGCAGCTAAACATGATCCCTAAGGAGTTACCACCTACCAAACTAGTTTCTGTGGCATCTCACACCCTAAACAACACCACCAATTTTGCCTACAAAAGGGTCGTTCTTGATCAGCTCAGGGTAACTTTCTCCAATAAGGAGCAATGGCTCTGCAACAAATGTCCAACATTATTTACTCTAATAAACTTTGTCCCTAACTAAGAGTAACAAAGCAAATACTTACAACTAAGCATAATACTGCAATCAAAACAAAAGTAGAGTATGAAATTACCATGTACAAACTCCAATATATAAGGTCACTCACTTACCCAGGATGGGGTTGAAAATGAAAACCTATACAGGCAGTCTCTGGTTATCGGCGGGGTTCCGTTTCTGAGGGTGTGATGATAATTGAAAATCGCTGCTAACCGAAAATAGGCGATTTTCGGCGCTTTATGGGGGTTATCGACGTCGAAAAGCGCCGATTGTCAGTTATCGGCGCCTCTGTTAGGTATGTATCAGTGCCAATACACAATTATCGGCACCGATAAGCAGAAATCGGCGATTTTCGGCGCCGAAAATTGCCGATTTTCGTCACTAGACAAGCCCCATAAAACCGGATCGCTGTTAACCGAGCCCGACGTTAACCAGGGACTGCCTGTACCTGTTATGTCGTTCCCCAAAGACAAAGAGTAGGCACTTCTTGAAAGTTGGTGAATGGGGACATGAGATAAGCATCGTTCAAGTACCCTGTAAACCTTCATGTCCTTCCTCCATGGCGGTTGACAACATGGAAAAAAGGGAAACAGAAGGCCATAGAGGTTAAGCCTGTAAATGTCATGGACTGTCCTCCGACCTTCCATTGCCTGGCACTAGGAATAGCCTGTGTAAAAAGGCCAGCAAAGTAGCAGGTACTTCCTCTAATGCTGCCTTCTCTAATGGAGAAAAGATTTCCTGACCAACACCTGTTTCTTCTCTAGGTTGCTCTGCATGACTGAAAGAAGAAAAGCTGGTAGAAGAGACAGTGGATTCCTAAAAGTAATGCAATAACCTTCCAAAAAAACTTCCTTTACCAGGGCATCTACAACAAGTGTTCCTACACTTGAGAGAAGTGGCCCAATCTGGACCCACCGGTAAACGAGGGCTCGATGAGCTAATCAGACTTAGGAATCCTGAAATATAATGGAGGAGATGCACATCACTCTTTGGCAGATGAAAACTGGATCTTTGCTGTCAAAAGGAAAGTAATTACTTGGTGAGTATATATAAAAATGACATTTTTATAATAAAATAAGGTTTTATATATACTTACCAAGTAATTACATAGCTACAGTTTCTACTTTACATGGCAGCTTAAGAATTGAAAATTTGCGGTAGTGCTTTTTTTGTTTTGGTGCAGGTAAGTGTCCCGCCCACTTTTGGGAAAGAATAGGTACAATGTAGCTAAAGAGTTCAGTTCGTTTATGCTCTATGTCCATGTGCGGGGAGGAGGGACAGGCTCTGTTCATGTAATTACTTGGTAAGTATATATAAAACCTTATTTTATTATAAAAATGTCATCTTTATATATGACACCAAGTAATTTCATAGCTGAATCCCACACTGATAGGGGGTGGGAAGAATGGATATGTGCTACTCAAAAAACATTATAAAGGAATGCATTTGAAATAAAAAAGGCTAGCAATGTGGTAATGCTTGTTCTTGTTATAACCTTACCTAGGGAGGGAGCAAGAGCAGGAAGATACTGCCTCTTGGTCGTTGCTCATCTCGATCCGTAGGGACATGACTGGTAGTGTCAGGATTGCCCCTACTTCAGTGGGAGCTTAGTGGTCAGGGAGTAGTTCTATGGCTCAACAAAGCTTAAACAAGACAATTGCCCTTGCCCTGGGCAACACACAGACATCAGCTAACACATGATCATAAAACTATATTACCCGTACACCATTTAAAACATACAGTATTACACATCCATTAAAAACGAAGATCGGAGGGCACTCCAAGTACTAAGTACCCCTGGCATCCCAAAAACTCAACAACCTTAATCAAGGTTAGGAGATAGAGAAACAGGAGGATCACTTCTACCCCTCATTCCCTAGTGCCACGCCAGCCGCAGAGAATGGACCCAGTGCACTGTAGTCCTCGAACACAGTTTTGACATTCTATAAATAATAGTTGGCGAAGACCGAGCGACACCGCCAATAAGTCGATTGGATTATGATAGCTAGAGAGAGGTTGCGTTTAAAATCCAATGGAGTGGCTACTGCCCATACCTCATGTGCTTTTACCTTTAACAATGGTAAATTATTCTCCTGAATTCCCAAGTGAGACTCTGCAATACTGTAATGTCTCTCAAAAAGAAAGATAGCATTCTTGGAGAGAGGACATAAAGGGTTCTTAACATAACACCAGAAGTTACGAGAATCCCCTATGATATTCTTGGTTCTCTTGATGTAGAATTTTAATGCTCTCACTGGGCACAATACTCTCTCTTGTTCCAAAGGTCCCACCAGTTCTGCAAGACTCTGGATGGAAAAAGAACAAGGCCAAAGGTTAGACTGGTTCTCGTTTTTGGCTAAGAAGCCTAAAATATATGAGCAAGTAGCTGTCTCGTGCAAAAAACCAACTTGTTTGTCCAGGGCTTGCAACTCGCTGATTCTTTTCGCTGTGGCTAAAGCAATTAAGAAAAGTGTCTTTCTAGACAGATTCCTAAAGGTGGATGCCTGCATTGGTTCAAAAGGAGGGCCTGACAACCGATGCAGGACTACGTCTAGGCTCCAAGACACTGGTTACTGAGACTTCCGTTTTCTGGTGTCAAAAGATTTGACTAAGTCTGAAATGTCCGGGTCTCAAGAGATGTTCACACCTCTATGCTTGAACATTGAGTTCAGCATGGATCCGTAACCCTTTGTCGTAGATGTCGAAAGGCCTCTCGAAGATCTTGGGTAAAGTAAAAATTCGGCTAGTTGGACTACAGAGGTAGAAGAAGAAGAGCTATTAAGTTCTTTACACCATCTCCTAAAAGCTGCCCCTTTAGCCTGGTAGAGCCTTGAAGAAGACTCGCGTTTACATTTTGCGATAGCATTCGCAACTTCTCTTGAAAATCCTTCCGCTCTGACAAGCTTCCTGACAGTTTGAAGCTGTCAGAGCGAGAGTGGACAAGCCTTGATGATATCTGTTGAAATGAGGTTGTCTGAGAAGATCTTTCCTCTGTGGGAGGAGCTGCGGAAAGTCATACAGAAGTTCTAGAAGGTCTGGAAACCACGCTTTTTGAGGCCAAAAAGGAGCTACTAGGATCATCGATGCGTGGTAAGAAGTCTTGAATTTGTTGATCACATCTCTTACTAGACTGAACGGAGGGAAGGCGTACATTTCCAGATGTGGCCAATCCTGAAGCATCGCATCTGTTGTCCATGCCTGAGGGTCTGGTGCCGGAGGGCAATATAGGGGGAGGCAATGGTTCCTACACGTTGCAAACAAGTCTATCCACGGTGTTCCCCACTGTTGCCACAGGTCAGTGCACACCTGTGGATTCAGCGACCATTCCATGGGTAGAACCCGCTTGCAATGGCCCAATTTGTCCAATAATACATTCAACTTGCCCTGAACATAGCGGGTTAGAATCTATGTATTGTTGCTGTGCACCCAAAGGAGATCCCTGGCTAACTTGCACAGCGACAGAGATTGAGTGCCTCCTTGGTTTCAAATATAAGTCAGAGCCATTGTGTTGTCAGAATGAACCACTGAGTTTCGAATTATATACTGTGGCAAAATGTTGAAGCGTCAGGTGAATTGCCTTCAACTCATTCAGATTTATGTGCAATTTCCTCTCTTGAAGGGGCCACTTCCCTGACACTTCTAATCGTCCTAGTGTCGCTCCCCAACATAGGTCTGATGCGTTGATTCAGGTTCGGATGAAATAGGGACTTCCCTGAGTGGAACCTTCCTCCTACGAGCCACCACTGAAGATCTTTTATTTTCTGTGTGATGGAGAATACGAAGGAATCTGGAAGAATCTTCCTGATCCAACTGGCCTTCAGAAAGAACTGCAAAGACCTCGCATGCAGTCTCCCCAAAGGAACGAACATCTCTATGGAGGAGAGAGTCCCTAGAAGGCTCATCCAGTCGTTGGCCAAGCAGGTTTGAAGACTCAGAAAATGACAGACTTTTTAGGTGCATGACAGTATTCTCTTCTCTGACAGAAAAGTCTGAAAAGCCCGAGAGTCTATCTTCATCCCCAAATAGACTATCGTCTGAGAAGAGATTAGCCGAGACTTTTCCTGGTTGATTAAAATGCCCAACTCCTGGGTTAACTGTAGGGTTTTGAGAAGGTCCTCCGTGCACTTCTTCAGGGATAATGATTGTAGGAGCCAGTCATCCAGATATAGACAAACTTTCACGACAATTAGATGAAGCTATTGAGACAGAGGAGCGAGAACCCTGGTGAAGACTTGAGGGGCTGTTGACAACCCTAAGCATAGAGCTTGAAATTGGAAAACTTTGTCCTGAAAGACGAATCTCAGGAATTTCCTGGAATCCCAGTGTATTGAGATATGAGAGTAAGCGTCTCTCATGTCTATCCAGACCATCCAATCTTCTTGAGAAATTGCAGCGAGAACTGAGCTGTTCGTCTGCATCCTGAACGTTGTGGTTTGGATGAAGATGTTCAGAGAACTTACATCCAAGACTGGCCTCCAACCCCTGGAGGTTTTGGGGACTACAAAGAGGCAGTTGTAAAACCCCTCCAATGGCAAGTCTTCTACCTCCTCTATAGCTCTCTTGTGGAGAAGAGCTGTGAATTCCTTTAAGAGGGCCGAAAACCTCTCGGAGCCTACCGAGTACGTCTTTAAGGCAATGGGCACAGGCGACAAAGGTGGGGTCTCCTTGAAGGGGATCGCATATCCTTCCTTGAGAACCCATATTACCCGTGGTTCTACTGATCTGGCCTCCCACTGTCTCCAGAAGTGTAAAAGCCTGGTGCCCAAGGGTAAACGGAGGACTGAAGTCTCATTTGCTAGAGACTGGTCTAGATGAGGACTTCTTGCTGACAGGGAGAACTGATCTGGGATTCGTGCATGGGTACAAGGAAGCTCTTCCTCTGTTACCTTGAAAGAGCCGTCCATTTACCTAAGTGGTAGCGCTCACATGGTTTTGGTGAAGGTAACAGACCCCGGCCACTTTTGGGGAAGAATAGGTACAACCAGCTCAGGTATTCAATTCGTTCATGCACAACGTCCATTAGAGGGGAGGCGGGACGGCTCCAATCATGTAGTTACTTGGTAAGTATACAGTATATAAAACTTTATTTCATAATAAAAAGGTCATTTCTATATAAGTAACTTACCAAGTAATTACACTGCTGAATCCCACAGAGAAAGGAGGTGGGATACATGGATGCTAACTACTCAAAAACACTCAGTAATGGAGATGAATTTGAAATCTGAGAGAGCTATGGCAGACGGTTACTGCCTCTGGTCAGTGCTCATCATCAACCTGTACTGGCACAGCAGTAAAGCTGAGAATCACCTCTACTTTAGTGGGTGCTTTGCCGCCAAGGAGTACTCCGATGGTTGCCAAAGCGTTAAACAAAAGAATACACCCTTGCCCTAGGTGCAGTACAAGAAAAATTCTTTCAACCAAACATTATTACCTATACCTTACATTACATACCAAACCCAACCAAAAGGAGATAATGACTGGTGAGTACTCCAAGTACACAGTACCCCAAGGCTCCCATAACTCGATCACCTAAAATCAAGACAAGGAGAGAGAAAAAAAGGAGACATGCTCCTACCCTTCCTCCCCCAGCACCAAGCCAGCTAAGGAGAACAGACCTAATGTACTGCAGTTTTCATACATGGTTTCTACATCACACAAATAATGAGAGGCAAACACAGATCTGCACTTCCAGTATGTAGATTGAAGTATAGCTGACACTGACAGATTGCGTTTAAAAGCCAGCGAAGTGGTGACTGCCCGCACTTCATGGGCTTTAACTTTCAACAAAGATAAGGCCTCTTCCTGAATTCCCCTCTGGGATTCAGAGATCACTTTTCTAAGAAAGAAGGATAACGCGTTCTTGGACACAGAACGGGATGGGTTCCGTACGGAACACCAGAGGTTGAGAGGGGAACCTCTGATGCTCTTAGTCCGTCCTCTCCAGGTAAAATTTTAAGGCTCCGACCAGACAGAGAAGTCTCTCTTGGTCTGTAGGTCCCAGGATGCCTGTAAGGTTCTTGATAGAGAATGAACGGGGCCCAGGATTGGTAGGTGTTTCGTTCTTCACAAGAAACCCAAGGGTAAACATGCAGACCGCATCACCTTGTGAAAAGACGACCTGCTTGTCCAAGGCCTGTAATTCACTAATCTTTTGGCTGTCGCTAGAGCAACAGAAAAGAGTGTCTTCCTCATTAAGTCTCTCGAGGAAGATGTATGAAGAGGCTAGAAGGGAGGCCCTGAGAGCCAACGAAGCACAATGTCTAGGTTCCAGGGAATAGAAGGCGGTCTGTGTTCCTTTGAAGTATCGAAAGATTTAATGAAATCACTAAGATCCTGACTTGTTGCAAGATCCAAACCTCTGTGACTAAAGACAGAACTGAGCATGGATCTATAGCCTTTAATAGTCAAAGTTGCTAGTCCCTGAGAAGACATCAGGAATATTAAAAAATCAGTTATTTGAGCTAAAGTGGTCTCAGAAGAAGAGGTGCTGTGTCTTCAACACCAGTCACAAAAAACTGACCACTTAGCCTGGTAGACATTGGATGAAGATTGTCGTCTACAGTTGGCAATAGCCTTCGCAGCTGCCTTTGAAAATCCTTTCACTCTGACAAACTTCCTGACAATCTGAAGCCTGTCAGAGCGAGTGTGGACAAACCTTGATGATAACAGAGGAAATGAGGTTGTTTGAGAAGATCTTGACACTGTGGGAGGTCTTGGGAAGTCCACTAAGAGGCCTAGACGGTCCGGGAACCATTCCCTCTGCGGCCAAAATGGGCCACTAGCGTCATCGATGAGCTGCTGTGAGATTGAAACTTGTTGATGACTTCCCTCACCATGCTGAATGGAGGAAAGGCATACTGTACGTGTCCAGGTCGGACCAGTCCTGGAGCATAGTGTCTGTTGCCCAAGCCAGAGGGTCTGGAACTGGTGAGCAATACAGGAGAAGACGATGATTCTTCAACGTCACAAACATGTATATCGGAGGCTTCCCCCACCGTTTCCACAGGTCAGTGTACATCTGTGGATTCAGCGTCCACTCCGTCAGTAAGACCTGTTTGCAGCGACTCAACTTGTCTGCAACAACGTTCATCTTGCCCTGGATGAAGCGGATGATGGTCTGAGTATGGTTGTTCTGGGCCCAAATGAGAAGATCTCTGGCTCCCCTGGCAAAGAGAGAAAGAGTGTGTCCCTCTCTGGTTCCTTGTGTAGGCCAACACCGTCATGTTGTCTGAGTGGACTGCAATTATTTGGTTGTGTGTCACCGAAGCAAAATGCTAAAGAGCCAGGTGTATTGCTTTCAGCTCCTTTACATTGATGTGGAGCAATCTTTCTTCTTGCAACCAGGTCCCAGCAACTTCCAAGTCCTGTAAATGAGCTCCCAACCCTAGGTCTGATGTGCCTGAGAACAACATTAGGCTTGGGTTCAGAAGGAATAAGTACTTCCCTACCAGGAATCTCTCTTCTCCCAGCCACCACCAAAGGTCCTCCTTGATTTCGGGAGTAATGGGGAAGACAAATGAGTCCGGAGATATTTTCCTACGCCATTTGGCCTTTAGGAAGAACTAGAGGGGTCTTGAGTGCAGTCTCCCTAATGGACACAAAGTTCTCTATGGATGAAAGAGTACTCAAGAGGCTCATCCACTCCCTGGCTGAGCAGGAAGGAAGAACAAGAAATTTCTGAATCTCCTGCAGGCAGGAAAAAATTCTTCTCTGTGACAGAAAAGCCCTAAAACTCTGACAGTCGATCATCATCCTTCAACAGACGATCGACTGAGTCGGGACTAGTTGTGGCTTGGAAAAGTTGATCAGAAGGCCCAGATCCTGGACAAGGGAGAGGGTGTTCTGTAAGTCCTCTGTGCAATGGTTTCTCGACGTGGAGTGTGTGAGCCAGTTGTCGAGATACAGGTATATATGGATGCCCATCAAATATAGCCACTTTGCTACTGGGGTGAAAACCCTGGTGAAGACCTGTGGGGCTGTTGAAAGATTGAAACAGAGGGCCTGAAACTGGCAGATCCTGCCCTGGAACATGAACCTCAAGCACTTTCTGGATTCCGGGTGGACTGGAACGTGAAAAATAACCATCAATCTCCTTGGTGAATGGAGGACAGCACTGACTGATTGGTTTCCATCTTGAATTTCATGGTCTTTACAAAAAAATTCAGACTACTTAGGTCCAGGACAGGTCTCCACCCTCCCAATGACTTGGGTACGATGAAGAGGCGGTTGTAAAATCAGTTCGAGTTCACGTCTTTCACAACTTCTATAGCCCCTTTTTTGAGTAGAGAGATAACCTCCTTTGACAAGGCCAAAAACCTCTGTGAGTCTACGGATTAGGCTGTCAAGCTGATGGGCGTCGAAGCCAATGGGGGCTTTGCGTTGAATGGGAATGAGTATCCCTCTCTCAAAACTTCTATTACCCATGGTTCTGAACTCTTGACTTCCCATTTCCTCCAAAAATGGAGAAGTCTTGCTCAAACTGGCACATGGAGGACCAGTTCCTCACTTGCTAGAAGAGGGTCTGGTAGACGACTTGATGACTGCACATTGCACAGGGCTTACTATGTGGTCGGGACTGATACCCTGCTATGCGCCACAAAAAGGCCGCTGCTGCAAAGGAGAGGCCACCCTTACACTAACGGGTGCTGCAGGTGTCCGAATCAACTGCTTTGGGTGCTTAGTGGACTGCGTTAGCAAGTTCTAGATAGACTTCTTTTAAAGCTCCGAAGCTACACGCTCCAAAGTAGCCCTGGGAAACAGACTATCTCGGTCCAAAGGGGCGAAGAGCAGAGATGATTTCTGAGAAGGAGTGGCCCCTTTGGTGGCAAACCAACACCCCAGCTCCCTCTTCTTCAATATGCCTAAGGTAAAGAGAGCAGCCAATTCTTGCAATCCATCACAAACTGCCTTATACGCACAGGATAAAGCTCCTAGCCAATCTGCAGTAAAATTGTCCGGTAGTGCTGTGCAATCTTCAATCTTCTTTGTCAAAGTGCCCACTGTCCAATCAAGGAAGCTGCATATTTGCAAAGATTTCGAATAAATCTTTCACTAAATGGTCCAACTCCACTGACAAGAATGACATTTTTATAAAATAATTTTTTATATATACTTAGCAAATAATTACTTAGCTATAGTTTCTACTTTACATGGCAGCTCAAAATTTGAAATTCGCAGTAGCGCTCTTTTGTTTTGGGTGTAGGTATGTTGCCCCGCCCACTATCAGGGAAGAATAGGTACAACTTAGCTAAAGAGCCCAATTCATTTATGCTCTATGTCCATGAGAGGGGAGGAGGGCGGGCTCCGATCATGTAATTATTTGGTAAGTATATATAAAACTTTATTTTATTATAAAAATGTCATTTTTATATAAGCAACTTACCAAATAATTACATATCTGAATCCCACATTGAGTGGAGGTGGGATGAATGGACATATACTACCCAAAAAACTGCCCGGTATGGAGGATAGTTTGGGATAGCAAATTAGCTAGCATCTTGGAATGCTTGTTGTAACCTTACCTGGTGAGGGAGCAACAGCAAACAGGCACTGCCTCTGGTCGTGGCTCCTCTCGACATGTAGCGGCGTGGCAGTAGAGCCAAGTCACCTCTACTTGAGTGGGTGCTTTGCAACGTAGGAGGTTAACCCTTAAACGCCTATTGGATGTATCATACGTCGACTAAAATTGTCTGTTGGGTGCCAGTGGACACAACGCACCGCACGTCGACTACAAAAATTTCAACCTTCGGTCATCTTTGACTCGACCGAAATGGTAGAAAAAAAACGCAATTGTAAGCTAAAACTCTTACATTCTAGTAATATTCAATCATGTACCTTCAATTTGCAACAAATTGGAAGTCTCTAACACAATATTTCGATTTATGGTGAATTTTTGAAAAAACTTTTTCTTACGCACATAATGTAACTCAGCCGTAAAATTTCATAAATTCTTTTCGTCATTTTGTCGTAATTTTTGCACTGTTCTATATTAGCCATTACATAAAGTTTTTATATATGAAAATGTGTGCAAATTCATGTACAATACAGCAAAATACAACCCATGGTACCTTTTATCAGTTGGAAATATTTTCATATAAACCACGTTAACTGCCAAAATTTCAACCTTGGTCAACTTTGAGAACCAAAATGGTCAAAAACGGAATTTTAAGCTAAAACTCTTACGATCTAGTAATATTCAATCATTTACCTTCATTTTGCAACCAATTGGAAGTTTCTAGCAAAATATTTCGATTTATGGTGAATTTCTGAAAAAACTTTTTCCTTACGTCCGCCAGAAATTCTTTCATCACGTTGTCGTAATGTTTGCACTGTTTTATATTAGTCGTTACATAAAGTTTTATATATGGAAATGTGCGCAATTTCATGTAGAATACAACAGA